>NC_138503.1:16918150-17365396 GCF_964252035.2 Podarcis erhardii | reverse complement strand
GATGCCTGCCTGCCTGCCCGGGAGCTGTTAAAGGAGCCTATGGCGTTGGCTCGCCTCTTTCCGGGCCACGGGGACAGCTTGGATTGGAAAGGAGTCAAACGGTAACAGGATCGTCGCCTATTTCAGCCCCTCTTCCCATTTATTTTCTTTTTTAAAAAAACAACAACACCATCCCACCCAAACTCTTTTCCTCATGAATTTAAACGTGCCACTGCAATTTATTCAGCTGGAAACTTTTTTAAAGATTTTAAATGATTGCTCCTATTATTATTTTTGCAGCAGCTCCATTTGGATTATTTGCTAATAACGCTTCTCTCCAAAGAACGGTCCATCTGCAGATGGAGAAGGAAAGGGAACGATAATTGATCATGCCGTTGCGGAATTGAGGATCCGGTCTTCCCAAGAGTCGGGGAACCTGTCGCCTGTTTCCAAGCCTATTAGTTCACTGTGAAAGTGGAGTAGCTTCAGTCTCCCTTTGGATTGGGCTGCTCTCCGGCCAGCTCCCGCCTCTCCCTCTGGCCTGCAAAGACTTTACTTTTACTTGCGGATATTAATGGAATGATGGTGCGGAAAAGGCAGAGAGATCCTGCCAGGCTGAGTGGGGACTCCTCCGGAGGCATCAGGAGCGGGAGGGGTGGCGGCAGCTGTGGGGTCCCGAGAGGCATGTGTGTGCCCCCCAGGCGCTATGGCTAGCGGCGGCTCTGGCAAGTCCGCTAGCGAGGCGTCCACCCCGAGCAGCGGTGCGTTGCAGCGGAAGAAGCTCATCTCCATTTGCGACCACTGCAAGAGCAAGATGCAGCTGGTGGCGGATTTGCTGCTGCTGTCCAGCGAGAGCCGGCCGGTCAATACGGATAGCCTGTCCGTCTTTGGGGAGTCCTTTGAGAAGTGCCGGGACACCATCATCGCCAGGACAAAAGGCCTCTCCATCTTGACTCACGACATCCAAAGCCAGCTCAACATGGGACGCTTCGCGGAGGTGGGGGATATCCTGGTGGAGATCGGAGACCTGGTGGTCTCCTTGACGGAGTGCTCTGCCCACGCCGCTTACCTGGCGGCGGTGGAGATCCCGGGAGCTCAGCCAGCATTGCCCGGCCTGGTGGATCGCTACAAGGTGACCCGGTGCAAACATGAGGTGGAGCACGGCTGTGGGATCTTGAAGACCACCCCTTTGGCTGACATGAGCCCTCAGCTCCTGCTGGAGGTTTCCCAGAACATGTCCAAGAATCTGAAATTCCTGACGGACGCCTGTGTCCTGGCCAGTGAGAAATCCAAGGATAAGTTTGCCAAGGAGCAGTTCAAGCTGAGTGTCAAGTGCATGAGCACCAGCGGCTCGGCCCTATTGGCCTGCGTCAAGGAGGTCAAGACTTCGCCCAGCGAGCTGACGCGGAACCGCTGCGTCTTGTTCAGCGGGCCCTTGGTACAGTCTGTCTGCGCGCTGGTGGGCTTTGCCACTGAGCCTCAGTTTTTGGGCAAAGCGGCCGCCATCAATCCAGAAGGTAAAGCCGTGCAGACCGCCATTTTAGGGGGCGCAATGAGTGTCGTCTCGGCTTGTGTGCTCCTTACCCAATGCCTCAGGGATATAGCCCAACACCCCGAAAGTAGCTCCAAAACAACTGAATACAGGGAACGGTTGCGGAACTCGGCTTGCGCCGTCTCGGATGGTTGCAATCTGTTATCTCAGGCACTGAGGGAAAGATCTTCGCCTCGGACTCTACCGCCAGCGAACTCAATTTCTGTGAATTAATCTTTTCAGTTTAGATATACCTTGGTCACTGCTAACACAAATGTACTTAGGCTCCCCTCAACTGGCCCTTTGTTTTATGTATACCAAAGAATTTGTGTAGATCAGCCCAGTCTTTTGGTTTTTTGTTTTTTTTTTTGAATGGGGGAGGCAGCAAAAAGATTTACCTTTTAACCTATGTAGAAACAAATCAGCATTGAGTGGCTGATCATTTGAGGCGAGGGATTGTTAAAAAAGAAGAGAGAAACCATCAAAGTTGATTCAGTTTCGCATATTTTATAGAATACAAGGTCTACAAACAAACGAGTGGTAATAACAGTTTTAAGGTTTTATTGAGATTGGATGGGATAGAGAAAGGGCCTTAATTGCGCTGGGTGTGCTTTTAAAACTTTTTTCTTTTTCTTTGGTCTTCCAAAATTTCCCTTCTAAATTTTACCGTTCAGTTGTGCAGGAAGGAAAAAAAAGTTACCTCAGTTTTCATACAGTCTGAAAGAAGCAGAACTTTAAATGATGGATGTAGCTACCTTTTTGTTTTGTTTTTATGTTGGTTTCTGTATGGTTACTTTTGAATCAAGTGTTAGGTTAGAAGTGCATTGGCTGTGTCGAGTGGGAAAAGAGTGGAGATTGGATGTGATTTCCAAGCTGGGGGGGAGCTACTGTGAGTGTTTTAAAA
The DNA here is from genome assembly GCF_964252035.2 of Podarcis erhardii. Lineage (NCBI taxonomy): Eukaryota > Metazoa > Chordata > Lepidosauria > Squamata > Lacertidae > Podarcis > Podarcis erhardii. The sequence continues at coordinate 17,362,982 of NC_138503.1, read as the reverse complement.
CAGGGGGTGGGGGAATATTACACTCTTAACAAGAAAGTGATTTGGGTTTTTTAATTATTATTTTTCAGTGTCTTTTTTTAAAAAAATCTTGCATGTACTGGAGTATTTATTTCATCTATTAAAATGTTGTTTCTCAGATGTCTTTCTATGACTCTTAATACTTGAAATAACAGTTTCCTTGTTTTGTGCTGTAGGCCTTGATCCAAACGGTGGTGTGTAAGTTTGATTTAGGTGGTTCGCAATGTGGCTAAGGAGAACCCTTACCATTTGAATTCAATGGGGTTCGAATTGCAATACCTGTACTATAAAAATATAACATAAGTAATAAGAGAAGCAATGACAATACAGTTAAAAATCATACAGCATCTAGCACAGCACTTTCTTCGGGTTTTCTGCGCTTCTCCCTCCCCACCTGCCTTGCTTAGGTGGATTTTGTTTTTTAAAAGATGAATCGGAGAACTGGGAGGTTTTAATAGAATATTTCAAAGTGGGGTATTGGTGGCACTGAAGGGTGAGGTTGCGCTTAATTGAAAATTGGTCTAAGGCTTTCAGTAACTATGGAATTTGCTTGTGCAAGACGTAGTGATTACCACCGTGTTGGATGGCTTTAAAGGGGGAAATTAGACAAATACCGTATTTTTCTGTGTATAAGACGCCCCCTATTTTTGGGACTCCTCATTAAGAAAATGGGGGCAGATTGCTTATTTTGGTGGGTTGCCCAGAGTTGTTGATTGCCCAGGGTTGTTGAAAACCACTCACCCGCCACCCTGCTGCCAGTAGCACGCGTCACCAAAGCCAACAATCGTCTGCCCGCTCACCGCCAGCAGCCACCAATTGCCCACGCAATTACCACAGCGGCAGCCGATTGACAGCAGCCCTTGCCACAGCCACCAATCTCCCACCAAGACAACCCCACATTTTTAACATTGTTTTTTTTGGGGGGGAAACCTCGTCTTATACACGGAAAAGTACGGTACATGGTTGATAAGGTTAGCTGTGGTTACCAGCCATGGTGACTGTTTACTACCTCAAGGGTTGAAGACAGTGGTACATTTGAGCCACAGTTTCTGGGGGACATGAATGGGGCTAGTACTGTTGTGCTTTGATCTTGCCTGTGGGCTTCCCATTGGTATCTGACTGGCTGTTGTGAAAACAGGATGCTGGTGGGTCTTTGGTCTGATCCAGCAGAGCTCTTGTGTTCTTCATTTCACTGAACTCAGTGGAGCTTACTTCAAGGTTGGCATGTGTGTGGTTGTGCTGTTGAGAACACGCTCTACAATCCTTTCCACATTTACTGAGAAATAGGTCTTACTGTGTTCAGTGGGATGTCGGTGCTTAAAGTATGTTAGGGATTGCAACTTTGAAGGAGTACTTGTTACGGCTGCAATCCCATACGCACTTACAGAGGAGTGATCCACAATGAATTCAGCGGGACGTGCTTTTGAGCAGAATTGTATAGGATTGCATTGTAAACGTGGGATCCTGTGAGCACATATAGGGAGGAAGAGCCATTGAGTTGGCATGCTGTAATGGTCAGGGTTTTGAACTTAGGTTGGGGAGGTCAGTGTTTGAATCTATACTTGGCCATGAAGCTCATTAGGTGATTATGGTCCAGTTACCATCTCTCGACGTATCACACGGGGTTCTTCAGCTAAAATGAAGAGACAACCAAATAGGATGCCTGGATCTTGAGGAAAGGATAGAATATAAATTAAATCAATAATAATGGAACTTACTCTTGAGTCAACGTATATAGGGACAGGCTCCGAAACTAAAACTCCCAGGCTTTAGTATCATAGTCAATAGTACATTTTGTGATTTGATTTCTTCAGGAGGTGTGCTTTGCTTTATGGTGCTGACATTGGGTTTACAGTGGTACTTTAGGTTACAGACACTTCAGGTTACAGATGCTTCAGGTTACAGACTCTGATAACCCAGAAATAGTACCTTGGGTTAAGAACTTTGCTTCAGGATGAGAACAGAAATCGCGTGGCGGCAGCGGGAAGCCCCATTAGCTAAAGTGGTACCTCAGGTTAAGAACAGTTTCAGCTTAAGAACGGACCTCTGGAATGAATTAAGTTCTTAACCAGAGGTACCACTGTATATTGCTTTTGAAATGCCAGTCTTTTTGGCCCCCTCTGTCCTCAATGTTGACTTGCCTTTTTAGCTAGTTTGGTACTGATTAATGTTTTGCTCATAGCATCATTCCTATCTCTCTCCTCTTTCCATCAGTACCTCTCTTTTTCTTTTTAAAGCACATTGATCCATTCCTGCTGGAGCCATCTAGGGTAGTGGCTTGAATTTTGCATGGAAATTTATTAAGGTGTTCCTTGGGCACTAATCAGGGGTTCCTATGTGAGAGTATCGGTAATGATGGAAAAGTTTCTCTGAAAGAGCCTTCCCATTGTGGAATGTGGGTTTTCTGGAAAATTTTGAATTGGAAGATTTTCTTTTGAAAATGAGTGTAATTTGCACTGGAACAATATTGGTTTGCATTTTTGTGCAAACCAATAGGGAATTAGCATGCTTGTTTTACTTGCATTTAGTGTACAAAGCTTAAAAACCCTTGAACAGCCAAGCTTACCTAATATTTATTTGCAGTTGGCCTCTGTTCAGTATATTCCCTCCATTGTTGCGGGCATTATGCCTCTGAATACCAGTCCCTGGGAGTCATAAGTGGAGAGACTGCTGTTGTCCTTGGGTGATGCTTACAAGCTTCCCATAGGTGTCCAGTTTTCTGCTGTAAGAACACCATGCTGGACTAGATGAGCCATTTGCACAACCCACTAGAGCTCTTCTTATGAAAAAGAAGAAGAGTTTGGATTTGATATCCCGCTTTATCACTACCCTAAGGAGTCTCAAAGCGGCTAACATTCTCCTTTCCCTTCCTCCCCCGCAACAAACACTCTGTGAGGTGAGTGGGGCTGAGAGACTTCAGAGAAGTGTGACTAGCCCAAGGTCAGCTGCATGTGGGGGAGCGGAGACGCGAACCCGGTTCCCCAGATTACGAGTCTACCGCTCTTAACCACTACACCAAGCTGGCTCTATGTTCTAACTAATGTACTTACGTTTTGGATATTATTTTTTTCCTGCAGAAAAATAAATCCCTAGGAAAACTGCCCACTCTACATTGTTGGTCTCCACTCAGAGGAGCTTTGGGTGCATTTATAGGGCATGTTCTTAGTGGTCTTATGGAACTGGGCAGTTCCTTGTCTGACTGGTCTTTGCAGGGGTTCTGTGGCAGGTGCATTTATGTTGAAAGTGTTCCTTAGAGGCAAAACGTGTGCTGTTGTTGTTTTTAAAAAGCCACTAGTCTAGAGCAACGGAGGCTCCATCTGCACTGTACAATTAGTGCTGCACCCATTCCACTTTAAACAGTCATGGCTTCCCCCCCAAAGAATCCTGGGATCTGTAGTTTTCGTGGAGGTTGCTGAGAATTGATATTCCCCTCACAGGGCTATAATTCTAAGAGTGCTTTAACAGCCAATCCCTCTTCCTTTGGAACTCTGGGAAATGGGGGGGGGATTTTATTATTTATTTATTTACATATATAATCCACACTTTACACACACACACACACACACACACACACACACAGAGTGGTATCTTGGTTTATGAACTTAATCCATTCCAGAAGTCCATTCTTAAACCAAAGCGTTCTTAAACCAAGGCGTGCTTTCCCATAGCCTCAGCAAACTGATATGGGAAACTGATTTTCAGAAATTAGAAGCTGAAATCTGCATATTTGCTGATCCCTAGTGGTGACTCAACCCATTGCTTGCATGTAGCCCCTGGAGGGTTTGCAATGGGGCAATATAGCACACCGGCTGAAGAAGGGTAAATGTGACACTCCATAAACTAATTTTCTACGTCACCTGCTGAAGTAAAGCTATTGGGTAACTTGGTGAACAGGTCAGGTGGAGGGAGTTGTAGACTTTGGTTGTGCCATACAATCAAGTAGCTATGTGCAATTCTGAAAAAGGCAGTATTTATCTGCTTTGGAAGTAAATTTTTAGGTGACTTAAAAAAAAAAGTAACTAAGATGCACCATATTTGTGGGTTTCAGCTTATCTTTGTGGTTTCTGTACAGATTCTGAAACTGGCTGAGGGATCAAAATGGTTTATTGATCTTATTTTCCGTTTGGAAGCATGTGGCTTATTCCTATGCTACGATACCAAACCAGTAAATACCCACAGCAAGCTTGTTGGCTTGTTTCTTGTCTATTTGTTTCATTGACTACATATCCTGCCCTTCCATATGAGCCTTGTGTGGCTAAAGAAGAGGAGAGCTATAAGTCTCTCTTTTTTTAAAAAAATTGTTAAATGCAAGATAATTTGTTTTAGTGTTTGTATAACAGATGGTTGAACAGGCAGAAACCCAACAGGGGAACCATTTCTCTCCACTGCAAATCAATGCTGTGCCTATACAGTGGTACCTCAGGTTAAGTACTTAATTCGTTCTGGAGGTCCGTACTTAACCTGAAACTGTTCTTAACCTGAAGCACCACTTTAGCTAATGGGGCCTCCTGCTGCTGCCGCGCCACCAGAGCATGATTTCTGTTCTCACCCTGAAGCAAAGTTCTTAACCTGAAGCACTGTTTCTGGGTTAGCGAAGTCTGTAACCTGAAGCATATGTAACCTGAAACGTATGTAACCTGTATAATTTCTGCCTGGGGTAGCTGTGTAAAAAGTCCTAGTGTCTCTGCCAATTAGAAAAAGATGTCTACCCTACATTGGAAGACAGCAGGGCTGTCTTATATAGCTATTTCCTTTTAGGAACAATGAAAGCTGCCTCATACCAAATGAGGCCATTGGTCTATATAGCTCAGTAATGTCTGCACTGTCTGGTAGCAGCCCTCCAGGGTTTCAGGCAAGGGTCTGTCCCAGTCCTGGCACCTTCTGCGTTTAATGCAGATGTTCTACAACTGAGCTACAGCCCTTCTCGTAAGTATTGTGTATTTAAAAATGCAGTTTAGATAGCTCAGGTTTGAGCTGAGATTATATCGGGTTTACCTGTCTTCATTTAATCCAGCTCTTGCTTCACTGATCTTCAGTCTAGGATGTACAATGGTACCTCAGGTTAAGTACTTAATTCGTACTTAACCTGAAATCCGTACTTAACCTGAGATCCGTTCTTAACCTGAAGCGCCACTTTAGCTAATGGGGCCTCCCGCTGCCGCCGCGCTGCCGGAGCACGATTTCTGTTCTTATCCTGAGGCAAAGTTCTTAACCTGAAGCACTATTTCTGGGTTAGCAGAGTCTGTAACCTGAAGCGTATGTAACCTGAAGCGTATGTAACCCGAGTTACCACTGTACTAGCCCTTATCCTGTATGTAGCCTGCCCTTCATTTTTGCTACATAATGTTGGTTTCTTCTTTTGTTTCATTCATACATACACAAGCACACAATTTATTCTTAGATTGATATTCTGCCCTTCCTCCCAAAGGAGCCCAGGGTAACAAACGGACCAAACTTCAGAAAACAATTCCAGTACCGATGCAGACAATAAAAAGAAAATGGTGGTGGTCTTGTGGCAATGCGGCCAAGTTCTAGTTGTATTCGATCCTGCAGCTCACTTGTGGTTTGTGAAAGTGGGTTTCCTGTTTGCTACATTTGTACGCAGTATCCCGAGGAAAGTGTATGCAGGGTTAGGGATCTATGGTAGGGAAGGGATGGCAAAGTGTTCAATGAAAAGAAAGCTTGGGGCAATGTCCAAAGGGAGTTCTACATGTGTTCTGTTGCTTTTTCAGGGTTCTTCACACAGTGGCTTAGGGCCCTTGTATCTATGGAATTGCCTCTCCTGGTAATGTCCCACAGAGGACCTTAAGGTCCATGAATAACCATAGTTTAGAGGTCCCGGGCCCTAAGGAAGTCAGACTATCCTCCACCAGGGCCAGGGCCTTTTCAGTGATGGCTCTGACCTAGTGGAATGCTCTGTCCCAGGAGACTAGGGTCCTTCAGGATTTAACCTCCTTCCGTTGGGCCTGTAAGACAGAGCTATTCCGCCTGGCCTTTAATTTGAATTCAGCCTGGTCTTTTATTTCCCTTCTCTTCCCTCCCCCTCCCCTTTTATGAAGATTACCCACTCTGGGACCCCACAGCTAATTCTCCCCTGGCCTCCTCGCCGGCCCAAGTAGGACCAATTCAGCCAGCTAGCCCTGGGGATTATCCAATTGCTTATTTCCCCTAAATTGATTTTTGAATTTTATTGTTATTCATGCCTTTATACTGTATTTTATGTTGCTTTTATAATTAAGCATTTTAAAGTGTTTAAAATTTGTTGTTAGCTGTCCTGAGTCCAGTTTTTGAACTGGGAAGGGCGGGGTATAAATAAAAAATTATTATTATTATTATTATTATTATTTAGTGACTGGGATCCATTGGGACTGGAAATGCAGGCCAAGGGCAGATAGAGTCAGAGCAAATGACAGGCACAAAATTATAGTTTTGTGCCTGTCCTCCCTGCTGTGTTTTATAAGGTGGTGACACAGGCTCCATTTGCACTGCACTGTACATTGTTGTCCGCACTACACATAAAAAATATGCCAGTTTAAACAGCCATGGCTTCACTCAAGGAAGTCTGGGACATGTAGTTTCTCAAGGGTGCGGAGATTTGTTAGGTACAATTCCCCCTCAGAGAGGTACAGTTCTCGGCATAGCTGTCAACGTTTCCCTTTTTTTTAAGGGAAATTCCGTTATTCCGAATAGGATTCCTCGCAAGAAAAGGGAAAAGTTGACAGCTATGGTTCTGAGTAGTTCAAAGAGCAATCCCTCTCCACAGGGAACTCTGGAGATTGTGAGGGGGCGGGGATAGGGGTCCTCTAACAATTTGCAGCACCTCCTGCAGTCAAGTGGGTGACAAGCGTCTTGCTATGCTTTCCTTTGGACCACATCAGTGAGGTGGGGGGGGGGTCTTGTTGTCTGGGCAGCCCACGACCTCCATGCACACTGCCCAGGCTTGCACCCAGGGAGGTCATTTTGCTGCTGTTAGCGCAGCGGTTTGACTTCACTCCTGGAGGCATTCTCCATTGCCTCTCGTTTGTTAACAATTCGATACAATAATCTTTATTGTCATTGTCCCATACAGAACAACGAAATTGAAAAAATCTACATCAGACATTCAAAAACCAACAAGCCTGCTATCCCAGCTATCCCAGCCTGGTTAACCCCCTAAAAACTCTGATACCCCATAATTAAATACAATATACTCCCACAGAGACTACCTTACACTGCGTTTAAAACCAGAATTGCATTTGGATAAAAACTGTTTCTCAGGCGGCTAGTCCTAGTCTTTATGACCCTGTACCTTCTTCCAGAAGGCAGAAGCTGAAAGAGATTATTTCCGGGGTGAGCACTATCCTGCGCTATCTCTGCAGCTTACTTATGACCCCTGGAAGCATAGATTTGATCCAAGGTGGATAACAATTCTCAGCACCCTTAACAAACAACATCTCTCAGAATCCGGGGGGGGGGGGAGGGGAGCCATGACTGTTTAAAGCAGGGGTGCCGACTTGCCCCCCACATTGGGGGGGGGAGCAGCGTCACGTGGCTTGTCCCACCCATGCCCACGAGCGCTTGCATGGCAGCGGGGGCGAGCTTCACCCTTCGTGTGCCCCGCCCCTGCCTAGCGCAAGAGCGTTTGCCTGGTGGCAACGGGATGGTGGCCCCATCAGTATTGGGGGAGGAGCTCAGCCTCCTCCCCACCAATACAGGGGGGCAAAGCCCCTTCTGCCCCTATAGTTTGTGCCCCTGGTTTAAAGTGGTATCATAGTGCTTATTAATGCATGGTTCAAATGTGACTTTGAGGGGACGGGAAATCGACAGGCTGTGCCATCCGCAGGGCAGGATGTAAGAAAAGGAGGGTATTGTTGAGGGAAGACTAAAGACTGATCTATATGTTATTGGGAGGGTGTTTGAGAGAGTCATAAGCCTCTCATGTATATTTTTTGCCATCTTTCTGACATTGTCATTCCGCTGAAACTCCCCAAATACTGCTTGGACTCCGGGTTTGGCTGGCCTGTTAAATTTATTCACGCTGACACAGACTGAACCACTAATAATATTAGCTGGCTCTGCAGCCCTATGTACTGTAAATGTTTTTTTGCCATGCCATATGCTATGGGAGAGGCTATATTTAGGCATGGGAGTGAGCTCTGAAGTTTCAGGCTTTTGCTTTGAATTTCTTGGTTTCCTGCCAGGTCTTGGAACTCTCCTAACTCCCTGCAATTTCCTTTTTATGTTAGCGTTGGTTGTAGGATCTGCAGTCTTTTTCTCTTTCCAGCTCTTTGGCTTCTTATGCAAAAGCTACTTATTTAACAATTCTGCTTGTTGCCTGATGAGACCTTTACATTTATTGGAGGTTTGCCATTAAATATTTGGACACTGTTGTCTGTTTGTGTGTGTATCCACATACCAAGGGATTACTAGTATGTTGCTTAATATTCAAGTCCAACAGCACGATTGTTTGTAGTGGTAGATAAGCAAAAGACTGTTTAAATCAACGGACTTGTGTGTGCTTCACTGTAATCCTAGATGTGCTTGTGCTTGCAAGTAAGTGATGTAGGATCAGGTAAAAAGGATGCGGGTGGCGCTGTGGTCTAAACCACTGAGCCTCTTGGGTTTGCCAATCAGCAGGTCGTGAGTTCGAATCCCCATGACAGAGTGGGCTCCCATTGCTCTGTCCCAGCTCCTGCCAGCATAGCAGTTTGAAAGCACACAAGTGCAAGTAGATAAATAGGTACCACTGTGGTGGGAAGGTAAACACATTTCCGTGCGCTTTGGTTTCTATCACTGTGTCCCGTTGCATCAGAAGTGGTTTAGTCATGTAGGCCACATGACCCATAAAGCTGTCTGTGGACAAACGCCAGCTCCCTTGGCCTGAAAAGCGAGATGAGTGCCGCAACCCCATAGTCACCTTTGACTGGACTTCACTGTCCAGGGGGCCTTTACCTTTTACCTTACCTGTAGGATCACAGCCTAATTCTGCACAGGATAGCAACTTGAGCAGCACAGTGCTATGCATGCTTACCCAGAATTAAGTCCTACTTAGTAAGTGAGGCTTAGGCTGCAATCTTGTACTCTGTTACTTGGGAGTAAATCCCATTGAACTCAATAGGGCTTGTTTCCAAGTATAGAGTGGCACTGCAAATTTGTCTGGCAGATGAGCATGGCACACAGTTTGGAGATTCCTGGCTTTGATTTTGATGTTTTATGCACTTTGGAATTTCAGGGGATTGGAGCTAGCTACAAATTAGATTTTGTTTTTGAGACTTGTGTGTAGGCTTTCAGTACTACTCCGTAACTCTTGGACATACCAAGCTGTTTCTGCTGGTTCATCCTTCAAAAGTTCAGCTCGTTCCATATCTAGGTATGTTTGCTGGACCACACCCAGCACAGGTTTGTACTTGCCCCCCCCTCTCCCCAGTATTAAACTGGAATGGGGGAAAGGGGAACTTTTTAAAACTACAGTGGTATCTCTGGTTACGTACTTAATTCGTTCCGGAGGTCTGTTCTTAACCTGAAACTGTTCTTAACCTGAAGCACCACTTTAGCTAATGGGAGCCTCCTGCTGCTGCCGTGCTGCCACTGCGCGATTTCTGTTCTCATCCTGAAACAAAGTTCTTAACCCGAGGTACTATTTCTGGGTTAGTGGAGTCTGTAACCTGAAGCATCTGTAACCTGAAGTGTCTGTAACCCAAGGTACCACTGTACCAGTGAAACAGACTGCAAGTGTCTTTCGCAATCGAGAAATTGGGGTTGGCTTGTTTTTTTTTGCAACAGTGTGATCCCTTAAATAAAATGAAAGAGAGACCCTGAACTTACTCACTGATGCCCGGGCTACCTCAAACAGAAAGTGAAACAGTCTTATTTCTTTGTTCAGCTATGGAAAAAAAGTATCTCAATGTTAAGCTTTTAATTTCTGCTTTGAACTAAACAAACTTTCAAGACTGCTTTTGATCCAGCAGCTGTTCTAAGTGCAACTCCAGTAGCTGAACTTAAGATGCAATGCTGGACGCTTAGGCGGAAAAGCCCCATTTACTTAGGTGGAAAGTCCTATTTACATCAGTGACACCTGATTCTGAGTGACGGGGGGGGGGAGTATAGGATTGCATTGTTAGTGTGTAGATGTGTGATTTATATGCTTTATTATAGCAAGGAAATTTTGGGCCTGGTAGGGCAGAAGATGGGGCTGGAGGCCAACAGTAGGTGGAGCCAGAGCCACCAACAGGTGGAGCCAACTTATTTTAGGTTTATCCTCATTCTGCTTCCTGCCACATTCTACAAGCGCAAAATTCAGACTTGAGGAGGAGGCTGGTAAACTGGACTGAATGTAAGAAAGCAGCCTGGCAAGTACTGGAGACAGATTGAGGTCAGTGGGGCAGTGCCCCCATCTGCCCATATGGACCAGCCTCCACTGCTAACTGGCCTAATTTGTGAGGAGCTTAGTATGAGACAAAAGATTTTTGAGCTCTGATTTAATGGAGCACAGTAGGCAATTTGAGAGAGTTTACATATACAGGTAAGGACGCAGGTGGCGCTGTGGTCTAAACCACTGAGCCTTGGGCTTGCTGATCAGAAGGTCAGCGGTTCGAATCCCCATGACGGGGTGAGCTCGCATTGTTCAGTTCCAGCTCCTGCCCACCTAGCAGTTTGAAAGCGCGTCAAAGTGCAAGTATAGATACCACTCCGGCGGGAAGGTAAACGACATTTCCGTGCACTGCTCTGGTTCGCTGCTGGCCACATGACCCGGAAGCTGTCTGTGGACAAACACCGGGTCCCTTGGACTATAGAGCGAGATGAGCACCGCGATCCCAGAGTCGTCCGTGACTGGACCTAACAGTCAGGGGTACCTTTACCTTTACATATACAGGTATATTGTAACCGATGCCCTTGTGAGTCAGCTTGGAGGTATGCGCAACAAACTGAGTCAACCTCTGCAAGGCTGACAGCACAATCCTGCACATGTTTACTCTGAAGTAAGTTGCACTTCATTCACTTGGGCAGACTCCAAGGGAAACATGCATGTTTCTACTTCGTTAGCTGCCTTGAACATTTAGGCAAGGGGAGACACAAACATTTTCGGAATACAGTGGTGCCCCGCAAGACGAACGCCTCGCAAGACGAAAAACCCGCTAGACGAAAGGGTTTTCCGTTTTGGAGGCGCTTCGCAAAACGAATTTCCCTATGGGCTTCCTTCGCAAGACGAAAGCCCATAGGGAAATCTCCGGGACAGCGGGGAAGCGCAGCGCGTCTTCCCCACTGTCCTCGGACCTCCTCCGAAGGCTGGCGGTGGGGCGGAGAGACCTTCTCCCCGCGCCAGCTTTGGGATGGCTGTTCCGAAGGCTGGCGGTGGGGCGGAGAGACCTCCTCCCACCGCCAGCCTTGGGATGGCTGCTCCGAAGGCTGGCGGTGGGGGGGAGAGACCTCCTCCCGCCGCCAGCCTTCGGAAGGCTGCTCCGAAGGCTGGCAGTGGGGCGGAGAGACCTCCTCCCGCCGCCAGCCTTCGGAAGGCTGCTCCGAAGGCTGGCGGTGGGGCGGAGAGACCTTCTCCCTGCGCCAGCCTTCGGATGGCTGTCCTGAAGACTTGCGGTGGGAGGAGGGTTTTCCTTCCCACCGCCAACTTTCAGAATGCTGTTCTGAATGTTGGCGTGGGGAGGAAAAACCCTCCTCCCACCGCAAGCCTCGGGAACAGAGGAGAAGCGCTGCGCGCCTTCCCCTCTGTTCCCGTACCTGTCCTGAAGGCTTGTGGTGGGGAGAAAAGCCCTTCTCCGCACCGCCAGCCTGGCAAGCGGTTTCCATAGGAACGCATTAATTGATTTTCAATGCATTCCTATGGGAAACCGTGCTTCACAAGACGAAAAACTCGCTAGACGAAAAAACTCGCGGAACGAATTAAATTTCGTCTTGCGAGGCACCACTGTAAGTAACTAGATGCAGGAGTGTAGCTTTAGGTAGAACTCTGAATCATAAATAGGAGAGCGCCACTGCGCTTGGGTTTTGCTATCAGGTTTCCCATCTGGCTGGCCGCTGTGAGAACAGAATGATGGAATAGCTGATCCTTTCACATGCTCTCACGTCCTTACATTCTTATCTTTAGTGACACTTGAATGCGTGTATTTGGTGCACCTTTCGTAAGGACAGCTGCGTCAGTTCTGCGGTCCCACTGGCCAGAGCAGATTGAATACAGAACCGTGGTAATCTCAGCTTTCATTTTAAAAAACACCTGCAAGCTTTCATCCTTTAAGGTTGCGGAGATTTAAGTTTCAAACTGGGTAGTCAGCCTTTCCCAGCCTAGTGTCTTCTAGGGTTTCAGAATTATCCAGTCATCATCCGTGCTGCCCAGAGTTGGTCCAAATAATCTGAAGAGCTCCAGGTTGGGGAAGAATAAGTCCAAGGTCGGGTGTGGCCAAGTTTTTTAAGCCCCTGGGCACACTTGGATTTTTGAACAAGAGCTGTGGGAACTGGGCAACAGCCAAATTCAGTAGAATTAATCTTTGTTTTGAAAAGTAAAGCTAAAGGGACCCCTGACCATTAGGTCCAGTCGTGGCTGACTCTGGGGTTGCGGTGCTCATCTCGCTTTACTGGCCGAGGGAGCCGGCGTACATGTGGCCAGCATGACCAAGCCGCTTTTGGCAAACCAGAGCAGCACACGGAAACGCCGTTTAACTTCCCGCTGGAGCGGTACCTATTTATCTACTTGCACTTTGACGTGCTTTCGAACTGCTAGGTGGGCAGGAGCAGAGACTGAGCAACGGGAGCTCACCCCGTCACGGGGATTCGAACTGTCGACCTTCTGATTGGCAAGCCCTAGGCTCTGTGGTTTAACCCACAGCGCCACCCATGTCTATGCACTTTTGAAAAGTACATAGAGCTAAAAAGAGGAAGTGGGGAAGAGTGTCTCTTCCAATTTCCTCCTTCAGCTCCATGCATTTTTCAAGGCAGGTAACCACCCACATCACAAAAGTGGGGTTGTGGGGGGGGGGCTCACAGGCTTTGTGGGCACCGGGAGAAGACCTCAAGGGCACCGTGGTACCCACGGGCACCATATTGGTGAGCTCTGACACTGGTGAGCTCAACGGCTGAGTACAGCAAGTGGACTCGACAGCTGAGTACAAAGAGAGCTTTAGTACTGTGCAGTATTTTCCTTTCCCCATGAAAAGCAAGAGTTAAATTATGCAAATATGCTTAATATGTAGCCCTGGAAATATGCATCCCATAACCACAGGACTTTGTGGAGGATAGTATATTCTTGCCATTAGCTTGCCAAAGTAATTGCATTAAGTATTGACCATTATACGTTGTTTTGACAGGTCTGTAACTATTTTAGAATCCAAAATCATAACATTTATTTATTATAGTAGGCTGACTGTGTTATCAGCAAGCTTATGGTTAATCTTTACATATGCATTTTGGCCCAGAAACATACTCAAATGCAGGAAAAGAGCAGCACGTCTGTCTCTTCCTGTGTAATATTCATTAATTGAGATTTACATCCTGCCCTATTTTGCAGATTCAGGAGCATAGGAAGCTGCCTTATACTGAGTCAGACCATTGGCATTGTCTGCCCTGACCGGCAGTGACTGTCCAGGGTTTCACATGGGGATCTCTCCCAGCCCTAACTGGAGGTGCCAGGGTTTGAACATGGGACCTTCTCCATTTAAAGCAGATGATGTACCACTCAGCTGTGTCCCTTGCCCAAAACGGAAGATTTGAGAAAGTTTGCAGAATGCCCACAAAAGAGCTTCTGTTTGGTGTGACGCGTCCAGTTCACCACTGTAAAGGTAAAGGGACCCCTGACCATTAGGTCTAGTCATGGCCAACTCTGGGGTTGCGGCGCTCATCTCGCTTTATTGGCCGAGGGAGCCGGTGTACAGCTTCTGGGTCATGTGGCCAGCATGACTAAGCCGCTTCTGGTGAACCAGAGCAGTGCACGGAAACGCCGTTTACCTTCCCCGCCGGAGCGGTACCTATTTATCTACTTGCACTTTGACGTGCTTTCGAACTGTTAGGTTGGCAGAAGCAGGGACCGAGCAACAGGAGCTCACCCCGTCGCGGAGATTCGAACCACCGACCTTCTGATCAGCAAGTCCTAGGCTCTGTGGTTTAACCCACAGCACCACCCGCGTCCCTTATTTCACCACTGTAGGAACCAGTTATTCTGCAGTCAGCCAGAGGACCCTGCTGCAACCCTTTCTGCCACTGCTTTGCCCTCAGGGAGCAGTGGATTCCAGCAGCCTTGGAGAAGAACAAATTGCTATGGCTAACTATACATTAGATGTGCCGTAAGATTTCCCCATGGCGAGAGGGTGAGCAGGCAGGCATGTGAAGAGTGGTCTGGAATGGGACTCACAGGCTGATGGCAATCCCAGAAGTATTAGCTGCTTCTCTTTACACAGTTTATTACAGTGGTACCTCGGGTTAAGAACTTCTGGAGGTCTGTTCTTAACCTGATACTGTTCTTAACCTGAAGCACCACTTTAGCTAATGGGGCCTCCCAATGCCACCGCTGCACGATTTCTGTTCTAATCCTGAAGCAAAGTTCGTAACCCGAGGTACTATTTCTGGGTTAGTGGAGTCTGTAACCTGAAGCGTCTGTAACCCGAGGTACCACTGTATTTCTTGAATTCATTAATCGCCATATGCCAAAGACCATATGGCAACTTCTAATCAAATTGGTTTAAAGACATTCACTATGATCAATGCCAATGTTGCCTAAAACCTTTTCCAGCTGGTGAGCCATTTTGACTGCTCCCCCATCCCATGCTCCTCATGGGCCATTCTGATAGGTGGGCCTGTCAATCTGACACCTGCCTGTCAATCACCTGACACGACGTTAGATGACCCAGAGGTCTTGTTGTTTGTTTTTTAAATCATTTGTGGGTGCACAGTATCTGCAGACACAAAGAGCCTATTGTGTTGCAGACTTGAATTCATGCAAAGCAGGGATGTCCAACAAGTCGATTGCAATCTACTGGTAGATCTCCGTGAGGTTTTGGTAGATCGCGGTCGATCGCTGGGTCCCTTTCCTTAGCATTTTAAAAATAGAATCCGGCCCCGCCCTCTCTCCCCACCCTCCATTGTCGATCTGCAGAATGGAAGACAGAGTTTACTCAGTGAGGGTGTTTGTTTCCCCAGCGATCTGTTGGTGAGTTTCTGATCCCCTTTCCCCCTAAAAAACCCTTAAAAACGGGGCTTTCCTCCTCTCTCTAAAAAAAAAAGCTCACTACCGGTGTTATGTACTGAAGTTCTCACCCTGGGCCAGCAGGGGGATACTGTAGATAGTTTTCACTCAGGTCCCACATATGCAAATAAGGAATTGAAAGTGACGTTCAGTGATTGGATAGTTACAGAAGGTTGTTACTGTTGCTTTGTACTGGAGCTCTATATAAGCAGGTTAGCTGAACCCTTCAGTCCAGTTCTGTTCTGGGCCTGTGAATAAACAAGAGCTGTTTGAAGAATTGCTGTGTCGTCTGATACGTTCACCCACAACTTAACAGCCAGTTTTTAATTCTGTAAGTAGATTGCAGTCTTTTGGGAGTTGGCCACCTCCATGCAAAGGAATACTTGCATGTACATATGCCTCCCTAGGGGGATGCTGAAAGCACGCTTTAGGTAGTTTCCCATCAAGAACTGCGACACACAGATCCCAGGAAGCTAGTGCCAGTCAGCGGATCAGAGCTCACTGCAAGCCCACCTTGGGCAGCAGTTGGTGTATCCTTAGCAGGCTTGCCCTCATTGCCACTCTTGCCCCTGCTGCCATTTGTTTCTTTCCCTACTGCTATGCGATGGGGCCCTTCAAGCCAAGTGTTTTTTTGCAGGTGTTCTGTAACATGCTAATGATGCCATAATGGTGGGTTTATAAAGGTAAAAAAAAGTTAAAGGACCCCTGGACGGTTAAGTCCAGTTAAAGGTGACTATGGGGTTGCGGCGTTCATCTCGCTTTCAGGCCAAGGGAGCCGGCGTTTGTCCACAGACAGCTTTCTGGGTCATGTGGCCAGCAGGACTAAACCACTTCTGGTGCAATGGGACACTGTGACGGAAACTAGAGTGCACGGAAATGCTGTTTACCTTCCCGCCACAGCGGTACCTATTTATCTACTTGCACTGGCGTGCTTTCGAACTGCTCAGTTGGCAGGAGCTGGGACAGAGCAATGGGCTCTCACTCTGTCATGGGGATTCGAACCACCGACCTTCTGATCGGCAAGCCCAAGAGGCTCTGTGCTTTAGACCACAGCGTCTCCTGCGTCCCATGTGGGTTTATACTAGACCACTCCCACAACATTCTGCTTTGCCATCTGTTCCGTGACGCTTCCCAAACATTGCTGAATTGTTGATGTCTGCAAGGGCACCCTTCCACCATAACAGTGGCACCATCGGGGTGAGGTGGGGGTCTGAGCGGTCGGGGGCATCTGTGGTATAAGCAGCGTCAGGATTTTAGAAGGGAGATGAGGGACAGGCTGGAAAACCAAGCATTATGTCTGCCCCCAAACCTATGCATTGAAAGCGGGATCGCGTAGGACAGCCCCAAAACCATCATGAGCATAAAATAGCATGAAGTCACAATAAACGCAAAAAAAGGCGCTTGCTGGATCAGGCCCATGGCCCACCTAGTCCAGCATCCTGTTCTCACAGGTGCCTGTGGGAAACCAGTAAGCAGGATTCAAGCACCAAAGCACTCACCCCCTCCTGTGGTCCCCTGCAACTTGTATTCAGAAACACTACTGCCCCCAACTGTGAATTGAGGGCATAGCTGTTACTGCTTGAAAACTCTTGATTTTTCTGTTGTTTAGATTTTTATTTTAATTGTATGTTCCTTCCTTCCTTGGTGTTTTATAACTGATGTCGATTTCCCCCCTCCCCCTGTTTTTGATGTGACTATTAATTGGTTCTTTTATTGTTGTTTTTAGGTCGTTTGAACTGATGTTAGCTACTGCTGACTAGGCCAGGCTTCCTCAATTTTGGCCCTCCAGGTGTTTTGAGACTATAATTCCCAGCATCCCTGACCACTGGTTCTGCTAGCTAGGGATCATGGGAGCCAAAAACATCTGGAGGGCCGAGGTTGAAGCCTCTTATTTGGAGGAGAAAAACAGGTGTATAAATCTTGGGTTGCATCCAGCTTCATTCTCCTCAGTTTAGGCCCATTATTAGAATTGTATCCAGTTAGTCATGTTCCAGTATTTTCCATAGGTCTACTTTAGAGTAGGACCAACATCCAAGGCAACCCCTTGATTTAAAGAAACTAAATGTCCTCCTTCCCGATCACTGCTTTGAAATTGTCGCGTGAGTTAATGCTACTTAACATGGCTTTGTTATAACCAGGGCCTAAGACATTTTGCAGCCTGACTAGCTAGCAAAGCCTTCCACCCCCCTCCCTATCAAGGTTACTTAGGAACTGGACAAGTTATTTTGGCATAAAATCCCCAGTGCACCTATTCCTTTTTCCCTGGCTGTAAAAACATAACAATACATTAAACGACTATATCCTCCTCTTTCGTGCATCCAAAATTTAGCTGCCTTAGGCTTCTACCTAATGATAGAGCCGGCTGTATTTAAAGAGTTGGTGCTTAAAGCATTTTTTTTTTAAAAGAAAGAAAGGAAAGAAAGAAATGCTTTTAGAAGAAGCAGTTTTGGAGGGGAAAAAATGCTTCTTGCCCAAGCTCGGAGGTTTTCCTAGAAGTAAGTGTGTTTGTGGGCCTGTCAGACCACACCCTTCCCCTTCCCACTAATTTCCTGCTGAAGTCATGGTTTGAAGGCTTCTCAAGCGTTCAGCTCTCCCCACCGTGTGTGTGTGTGTGTGTGTGTGTGTGTGCACGCACTGAAGTCTTTGGAGCCAAGATTTGCTTTCATGGCATAAAAGCAAGATTTCGGTCCCTACTTATTAATGAAGGAAATCCTCTGGGCCATGGGGAAGCGTCTATGCAGGTTTCGACACTCCTACCCCTTTTTCCCAGTGGGTTTTTTTTTTTAACCATCTGTTGCAGTTCAGTACACAGAGGTGTTCCCCTTGCCCAGCTACTGCTAAAATTGTGCGTGTGTGCGCACAAACACACTCCAGCAAATGTCGCGTGGGGATAAGCTGTTCTTTGGAGTGCTGTCTGCACAGGGTGGCTTGGAACAGCTTTTGAATTCCATTTTCTGTGCACTCCGGCCTGGAGGAGAACTCAGCAAAAGGGGAAAAGGCACAGTTTGCAGCTTTAGGCCCTGAGGCTGCTGCCTGCAACAAATCTCTTCGCTTAAAGAGCTGGCAAGCGGGTTTGGGGAATCTCTGTGGGCGTCGAGGAGCCAGCTCTGGACTGCTGTCATTGGTTCAAGAAGTTCTAAGCAGCAAATGCTTAAAAAATAATAATAATGAAAAAATGGTTAATGAACTCAAAATTTAGAAGTCTGCAGGAATGTAGCTGCTGGTGACTTAAAGAAAGATTTTAGAATATTCTCATTATTGCAAGCAGATCTGCATGCTGACTTTTTTTCTTCCTGTCTTAATTACTACAAGTGTATGCCCCTCTGTTTGTTGTGGGGTGGGTGGGAGAGAATGAGACTGTACTGAATCCAGATGCTACTATTTCTTCAGAAATTATTTGTGGGTGGGGGTTAACCTGATCTACTTCACAGAAAGATAGGAACTGTTAAAATTGTATACAATTGTTTCCCCAAAGTGAGTTATGAACGTGTGAAGCAATCCATATTAAGGCTAGAGGACTACCTTGCATATTTTTATTTTTATTTTTATTACAGGTGTGTTAGCAGTTAATCACCAAACTGTTGCAGTCAGGGCTATGTATGTGCGCCAGAAATATTTCAACTACAGAATTCAACTTCCTGAATGAAAATCTAGGTGTTCAAATATGCATACTTTTTAAAAGCAAGCTTCTAGGCCAGGCATCCCCAATCTGCGGCCCTCCAGATGTTTTGGCTTACAACTCCCATGATCCCTAGCTAACAGGACCACTGGTCAGGGATGATGGGAATTGTAGTGCAAAACATCTGGATGGCTGAAGGCTGGGGGTGCCTGTTCTAGGCTGTCAAGAAGTGTGGGAACAGTGCCTTCAGAAGCTAGAAAGATGGATAAATAGAAGCTTTCCAGTGGTTTTGAGAATGGGGAGGGAATCAATTTCCTGCTTAATAATAGTACTCATACCCCACCTATTTGGCCGGGCCTCCCCAGCCACACTGGGCGGTTTCCAACAGGATATTAAAAACACAATAAAATATCAAACTTTAAAAACTTCCCTAAACAGGGCTGCCTTCAGATGTCTTCTAAAAGTCATAAAGTTGTTTATTTCCTTGACATCTGGTGGGAGGGCATTCCACAGGGCGGGTGCCACTACTGAAAAGGCCCTCTGTCTTTACTTTGCCTCCTGCTGTGACATTTAGCACCAAATTAAACTGTTAAGGCTTCCCTCAAATAATTCTGGAAACTGTGGTTTGTTAATGGTGCTGAGAATTGTTAGGAGACCCCTGTTCCACTCACAAAGCTACAATTCCCAGAGTTCCCTGGGAAGAAGGATTGATTCCCTGGGAATTGTAGCTCTTAAGGCCCCTCAACATGTTGCCAGACTACAAGTCCCATCAGCCCTGACCAATGGCCATTTTGAGCGATGCAACTGATGCTGGAAGGCCACAAGACAGCCCTTCCTGTCATCTTAACCATTATCTCACACTCTGGATGGGAGAGAAATTTGATTAAGTGTGCTTTTCAAAGCAACACACAAGCCAAAACTCAGCTGTCATTTGCCAGTCACGCTTCTCTGAATTTTGCAATGCTGGTCTCCAACCAAAGAATTACATGTGCACATGCATATGTTAGGGGCATTAGGGAGGAATGTGCACACACATTCATATATTAGTGAAATCAACATAACAAAAATGCATTGTTGTTAAAATTGCTTGCAAAAATAGGGGTTTCTTGGGAGAATTTCACATTCAAATGCAGGTGAATTTTCATGAGGACTTCACAAAATAAAATAAAATAAAATCAAACTGATGCGAAATTGGAAAACCGAAGATCTGAAAAATGAGAAATTGGCTCTCGGCTGTCACAAAGACCTGAGCTAGAGTCACAGTCCAAAACCACTCTGCTCCTCCTGTTTTCTTCATTTTAGCAGCTTTTTTTGCGGGGAGGGGGACCACCTGTAGTTTAAGCCTTCTACAGTTTTATCTCAAGCCCCCCAGTGATGGACCTATAGCGCTCTCTCTCCCTCTCCCATTTACTCACCCACTCATTGTGCCAAAACTTGCTTTTGAACTGAAGAAAGAAAATGGAGAAAATGAAGAGAGGCAACTGTTAAAAGAGCGAGTTTGCCTAATTCTGTGGCAAAATTTCAACTGGTAGAAAGATCAAGAGGGCGGATGCCGTCCACGAATGGCAGAAACAATAAATACACTGAGTTGCCATGTCCTTAGATGACTCTGCAACCGAAGATAGTTTCACTTTAACCATACTGTCAGCTGCATGTGATGGCTGGGGCCTTGGGAGGTGCAGCTTCCCCCCCACCCTGTGCTGAAAAAAATAATCTTCTGATTTGGAGATTTTTCCGTGGGAATGTTGGCAGACCTGGCTGTAAACGGAATTAGCTTAGAAGGTTCTTCTCTCATCCCACCCACCCCCTCTGCTTCCCCAAAAGCCCTAGAGTCAAAGTTAACTGAAAGCAGCTCTTATTTTTAGGCAGAGAGGCAACTTGCTGTGCTTCACTCCCCCCCTGCTTTTGTAAATTCAATTGTATGAAATCCAAAAGAATGACAGGTGCATGCTTGCTAAAGAGGCCTTATAGCCCAGCTCAGAATGTCTCCTGTGCTACAGAGACCTGATAGCCCTTGTGATGTTAACATATGAGAGTGCTGGAGGTGAAACAGTTAAACAGGTTACCCAATCAGAACCCAGGGGGTGGAGTCAGAGGGACTATAAAACCAGCTCTGCGAGGGGCAAAGGGAGGAGTTCGTTGGGAGTTGGGTGGTTGGTTGGAGTGGGAGTGAATTGGGATAGAGTCTGTGAGTAGGGTGAGTTAGTGTAGAGAAATAAGTTGAGTCAGGAACAGTTAGGAGCTAGGAAGGCAAGTAAATATCGGAGAGGTGGTTTAGGGAGTGAGAGCAGGTAGCAGAAGTTATAGGTCTGGATAGGCACCCCATGATTGTAATTGACCAATACCGTTTATGAATCCACACGCTTGTTAAACTTCAATAAATAAACAGAAGTTTATGTTCCAATTTAACCCTTGACTGGACTCAGTATTGACCAGGTAGGGCCTGGATGGTGGCAGCAAGAAATCTAGTGGTGGCACAGGGATCAATAGATAGTGAAACGTCCGGGGACCCTGTGTGAGCGCCACAGGCCTCAGCTAGAAGTCAATCATTTACTGTTGCTGTGGAACACTTTGCTTTTTGCAGAGGTGCTGCAGGCTTCCTCATTGTTGACTTTCAGGTGTCAAATACGATTTTATTCTTGCACTGTAGTGATCATCTATATATTTTAAAAATGGTATATGATGTTGAACGCTGCCCTGATATTTTATTATATAGTGGCATAGAAGTACTTTTATAAAGAACAAGCTGGCACCTTAGAATCATAGAATCACAGAATCATAGAGTTGGTTGCAGGAATATGAAGCAGCTGTCCTATACAGTGGTACCTCGGGTTACATATGCTTCAGGTTACATATGCTTCAGGTTACAGACTCCGCTAACCCAGAAATAGTACCTCGGGTTAAGAACTTTGCTTCAGGATGAGAACAGAAATCGTGCTCCAGCAGCGCAGCGGCAGCAGGAGGCCCCATTAGCTAAAGTGGTGCTTCAGGTTAAGAACAGTTTCAGGTTAAGAACAGACCTCCAGAACGAATTACATTCTTAACCCGAGGTACCACTGTATAGGGATCAAATCTGCCACCTTGACATTATCAGCACCACGCTCTAACCAACTGCGCTATCCAGGCTGACCTTGATGCAGATAAATATATTTTCAATGATCTGAAATGCTGAGATGAATTTTTCTGTGCCTTTATTTTCATTTTAGAGGCCCTCATTAAGGGAGTTCCCTTTGCACTTAAAAATCTGAAGTTTCTCTTTCTCTGCTTCTGCAAAGCTCGGGAGTTTCCCAAGTCTGCTGATACCTCCCTCTTGTGTGTGGGTGGTTCCGTTTTCACTAGACAAGGATCCACATCCAGAGAATGGGTTTGCTTTCAGTATATGGGATGGAAACAGCAAATAGTTTTTTTAAAATGCAGTAAAAGAAGCCCCAGCAGAGAAAGAAAAGAAAAGGCCTGGTTGCCTCTGCCCTTCATTGATTCCGAAGTAATTTGCCCACTTTCATTGCTTCCTCTAAAATATGGCTGAGGGACCTCTTTCAAACTGGAGGACATATTCTCATCTGGGCAATCTTTGGAAGTGGCCACATTGCCAGAGGTCAAAGTGGGTGGAGCAATGCATATCTATTTTAACCTTTGTACCGTAGGCTACTTTCCACACACACAAGGACATAGTCCATCCAGGCAAAACACTTAGGGAGGGTAGGAATTAGGGCTGGCAGGGTGTGTGTGGCCTGGAGAGAAGAGGTGTGGCCTGGGGCAAGTCTGAAGGGCCAGACAGAGACACTAGGTATAAATAATTATTCTTTTTTTCTTTCCTGCCCATCTGGCTGGGTTTCCCCAGCCACTCTGGGCGGCTCCCAACAGAATATTAAAAACACGGTAAAACATCAAACATTAAAATCTTCCCTAAACAGGGCTGCCTTCAGATGTCTTCTAAAAGTCAGATACAGTCATGCCTCAGGTTGAAGTTGCTTCAGGTTGAGCATTTTCGGGTTGTGCTCCGTGGCCACCCGGAAGTAACGGAATGCGTTACTTCTGGGTTTTGCTGCACACGCAAGCGCAGACACTCAAAATGACGTCGAGTGCAGAAGTGCTGAATCGTGACCTGCAGACGTGGGTTGCGTTCTGCTCTGGATGCGAACGGGGCTCCGGAATGGATCCTGTTCGCATCCTGAGGTACCACTGTAGTTGTTTTTATTTCCTTGGCATCTGATAAGGTGGGTGCCAGTACCGAGAAGCCCCTCTGCTTGGTTCCCTGTAGCTTCACTTCTCGCAGGGAGGGAACCACCAGAAGGCCCTCGGAGCTGGACCTCAGTGTCCGGGCTGAACGATGGGGGTGGAGACGCTCCTTTAGGTATACTGGGCTGAGGCCCTTTAGGGCTTTAAAGGTCAACACCAACACTTTGAATTGTGCTTGGAAACGTACTGGGAGCCAATGTAGGTTGTTCTGGACAGGTGTTATATGGTCTCGGCGGCCAGTCACCAGTCTAACTGCCACATTCTGGATTAGTTGCAGTTTCCAGGTCACCTTCAAAGGTAACCCCACATTGCAGTAGTCCAAGCAGAAGATTACCAGAGCATACACCACTCTGGTGAGACAGAGCAGGTATTAGGAGCTGGGCCTGAGGTTCCCCACTTCAGCTCTAATATAGCAGTATAACACTTAAATCTTCTGTAGTCCTTTAAGCTTGGGAGCATTTGCTCTCAAGACTCATTTGCACACGTGCAGTTCCCCTCTTTCACCACCCAATCTATGTCCCACAGGGATAAAATGTCCGATTAATTATCAAGCAGCCTGCTTTTTCATTAAAAGCTTCTGTGCAATGTAATATGCTTTTCAGTCCAAAGGCAAGCTCGCGTTCTACTTCTAATCCCAGGGTCTCCTGGTGACAAATATTTGTCCTTCCTTTCCATTCTTGGCCGTGCCAAAAAACCCTGTTAGTTAGCAACAGGAAACCAATAGCCTGCACTATCGGGAGACATTTCCTTCACCGAGAGAGAGAGAGAGAGAGAGAGAGAGAGAGAGAGAGAGAAATAAGTCTGAGTAATGATTTCAAGCAAGGCTTCACCCATTTCCTGTAAAAGAAGGAAAGAATGCCTGCCCCACTCCCTTCGACTTCTCCATTTCCATCCCACTACTGACGTAATGCAATCTCTCCCTCCTCATCACACACACCTTTTCTGGTTTGATATCCTGTCTTTAAAAAGTGTAATTTGACTCAAGAGCAAGATACGTATATGGCAGTTCCATGTAATAGGAAGGGCCCATAAACTCAGAGCAGTGCCACTCTTAACATACACACACAAAGAAAAGGGTTCTGGGTTCAAGTGTGCCTAGTGCTGTTCAATGTGCAGAATCATAGTTATGTCCTGTTTTCTGCAGATTTTTTAAAAAAGACAACTGCATGAAAAATACATTTCATCGATACACATTTTTGTAAGAGCTTTCCCCTAAAATATGTACAGTGGTACCTCGGGTTAAGTACTTAATTCGTTCCGGAGGTCTGTTCTTAACCTGAAGCTGTTCTTAACCTGAAGCACCACTTTAGCTAATGGGGACTCCTGATGCCGCCGCACCGCCGGAGCACAATTTCTGTTCTCATCCCGAAGCAAAGTTCTTAACCTGAGGTACTATTTCTGGGTTAGCGGAGTCTGTAACCTGAAGTGCATGTAACCCGAGGTACCACTGTATTTTGTTTGCCTTTGCAACTTAAGATACACACTTTTGCATGCTTCTCTATGTGTTCCCACTTGTAAAAAAAGAAAGAAAGAAAAGGTAAAGGACCCCTGACAGTTAAGTCTAGTCGCAGATGACTCTGGGGTTGCGCGCTCATCTCGCTTTATAGGCCGAGGGAGCCGGCGGTTGTCCACAGACAGTTTTTCCGGGCCATGTGGCCAGCATGACTAAGCTGCTTCTGGTGAACCAGAGCAGCACACGGAAACGCCATTTACCTTCCTGCTGGAGTGGTACCTATTTATCTACTTGCACTTTTTTGGCGTGCTTTCAAACTGCTAGGTTGACAGGAGCTGGGACCAAGCAATGGGAGCTCACCCCGTTGCGGGAATTCGAACCGCCAACCTTCTGATCGGCAAGCCCAAGAGGCTCAGTGGTTTAGACCACAGCGCCACCCGCGTTCCCACTTGTACACACACACATATATTTAAAAACTCAAACTGTGTCACAGAATTCAGAGAAGTCTGCTGTCCTATTGTTAACTGCATCCATGTATACCGTATGTCTGGAAACTGCAAATTGCGTTCACTTTAAGATGCAAACCAAGCAAAATACAGTACTACAAGCTAGGGCCATCCAGTGAAGCTGAATTATTATTTATTAAATTTGTAAGAATATTTGGAAGTAAACAATGAGGGTTGCAGCTGTTGCCCAGATCATTACTCACAAATGCCACCTTTGGAGTTATCTATATGGTAAACAGTTTAACACTTTTTTTACACACAACAAAGGGCAAAACTAACTCAAAGCCAGATGCAGGGAGGAGAAAAAAATTACATTCAAAGGTTTCTTCAAAACATTATCTTTTGGACAGATACGCTGTGGAAAATTTCATCTCCGAAAGAGATTTTGACAGAAAGCTGGCGTATGCAAAGATGAAAGTTGTAATGGTTCCTGATTTTTCCAGTTTCCACTAGCAGATGGAAGCTATGGTAAATCTTCCGTTCTGATTTTCATTACACCTATCTTTCTTCTGCCTTCATAAAACTGTCACATCTCCCTTGCTAGTTTTTATTACTCTGCTGGAGAGATACAATATTCTGCTAAACCCATACTTGATTACAGAGAAGGAACCAGAAACTTACACAGTATACCTGAAGGAGCGTCTCCACCCCCATCGTTCAGTCCAGACACTGAGGTCCAGCTCTGAGGGCCTTCTGGAGGTTCCCTCCCTGCGAGAAGTGAGGTTGCAGGGAACCAGGCAGAGGGCCATCTCGGTAGTGGCCCCCGCCCTGTGGAACGCCCCTCTCATCAGATGTCAAAGAAATAAACAACTATCAGACTTTTAGAAGACATCTGAAGGCAGCTCTGTTTAGGGAAGTTTTTAATGACTGATGTTTTATTGTGCTTTTAATATTCTGTTGGGAGCCGCCCAGAGTGGCTGGGGAAACCCAGCCAAATGAGCGGGATAATAATAATAATAATAATAATAATAATAATAATAATAAATTATTATTATTATTATTATTATTATTATTATTATTATTATTATTATCACCACCACCACCATCTGCCTTTGTCTATCATTTATGCTTGAAAAGTCTGAAAAGGGTTTCAAAGCTTCAGCCCTCTAAGAGGCTACACTTCAACCGACGGTTATCTGCCAGATCGTGCGCTACCTTCACACCTGCTTTGCCAAGCAAAGAACACAGCCTGAGCTTGATCAGGACAGTCAGCGAAGCCTCTTAAGCACTTTTAAGCTGATTTAGGTCAGAGTAACCCTCTTCCGAAAGGCCTTGTTCAGAGTCCTTGAGAAGAGCACACACGTAACTAGGGCAGGGTTGCCCTGAAACGGAGCCAAGGTCGGTGCTTAACTGACAAAGTTCCCCACCGTCCCCTGATATGATACGGCTAGAAATAATTAGCAAGGCAGATTGCAGTAAGATGCTATTTATGCAGCTGCTAAGCTCCGAAGGTCCAATTAAATGCATTGACTTTAAATTCATTCTCTTGGGCAGTCACCTGAATAAGTCATAAAAGATGGTATTCTTCCCCCCCCCCAAGCATTTTGGGATTTCTGCTCCCAGTGGGCCTGCGTATTCCACTTACGCCTGTACTAAGTAAGTTTTGCAGTTATTTGTACTGTTATCTGCAGAACCTGTTTGAGAGGAGGACAAAAGGAAGCTTCTTAAATTCCCTTTCAATGCTTTTTTTGAAAACTTATTTCTGTAAATGGAGAATATGGAGCAAAATGGAGCAGGGCGTGGGGACTCCTGTAGCAAATAACATGGATTGATTCTAAAGGTGGTCTACACAAGTTTCTCCCCAGGGTGATATAGGTGCTAGTCCGACAGCTCCTCATTTACATGGGGGTTCTGTTTCGAACCTCCTCACGCATCAGTGAAGTCACATAAAATGGGGAGTCACCAGTTGAGAGATACGGAATTCCTCGTTAAATTACAGACATTATTTCTAGATTCGCATCTATACACACATTGCATGGATTTTTGCAAACAGCTGTTAAGGTAAAGGAAAAGGATCCCTGGATGGTTCAGTCCAGTCAAAGGTGGCTATGGGGTTGTGGCGCTCATCATGCTTTCAGACCGAGGGAGCCAGCGTTTGTCCACAGACAGCTTTCCAGGTCATGTGGCCAGCAGGACTAAACCACTTCTGGTGCAATGGAACACCGTGACGGAAACCAGAGTGCACGGAAACACCATTTACCTTCCCACCACAGCGTTATCTATTTATCTACTTGGACTGGCGTGCTTTCAAACTGCTAGGTTGGCAGGAGCTGGGACAGAGCAACGGGAGCTCACTGCGTTGTGGGGATTTGAACCGTTGACCTTTCGATCAGCAAGCCCAAGAGGCTCAGTGGTTTAGACCACAGCGCCAACCGCATCCATACACACACCAAACATCAAAATTACATTTAAATCCCATGGCCCCCCACCCAAAGCCTGTAGTTTATCCCCCAGAGAGCTACAATTCCCAGCTCCTTAACAAACTACAGTTCCCAGCATTCTTTAGGGGAAGTAATGTGCTTTAACTGTATGGCGCAGAAGCAGTCTAAATCATATTTCCAAGTACTGTAAGTAGAAGACCGCAGAGCCCACACCTTCTCCACTCTGTGAATCCGCCCTCGCACACCCATAATTAGACGGGGGGGGGGGGAATCTATAGCTCTCCATCAACATGCTAATACCCCTTTTCAAATGCAAATGGAAACTTTTAAATAACCCAAGTAGAAAAGGGGTTATGGATAAACATTGGAGCAGAGCCAAAAGCTTTACCATACATCACCCTGAGGATATTCTCAGACCTCAGGATCCCTTTGAGAAACTAACAAAGGCTCTCTGCCACTCAAAAACCCCCACGGATTTTCAGGGAGCCGTTTTTCAGTACCAGATAAGGAAGGGCTGACATTTTAAATACCAGCAAGTCACTGAAAATGGGTATTATGGAAACATGATTTAATCCTACATGCTGAAGGAAAGTTAAGTTGGATGAGGGTTTCATAATTTTTACAGCAAGGGTGTTCACACCAATTCATCTATCTGTGCACATAACTGAGCTGTACTAGTCAATAAGTGTATATCTTTTCACTTGTACTTTCACTTTCACCTGTGTTTAGTGTATTGTGTGAACAAGCCTACAGTGCTTTCCATTTTGAAACATCAGTCTTTAGTAGGGTGAAAAAGAATTAAGCATAGTTTTGTTCTGTGAAGGCAGAATTGTGTATCCAAGCCATTCCAATCAGTCCTGCCTTTCAAAAATATGTTTTGGGGGCAGATGAACTGAAGCACAAAGTAGCAAGATTGTTCTACCTCATTTATTTAATTAAAGTAATATGGGGCTGTTTTGCATTATTGTAATCATCATTATCATTATTTGTATACTGCCCTTCATCCAAACATCACTGGGCGGTTTACAACATAAAAATACAAAAAGAGAACACAAATGGTTTTGTAGGTGTATAATAATGTTTGTCACCTGCTTTTGAAAGCAGTGTGGAATGGTGATTTAGAGAGTTGGAGCAAGGCTGTGGAGACCCAGAGTCATGTCTCCACTTGAGTTGCAAAGTTCACTGGATGACCTTGGGTCATTTGCCATCTCTTGGCCTAACTACCCCAAGAAGGTTGTTGCAAAGATCAAAATGGGTATTATCTGTGATAGTAGGACAGAAGCAGAAGGTTCACCAGCATCTCTGTAGCGTTAGATTTATGGCCTGTGGGATCCGCATGTGGCGGGGGGTGGAGCTGGTACCCATTCATTCACATAAATACGGCCATGTCCAAAGAGAAGAAGGGTTTGGATTTGATATCCTGCTTTATCACTACCCAAAGGAGTCTCAAAGCAGCTAACAATCTCCTTTCCCTTCCTCCCCCACAACAAACACTCTGTGAGGTGAGTGGGGCCGAGAGACTTCAGGGAAGTGTGACTAGCCCAAGGTCACCCAGCAGCTGCATGTGGAGGAGCGGGGAAGCGAACCCGGTTCACCAGATTACAAGTCCACCGCTCTTAACCACTACACCACATTGGCTCTCTCTAGTTACAGGAAGAACTGAAAATATGGAACCAGTAAAAGTGTGTAATAGAGTTATATCTAATGTGGGGTCTGCATGTGGTCGGGTCGGTGGGGGGGGAGGGGGGAGGCTGGCACCTATTCACTCACATAAATGCAGCCATGTCCAAAGAGAAGAGAAGCAATATAATACAACCCCCCCTAAAATATTAGAATTCATGAATGATAATTCATTTTTTGTTGTCACGTTTCAAAGATAACCTCTCGGTTAATGATGTATGGTAATAACCTGGGGGCACTCAGCTCGGTGCCGGATTTACGTATAAGCTAAACAAGCTATAGCTTAGGGCCCCACTCTCTTGGGGGGCCCAAAAAAATTAAAGAAAAAAACCCTGTATGTACATTTCCAAAATATAAGATAAAAAACAAATAAAATAAAACCTACATACAGCAACAGTGTTTTGTGTTGTATAGGCTCCTATTTGTTATGTGCAAATGGCTTTAGATACCTATTAGGTCCATAAATCACCATATAGCATATATTCAACACAAAAAACAGCACCAATTTGTTGTTGATAAAGGACAGCTGGACATACAAAGAGCCCCATTTCCTTCAGTAGCTTAGGGCCTCATCAAACCTAATTCCAGCCCTGGTCCCACATCTGGGTGTACTGTGCATACAGGGGCATCTCTGTGAGACCAGATCCAGAGCTCATTTGTGCCTTGTATGTAGGCTTTCTGGGAGCATCTGATTGGCCGCTGAGGGAAAGAGGAATGCTGGACAAGATAATCCATTGGTTGGATTCAGCAGAGCAGTTCTGGTCTGGTTCGACTTCTCTTCTGCCGTTATCGTGACACATTTCCTTTTCCCATCTTTAAGCCAGACTTGCAAATAACCTCTTGCTTTCTTGTTTTATTGCAAATAACCTCTTGCTTGATTTCTGGGGGTGAGTAAGAATGGCCTCTAGGTGATAAGGCAGAGGGACTTTGCAAAAAATGGATTCCTTTTTTATTATTATTTTAAGCTGCAAATGACTAATATAGGATACTGTGTGGGTGAATCAGCTGATTAAATACTGATATGAGTTGGTAATACTTGTTGACTTATTTTCAAGATGGCTTTAGGTTGCTAAAGCTAATTTTATGGTATTCAAGGCTCCTCCCTCCCCCTGGGTGAACTACTGTATATTCTTTATACTGCTGCTCTATTCCGAT
Organism: Podarcis erhardii; assembly: GCF_964252035.2. Lineage (NCBI taxonomy): Eukaryota > Metazoa > Chordata > Lepidosauria > Squamata > Lacertidae > Podarcis > Podarcis erhardii. Next base: position 17,332,768 of record NC_138503.1, on the reverse strand, counting down.
GGCAGAGAATTTCATTCACCAAACCCTGCCAAATGGGATTGGAGGAGAGGCGTCCTCGGTAAACAGCTTGAACGCCTCATTCATAAAGACTGAAATAGCATTAGATTTCATAACAACAAATGTCAGCACGAAGCCTGTGCTATCGGGATCATCTTTCATTAGGTTCTCGGCTGAGAAACTTTGCTTGAAAACAGTACAGTGTGTGTGTGTGTGTGTGTATATATATATATATATATGCTTTCGTAGATTTTCGCGGGTACAGGAATGCAGGTTTTGGTGTCCTCGGGTGTCTTCCCGTGTAAAAGTTGGGGTGTCTAGGCGACGTTTCGACGAGGTCTCACTCGTCATCTTCAGGCTGGTGCTTTCGGCTTCTTGTTACTGGAACAGAGCAGGATCTCAGTGTTTGAGTTCCTATAAATACTGTAGAGGGGGTGTGGTGTATAGCCTCCAATGTTCTGGGCAGAGAGGAAGTTCCCAGGCTAGTGTGCCTTTTCTTCTTTTGTTCCTTAATTACTTGAGAGATATCTTGAGTGATTTCTTGAGTGATATCCTGAGTACCACTTAGGTGGGTCATTAGGTGTGGATTAGTTGTTAAAGTCTTTGTGTCTTGACCTCTTGAACTTTGTGAAGAATTTTCCTGAGAAGATGGCTGTACTGTACTTAGTTGTGCTCTGGCTTGGCTTCGTGTATAGGGGCGAGCTGTGGTTTTGTGGCTTGTGTCAGCCAGATCTGTGTAGGGATTGCAGGGGGGTGCAGCATCCGGAGGTGCCACCATGGATTGGCTACTGGATGGTGTCTGTAATTCATCTGTGGAGAGGGTCTGGGTTTGGGTCTGGTGTGGTTGATTGGTGTTGGCGTTCTGTGTGCCTCTGGATCTGGTGTCAGTTTTTGTGGGGAGGGCTAATTTCCAGATGTCTGGCAAGCGGGATGTGTCGTCACGCTTGTTCATGTTGTGAGGGTGTTTCTCTATCTCGATGGCTTCCATGATTATTCTCTTGTGGTGATGTTCCGTGTTAAAGAGCAATTTGGAATCTGCAAAATTAATTTCGTGTCCTGTTTCTTTCATGTGTTGGAAAAGAGAGGAAGTTTTTTCTTCTTTTTTGACGGCATTCTTGTGTTCTGCGATACGTGCATTTATTCGTCTGTTTGTTTGTCCAATGTACGTGGCTGGGCAGACTTTGCAGGGTATTTCATAGATCCCTTGGTTTTCCAACTGGATTTTATCCTTGGGGTTTCTGAGGATATTGGCTATTTTTTGGTTGGTGCAAAAGGCTGTTTTGATATTGTGTTTATGGAGGATTTTGCTAATTTTATCTGTAGTGCCCTTGATATAAGGGAGGAGGGCCATGCCATTGTTTTCTTCTGTGTCTTGGTTTTTGGGGGGTGTTTCCTTTTGGATTAGCTTCGTAATCCTGTTTTGCTGGTATCCATTGGCAATTAACACGTTTGAGAGATTCTGTAACTCAGTTGTCAAGTGGTCTTTGTCAGCCAGGCGTTTGGTTCTGGAGATGAGAGTCTTGGCTACGGAGTTTATTTGTGCAGGGTGGTGGTGTGATTGTGCATGTAAGTAGCGGTTGGTGTGTGTTTTTTTCCGGTAGATAGTGTGTCCTAGGGAGCCATCAGGTTTTTTGTAGATTAGGACGTCAAGGAAGGGAAGTTGGTTGTTGGCTTCTATTTCCATAGTGAATTGTATTTTGGGGTGTAAGTTGTTGAGATGTGTGAGGAAGCTATCCAGTTTTTCTTTCCCGTGTGGCCAAATTACAAAGGTGTCGTCAACATATCTGAGCCAAAGTTTGGGTTTGTGTTCTGACTTGTCTAAAGCATTGGTTTCAAAGTGTTCCATGTACAGGTTTGCGATGACCGGTGAGAGGGGTGATCCCATAGGTGCTCCTTCTATCTGTTTGTATCTTTGTCCATTGTGGATGAAGTACGTGTTGGTTAGGCAGTGGTTGGTCAGGTCCAAGATGTATTCGGGGGGATTGTATTTGTTTTGAATAGCTGTCAAGGCTTCATTAATGGGCACTTGTGTGAAGAGAGATACAACATCGAAGCTCACAAGTAGGTCATTAGGATGTAGGTTAATTCCCACATGCTTCCAACTTAAATTCCATTCTAAAACCCCAGCCACCGAAAGGATCCTGAAACGAACTGAACTATCCCTAATCAGAAACGAACTACACAAGAAAAGATACCTACTAGACCAAACCAACAAAGATCTACTCACTCTTCACCTCAAACTCTGTAACAAAATCCACCCTGCACTCTGGGACAAATGCAAACAACTAGCCGTCTGGAGAGCTGAAACGGAGACCTCACATAAGACAGACACACACACCAACAAACTCCACAAACTAGAGAAACGCCAGAAGCCCAGCCACCCTCCACAGCAACCCATGAAACAAACAGTACATAACATATCAGACAGGATCCTCACCACAACTGAAACCAAAGTACTCTCCAAAGGTTTCAACTTTGCAGTCGCCCCGAGACGCATCCCCACGGAAAACATCATATGCGGAGTCGAAGCTAGCCTAACCAAAATCAACCCAGATGAAGCCAATAAAATCAGACTTGAAGTCACCAACATCCTCTGCTCCAGCAAACCACCCAGAAGCAATTTACACAAAGAAGAACAGAAAGCACTCACCAACCTGAGGAAAGACAACAACATAATCATTCTCCCAGCAGACAAAGGTAATGCCACAGTGGTGATGAACACATCGGACTACCAAGCAAAACTATCAAATCTACTCCAAGATCCTGCCTACAAACCTATAAAAACAGATCCCACCACCTACCTGGAAAAAACCACCAAATCCAAAATAAAAGCCTCTCCTATCAGTGAAGAAATCCAGCTAAGAATCATCCCCAGAGAAAAATCATCCAGATGCCCCAAACTCTACGGCCTCCCCAAGATACACAAAGAAGGAACACCACTCAGACCAATAGTCAGCTCCATAGGCTCACCTCTACAAAATCTCGCTAAATTTCTCGCCAAGCAACTTCAGCCCTATGCAGAATCCATCTCTTCACACGTACCAAACTCCTTCCAGTTCATAGAAACAATAAAGAAGCAAAACCTACATCCTAATGACCTACTTGTGAGCTTCGATGTTGTATCTCTCTTCACACAAGTGCCCATTAATGAAGCCTTGACAGCTATTCAAAACAAATACAATCCCCCCGAATACATCTTGGACCTGACCAACCACTGCCTAACCAACACGTACTTCATCCACAATGGACAAAGATACAAACAGATAGAAGGAGCACCTATGGGATCACCCCTCTCACCGGTCATCGCAAACCTGTACATGGAACACTTTGAAACCAATGCTTTAGACAAGTCAGAACACAAACCCAAACTTTGGCTCAGATATGTTGACGACACCTTTGTAATTTGGCCACACGGGAAAGAAAAACTGGATAGCTTCCTCACACATCTCAACAACTTACACCCCAAAATACAATTCACTATGGAAATAGAAGCCAACAACCAACTTCCCTTCCTTGACGTCCTAATCTACAAAAAACCTGATGGCTCCCTAGGACACACTATCTACCGGAAAAAAACACACACCAACCGCTACTTACATGCACAATCACACCACCACCCTGCACAAATAAACTCCGTAGCCAAGACTCTCATCTCCAGAACCAAACGCCTGGCTGACAAAGACCACTTGACAACTGAGTTACAGAATCTCTCAAACGTGTTAATTGCCAATGGATACCAGCAAAACAGGATTACGAAGCTAATCCAAAAGGAAACACCCCCCAAAAACCAAGACACAGAAGAAAACAATGGCATGGCCCTCCTCCCTTATATCAAGGGCACTACAGATAAAATTAGCAAAATCCTCCATAAACACAATATCAAAACAGCCTTTTGCACCAACCAAAAAATAGCCAATATCCTCAGAAACCCCAAGGATAAAATCCAGTTGGAAAACCAAGGGATCTATGAAATACCCTGCAAAGTCTGCCCAGCCACGTACATTGGACAAACAAACAGACGAATAAATGCACGTATCGCAGAACACAAGAATGCCGTCAAAAAAGAAGAAAAAACTTCCTCTCTTTTCCAACACATGAAAGAAACAGGACACGAAATTAATTTTGCAGATTCCAAATTGCTCTTTAACACGGAACATCACCACAAGAGAATAATCATGGAAGCCATCGAGATAGAGAAACACCCTCACAACATGAACAAGCGTGACGACACATCCCGCTTGCCAGACATCTGGAAATTAGCCCTCCCCACAAAAACTGACACCAGATCCAGAGGCACACAGAACGCCAACACCAATCAACCACACCAGACCCAAACCCAGACCCTCTCCACAGATGAATTACAGACACCATCCAGTAGCCAATCCATGGTGGCACCTCCGGATGCTGCACCCCCCTGCAATCCCTACACAGATCTGGCTGACACAAGCCACAAAACCACAGCTCGCCCCTATACACGAAGCCAAGCCAGAGCACAACTAAGTACAGTACAGCCATCTTCTCAGGAAAATTCTTCACAAAGTTCAAGAGGTCAAGACACAAAGACTTTAACAACTAATCCACACCTAATGACCCACCTAAGTGGTACTCAGGATATCACTCAAGAAATCACTCAAGATATCTCTCAAGTAATTAAGGAACAAAAGAAGAAAAGGCACACTAGCCTGGGAACTTCCTCTCTGCCCAGAACATTGGAGGCTATACACCACACCCCCTCTACAGTATTTATAGGAACTCAAACACTGAGATCCTGCTCTGTTCCAGTAACAAGAAGCCGAAAGCACCAGCCTGAAGATGACGAGTGAGACCTCGTCGAAACGTCGCCTAGACACCCCAACTTTTACACGGGAAGACACCCGAGGACACCAAAACCTGCATATATATATATATATATATATATATATATAATCCTCCCTCTCCCTGACCAGATTAATGTATTTTGCAGAATTCATTCACAATGAATTAAGCCATAAGAATCCCCCCCCTTTTTAAAAAAAAGCTGTATTTCAAAACACCAGAAGTGACTTTCGTTCTATGAAACCACAAACAGCGTCAGATATGCTTTAACCAAAACAGATTATGAACTAATAAGCAGAGAAGTTTCCCACCCTTCCCTTCTTCTAAACTTTGGACAAGTTGCAGTTTTAAAGTCGACACACCCAGCTTGTTATTGCCGAGTTCAAATGTTTAAAAGGTGGGTGCTTTCTATATTTTCCCTTAGCCTTTCGCCCTTATTTTTATGACAACATATTCATGTGACATCTGTTTCTCTGGCAAGAACCTTGCATGAAGAAGCTTACTATAAATAACTTCACTATTAAATGAAAAAAAGAGAGCAGGGGAAGGGGAGAGAGAGAAAAAAAACTCTCTTCACTGCCGCTAACCCATACTGAGAACTGAACACTGAGCACAGTCTTCAAGGTTTTCAGAGCTGGAATCCACTTCTAACCCAAAACATGCATTTGGGAACCCATTTGGTTTCTTTCTTTATTTTTACCAGTTATTTGTATGGTGCTATGGTGTCTGTGGCAACTCATCTTAGATCCAGACATGACCAGGAAGTGGGTCCTGCTCCACCTGTGTAAGACCTTTAGAGAGTGATTTACAGAAGACAGTTCTGTTATCCGAAGGGCTCTCAGATGACTGACCTTCAAACAACTGCATGGGTCAGCTCAGGTTTTCCCAAGTGGTCATTACTGATATGCTGGAGTTGTTGGCGGGGGGTAAACAGAGACCCAGGGCTTCCAAGAGGGTCAGAAAGGGCTTGGGGGTATAAAAGAAGTTTAGGAGATACAGTGCAAAAAATTAATTGGAATATATATATTAAATACAGTTTTTCCTCACTGGCAAGGGAAATACACTCTGTTCATATCCATATCCTGTATTTAATATGATGGTTCCACAATGCAGCAGTATTCTCAGACCATGCTGCTTTATTGTGGAAGAAAATTGTACACAGATGCAGAGTTTCACTCTTTTATTTTTGTGTCAAGAGAATCATTCTAACACCCCTCCTTCCTTCCCTGAAAGATGCAAAGATATAAAAGCAAGCTGCCTTTTGAAAATTTCAAAGAGCTTTTAAAAAGGGTTTGGAACTTGTTCCACTTCCTTATTTTTTTACCTTTCATGATTCCTAGGAATGGTGATTGATGGCTGATGCAATTGATTATATATTGGTGACTGATGCAAGTTGATTATTTGTGAATGAGGCAAGTCGATTATTTTTTAAGGAGGTGTGGATTAGGTAGGCTCTCGGAAAAATACAAATGAAACCAAATTTCACTCCTTTCCCTGCTAAGCACACTTACTAGGAGCAGGGGGGCTGACTTCTGAGTAAACACAAATAGGATTGCACCACCTGACTATTCTGATGTGCAAAAGTTCTCTCCACACACAGAGACAAACTTCGTGCTCATACAAAAAATAATAATAAAAAAATCTTAATTATACAAGTGCAATCATATACATTTCCATTTAAAATCAAGTCCCATTAAGTCATAAGAACACAAGAGCCCTGCTGAATCAGGCCAGAGGCCCGTTGAGTCAGTATCCTGTTCTCACAGTGGTCAGCTACATGGGTATTAATTGAAAGCCCGCAAGTGGGATCTGAGGGTGTTGGGTTCTGACACCAGTCCAACTTAAACTGTGATTAGACAATACTGTTCCAAAGATGGGTGAAAATATGAACGGATGCCTCTTATTTTGTAGATTTTCATTTGCTGAATCCCAGTGCTGATGTGTCATCTTGCTGCAGCTACATCTGCTTGTTATCTGAAACAGCCCATTTCTATTATTTGGTGTGAGAAAAAGACAGGTGAACTATGGGACAACACAAATTGCAGGTTGTCAGGTTAGCTTTATATTACCTTTAGAGAAGGAGTTGGGAACCTACGGTCCTCTGAATTCAACTCCCATCATGTCCTACCACCTTGATCAGGGTGAGGACCCAAATAATTACCGCCCAGTCAGTCTGACATCAATACCAGGGAAGATTCTGGAGCAGATCATTAAGCAAACAGTCTGTGAGCACCTAGAAAGGAATGCTGTGATCACCAATAGTCAGCATGGATTTCTGAAAAATAAGTCATGTCAGACTAACCTGATCTCGTTTTTTGACAGAATTACAAGCCTGGTAGATGAAGGGAATGCAGTGGATGTAGCCTACCTTGATTTCAGCAAGGCATTTGACAAGGTGCCCCATGATATTCTTGTAAAGAAGCTGGTAAAATGCGGTCTTGACTATGCTACCACTCAGTGGATTTGTAACTGGCTGACTGACCGAACCCAAAGGGTGCTCATCAATGGTTCCTCTTCATCCTGGAGAACAGTGACTAGTGGGGTGCCACAGGGTTCTGTCTTGGGCCCGGTCTTATTCAACATCTTTATCAATGACTTGGATGATGGACTCAAGGGCATCCTGATCAAATTTGCAGATGACACCAAACTGGGAGGGGTGGCTAACACCCCAGAGGACAGGATCACACTTCAAAACGACCTCGACATATTAGAGAACTGGGCCAAAACAAACAAGATGAATTTTAACAGGGAGAAATGTAAAGTATTGCACTTGGGCAAAAAAAATGAGAGGCACAAATACAAGATGGGTGACACCTGGCTTGAGAGCAGTACATGTGAAAAGGATCTAGGAGTCTTGGTTGACCACAAACTTGACATGAGCCAACAGTGTGAAGCGGCAGCTAAAAAAGCCAATGCAATTCTGGGCTGCATCAATAGGAGTATAGCATCTAGATCAAGGGAAGTAATAGTGCCACTGTATTTTGCTCTGGTCAGACCTCACCTGGAGTACTGTGTCCAGTTCTGGGCACCACAGTTCAAGAAGTACACTGACATACTGGAACGTGTCCAGAGGAGGGCAATCAAAATGGTCAAAGGCCTGGAAACAATGCCTTATGAGGAACGGCTAAGGGAGCTGGGCATGTTTAGCGTGGAGAAGAGGAGGTTAAGGGGTGATATGATAGCCATGTTCAAATATATAAAAGGATGTCACATAGAGGAGGGAGAAAGGTTGTTTTCTGCTGCTCCAGAGAAGCGGACACGGAGCAATGGTTCCAAACTACAAGAAAGAAGATTCCACCTAAACATTAGGAAGAACTTCCTGACAGTAAGAGCTGTTCGACAGTGGAATTTGCTGCCAAGGAGTATGGTGGAGTCTCCTTCTTTGGAGGTCTTTAAGCAGAGGCTTGACAACCATATGTCAGGAGTGCTCTGATGGTGTTTCCTGCTTGGCAGGGGGTTGGACTTGATGGCCCTTGTGGTCTCTTCCACCTCTATGATTCTATGATTCTATGATCAATGATCAGGGGTGGTGCTGGGCCAGTAGCGTCTTCGCTTTATGAAACAACTGCAAATGTGAATCTTAAGTCGAAGATTTCAGGAAACGCCAAGGAAATGAAGAAGGAAAGAGACACTCCACTGCTGCTGGCAGAATCAAATAAACATAATTGAGCTTTGACATAAACTTTTGAATGGAATGTCTTCTCCATTTAAGGAACACTAGGCAACTTAAGGAACTAGGTGACGTCAAGAACTGTTCAACCCCCAGAACCTAACTTCATTCATTGCACCACAGAGAGCCTTTCAGAAATAGCAGTAAAAGATATTTCTCTGGAAGTTCCTATATTGTAGACTTAATAGTTATAACTAGAGGCATTGTGAAATTGCCTGCAATTTTTTCAGACCTTGTGGTGTGCATCCCCATCCCCATCCCTGAAATTCCACGCAGAGGACAGGCAGCTGTCTATAGTGTTGACGTTCTTATGGGTAGAAGTCCTACGTGGTTTGCTGAATTTAGGGACAAGAAATGAATGACTGTCGTAAGTCGTGTCCAGCAAGACCAACATTCAACTGCAGGTGTGGACCCCACTCCCCACCAGGGAAGAAGGGGTGAAAGAAAATCGGGGAGAAAGATTGTCAGTGGGATCTGCTGCCTGCTGCTGTGGATTCTGCTGCCTGAGGCAGTCGCCTCACCTGGTCTCATGAGTGGACTGGCCCTGTTCAACTATTCTGGAAGGGAGGGAATCGAAAGGAGGGTGGTAGTTACCAAATTATGGAAGAGGGGAAAACCTTGGTTTGAACTGCTTTGCTCAAATCTGGAGGAAGTTGATTCAAATATTAGTTTGCAAGCTTTGCCTGCATTGTTGCAGAAAGATGGCCTAGTGGTATTACAGTCAGAATCTGGTGATGTAAATCACCCTGATACTGATGTCATCATTCTTCTATTAGCACATTTTGCTGATATCAACCGGACACACATCCTGGACAGTGCAAATGGAAAAACCAGGAAACCCATTAATAAGGGCTGGGCAAAAACCAGGAAACTGATTAATAAGATCTGTGCAATCCTATCCACCTTTACTATAAGAAAAGCCCAGCTTTTTCTTTCATCAAAGAATTTAGGGAGCAAATGTAAGGAACTGCAAGAAAACTTTGTTCGGTTAGGATTGTCTTGGTAGACAATGAGTCCTGGAAATATTTGTATTTTCAAAGCTTAAGGATAGAAGAACAAAGCCCAGTTTGGATGTTTTGGGAGAAGGAATCAGAACTGGAAAAGAGCAGCTAAAACATTTTTTTTGTTTTAAAAACATTTCACTCATTCTTCATTCAAGAGCAATAATAGTTTATAAGAGAGTCCACTCAATTTCTCGCAGATTTTGAGTGAACAAAGCCAGCTAAGAAGGAATGTTGAGAGATGTAAAAGTGAGATCTGCTGGAACTGTTCTACGTGCCCATCACAGACTCTCCACATTCTGTGGCCATTGAACATGTCCCGTTCTCACTGGGATGCTTTTCTTGGGGGGGGGGGCTGCCCCCTTAGTTTTCCTCCTGCATTCTGTAACAGAGAGTAATGCTTAAGTACAGTATTAATCTCTCTCACACACAAATTTCAACATGTTGAAGGTACGGAAGTTTAAACATCTCTGAACTTGCACGTCTCATCTCTCTGACCTGGTTTGCATATGCGATTAAACCGAAATGAGGTGGCAGAGAGCAACTTCTGCTGAACTCAATAGTGCACAGAATCAATAAGTGAAGGTCTTTTAGGAAACGTGGTCCAACTCCCATCTGGATCCAGGAAACCCAGAGCTGAGCAGCTCCCCAGAAAATGGGCTGTCCAAATCAATGGGGAACTTTGCCAGTTACTTTGATAGAATATGGACCACCTCCCGGGTTACTGTGATTTTATTGTTTCTTTATTTCATCTATGCTTTGGTTCCTATGAAGCACCTCAACACGATTTCAAAATAGAATACTAATAAAAAATATGATTGGCAAAACAACTGTGCACACCAAAAATCATTTCAAATAAATTCAGATCCCCATTGAGATAAAAAAGTCCCCTTAGAAGCCTTTTTGGAAGTATTTGTATCAACGTGAGCACCCAATTCAAGGTGCTCAAATGAGTGTTTAAAGCTCTGAACAACTTTGGCCCCAAATATCTGAAAGACTGCCTTGTTCACTATACACCTGCTCAGGTGTTAAGAGCAGTAGAAGACGCCCTCTTAGCAATTGCACCAGCCTCAGAGATTCGGGGGGGGGGCGGGTTGACCCTAGAAAGGCCATGATTCTCTTTGGCACCCCCTAAAGCTCTGGAATTCCCTCTCCACAGATGTGTGCTCTGGCATCTTAACTATACAGCTTACATCTTATGCTCAATACCTTGGCCTTTGACACACACATATCTATGTACAGTTGTACCTCAGAAGTCGAATGGAATCCGTTCTGGAAGTCCGTTCAACTTCCAAAACGGCTCAGGACCCAAGGCACGGCTTCCGATTGGCTGTAGGAAGCCGTGTTGGACGTTCGGGTTCCAAAGAACATTCACAAACCGGAACAGTCACTTCCGAGTTTGCGGCGTTAGGGACGCAAAATGTTCGTCTCACAAGGCGTTCGACTTCCGAGGTACGACTAGGACTGTATTTATAACCTTTAGAAGACATCTGAATGTGGAATGTTTTAATATGTTTTTATATACTGTGGTACCTCTGGTTGCGAATGGGATCCGTTCCGGAGGCCCGTTCACAACATGAAAAGAGCGCAACCCGCAGCGGCGTGTCTGCACAGGCGTGGATTGTGATTTGCCGCTTCTGCGCATGCGCGAGAGGCTAAACCCAGAAGTAACCCTTTCCGGTACTTCCAGGTCGCCGCGGAACGTAACCTGAAAGAACGTAACATGAAGCGGACGTAACATGAGATATGATTGTATGGTGGAAGCTGCCGAGAGCAGCAGGAGCAACCCAGTCAGAGGAGCAGGATACTGATACTACTACGACGGACGACGACGACGACGACTACTACTGGGACTCAGTGCTATTTTTCTAGAAAAAGAAGTCCTGGAACTCACCATGATGCCCTTCCTTGTTCTCTTAGAATGGCAACGGCACCCACTTGAGTGAGTTCTGGCTGGGGGAAAAAAGCCCTGGACTCACTCTAGCTATTACTGTACTTTGTTTTAAACTGTTTTTAAGGCTGTATTTATATTGCTGTAACCCACCCTGGGACCTTCTGGTCAAGGGCGGATTAATATAATAACAATAAAACAATACTTTTGAGATATTAGTACAGATTAATTCTTCTGACTCTAGAGTGCTTTAGCTGATTTTAATCTTGTAACTTGATATGGTTGCAACCCGCCCTGGGACCTTATGGCGTAGGGTGGGTAAGAAATCCCATAAATAACAATGAAAGCTAAGGATGTAGCCGTTCCCTTTCCTTTTGTAGACCCCCCTGCCGCCGCCGCCGCCCCCTCCACCACCCACTAAAATAGAAAGCTTAACTGCTACAAATCTTGGAGGTACTTTGCATTTAATCGTAAGCTGTTTATCATAATTGTTTCCACATGCTCATTGACAACTGCTGGGGTGCGGTGGGGGCGACGGGGAGGGCGGAGAAAGAAAAAGGAAAGAAAATTTGCAGAACAAAAGCGAGCTGAAGCTTCCAGGAAGTGAACAGCTCCCTCCATTCTAATATTAGAAACAGGCAGCAGAGGAGCAGGATTTTAAGCATTCCTCGCTGTTCCCCACATAGACTTTAAAAGAGTTTGGAAAGCAAAAGCCCAAAGCGGACAGGTGGGAAATTATTATTATTATTAATTTATTATTATTATTATTATTATTATTATTATTATTATTATTATTATTATTATTACAAGGTTTGGGCTAAATTCAGGGCAGCAAGGTCAGTTTAACTGAGGGTTAAACACGCCCGCTGTGGATTCAGTTAGCTAGGAAGCAGGGCCTAAGAGGCTGAGTTGGGAGCCAGAAGTTCCCCGTTCAAATCCTGGCTCTGGGTTTGAAGGGGCTGCAGGCAGAATGCCCTTCAGTGGGTTCCTGCTTCTATGGGTGATGGAAGTGCTTTCTTCCTGAGAATAAAAGGTGTCAGTGTCCACTACGATCAGTGCCGGCTTAGGTGCTATAGCTTAGGGCCCCACTCTCTTGGGGGCCCCCAAAAAATTAAAGAAAAAAACACGGATGTACATTTCCAAAATATAAGATTAAAAAACAAACAAATAAAACCTACATACAACAACAGTGTTTTGTGTTGTGTATGGACCTATTAGGTCCATAAATTACCGCATTTTTCGCCCTATTGGATGCACCGGCCCATAGGACACACCTAGTTTTTTTTTGGGGGGGGGAATAAAGGGGGGAAAATTATCCCCAGCCACGGATGTCTGCCCGAAGCGCGGGGTGCTTTGCTTCAGCGCGCCCTGCGCTCCGTGTAGGAGGCTGCTATCCGCAGCCTAGGGAGCCCTGCGGGAACTCCCGCGGGCTCCCCAGGCTTGCTGAGAGCTTCCTGAAGCCTGGAGAGCGAGAAGGGTCGGTGCGCACCGACCCCTCTCGCTCTCCAAGCTTCAGTGAAAGCTTGCATTCACCCCATAGGATGCACACAGATTTCCCCTTCATTTTTGGAGGGGAAAAAGTGTGTCCTATAGGGCGAAAAATACGGTACCATATAGCATATATTCAACACAAAAACAGCAACAATTTGTTGTTGACAAAGGACACCTGGACATATAAAGGGCCCCATTACTTTCAGTAGCTTAGGGCAAGGGTCAGCAAACTTTTTCAGCAGGGGGCTGGTCCACTGTCCCTCAGACCTTGTGGGGGGCTGGACTATATTCGGGGGGGGGGGGGAATGAACGAATTCCTATGCCTCACAAATAATCCAGAGATGCATTTTAAATAAAAGCACACATTCTACTCATGTAAAAACACTAGGCAGGCCCCACAAATAACCCAGAGATGCATTTTAAATAAAAGGACACATTCTACTCATGTAAAAACACCAGGCAGGCCCCACAAATAACACAGAGAGGCATTTTAAATAAAAGGACACATTCTACTCATGTAAAAACTGATTCCCGGACTGTCCGCAGGCCGGATTTAGAAGGCGATTTTGCCGGATCCGGCCCCCAGGCCTTAGTTTGCCTACCCATCCGGCCCTTAGTCCACAATCCTCTTCCTCCCTTTTCTCTCTTTCCCATACACTACTGTCCGCTGCCCCCATCAATTCATTAATCCCTCAATTAAAACCTCTACAAAAGTAGGGACTGCTGGCATTTCCCCCTCTTCCGCAGCCCTAACCACCTTTGTGGGAAAAGCTCTGGAGAAAAATAAATAAAAGGGCACTCAGACACAGAGCTTTAAATTGCAGACTGTACCTGGAAGGAGCAGAGGAAAGGTAAGTGTGGATAAATCCTGGCACAATATTCTCCACGTCTGAGTGCTCCCATGGAGCTTTGAATAAGGAATTATTTTGCCTTGCTGCAATCCTAAACTCAAAGCGACTGTGAGGGCAGGCTTGCGATTCCCAGCACCAAAAGGCTTAGAATTCCTGGTCCTAGCTTCTGGAGTTTTGTTTTTTTTAATTGTTTTTATTTCATTTTACAGATATAAGTTTATAACAAAACCAAATACATATCCATATAAAGAGATTTCTCTGAATCCCAAGACTCCCCCCCCCCATCCCCTCCATGGGGCCTATTGTCAATGGTTTCAACCGCATATTGTTTCATAATCTGTATTTTATATCTATCTATATTGTCCATAGTATTTGTTACATTACAAGTGAGATTAAAATCCTGTTGTTTTCATCTGCTTGCAGTGGTCTCGTAAGTAAATTATACATTTCCCCCATTCTTTCTTGAAGTTTTTGTCTTCTTGGTCCCTGAGCTTTCCAGTCAGTTTTGCAATTCTGGTGTAGTCTATAACAGCTTGGTTTGCCATTCCTCTCTGGTAGGGACTCTTTTTTCTTTCCATCTCTGGGCTAACAGCATCCGTGTGGCTGTTGTCGCATACATAAAAAGTCTTTTCAGCACCTTTGGGATGTCAGTACCTACAATTCCTAATAAGGAAACTTCTGGGTTTGTTTGTTTTTACAAAAGTTGTTTTAAACATTTCTTTCAGTTCATTATATATCATTTCCCAGAAAGCCTTTACAGTGGTACCTCAGGTTAAGTCCTTAATTCATTCCGGAGGTCCGTTCTTAACCTGAAACTGTTCTTAACCTGAAGCACCACTTTAGCTAATGGGGCCTTCTGCTGCTGCCGCACCGCCAGAGCACGATTTCTGTTCTCATCCTGAAGCAAAGTTCTTAACCTGAAGCACTATTTCTGGGTTAGCGGAGTCTGTAACCTGAAGCGTATGTAACCTGAAGTGTATGTAACCCGAGGTACCACTGTATTACTTTACATGACCATCATATATGATAAGAGGTACCTTCTTTTTCTTTACATTCCCAGCAGATATTTGTACTTCTTCTTCTTGTTTTTTAACTTCAGCAAACAGGCATACATACAGCTGCAGAAATGCCCTCCCGGCCTTTGGATAAGTAACTTTGAATTTTGTCCTTTTTTTCACGCCAACTTTTCACGCTTCTGTTCCTTTTCTTCTTATTTCATTAGAAGAGTGACCTCTTTTTATTATTATTAGCTTAAGTTTAAAGGAATGTGCTAGAATATCTCATTTATTAGTTTGGAACTGAAATCTTATTTTCTCCAGGCTGCTGTAATAAACTTCTTCTCAAAATTGTGTCTTAGATGTGAATTTCTGGGTTCAGAATGTTTTAGACATATCCTCAGGGCAGTGTGTGACTGACCCATGCAAAAGGTTCACTTCTCACACATGCATGTTTAAGGGTCAAGTGTGAATTGCATATACACACATGTTCCTAGACACACATCCAACAGAATGCTCTTGGAACAGAAGGTGAAGCGTGTGTGTAAAAGAGAGTGGGAGAGATCAAAGCCCTGTTCACACCACACATTTAAAGCACTACGATTTCACTTTGAACAGTCACAGCTTCCCCCAATGAATTCTGGGAGCTGTAGTTTGTTGACGGTGCTGAGAGATGTTAGGAGACCCCTATTCCCCTCCCAGAGCTACAATTCTCAGAGTGGCTTAACACACAATCACTCTTCACAGGCAGCTCTTGAAATTGTAGCTCTGATCGCCAAAGAATTGATGCTTTTGAATTATGGTGCTGGAGGAGACTCTTGAGAGTCCCATGGACTGCAAGAAGATCAAACCTATCCATTCTGGTTTTTTTATATATATAAATTTTTATTAAGATTTTAAAGATTACAGAAAAAACAAGAGAAAATAATAACAATCAAAGAAAAAACGAAAAAACAATACATATAAAAAAAGAAAAAAAATCAAAAAACAGAAAACAGAAAAAAAAAACAAATCAAACATCACTTACTTACATTCACTTATTTCCTTGACCTCTCACACCTCCCATTTTTTGTATTCTAATTCAATTTGTTATTTCAGCAAATCCTTCCAACCCTGTTTTTATCTTAATAATTTATCTTAATATACTATAATTTTACATTCTCTCTTTCACCAACTCATTTTTACTTAATCCTTTATGTCATTTCCACTAAAACCACATAATTTTCTTTTCCCAACATCTTTCTAACAATCCTTAATTTTACAATATTTTTGAAGATAAACTTTAATTTTTTTCCAATCTTCTTCCACTGACAAACCTATCCATTCTGAAGGAAATCAGCCCTGAGTGCTCACTGGAAGGACAGGTCCTGAAGCTGAGGCTCCAATACTTTGGCCACCTCATGAGAAGAGAAGACTCCCTGGAAAAGACCCTGATGTTGGGAAAGATGGAGGGCCCAAGGAGAAGGGGACGACAGAGGACAAGATGGTTGGATAGTGTTCTCGAAGCTACCAGCATGAGTTTGACTAAACTTCGGGAGGCAGTGGAAGACAGAAATGCCTGGCGTGCTCTGGTCCATGGGGTCACGAAGAGTCGGACACGACTAAACGACTAAACAACAAAAAAGAGGAATGGGGTCTCCTAACAACTCTCAGCAATGATGGATTGCTACTTCCTTTGGGTATTAGAGACCCATCAGGTGAACCCTGAGATAAGGGAGCTCTCTGGGGTTCTGAGAACCCCCTGTTGCAAATAGTCTGAACAGTGGCTATATGAAATTACTAATATTATGATATTGATACTAATAATTTGAATATTAGTAATTTCACCAAGATCTCGTGCTAAGTCAGGCTTGTGAGTTTCCTTGCCACTTGTCCAAAGATGACTCACAACTGCCTCTCTCTCTCTCTCTCTCTGCAAACTTCTCAGGCCAGACTCCAGAGGGGAACCCAGTTAGCTACATTTTAGTCATATCGGTGCAGTGCCAAACCTCAGCAAGTGTCCCAGAAGCACAGAACGCTGGCTTTCTCAGCGGTTTGCTGATTTTGTGTCAAGTATTTGATGCAAGGGCAATTTTTCCAGGAATTGTATCACACGGGTGGGAACTGGAACAGAGGGCCAAGTTGGCCGATAAAAAGGAAAAGCAGAACTCCAGATCTGCACTCATACTTTGATGTTGTTCTGGAGCCTACATAGAAATCACAGTGCACAGACACGATTTAAATCAAGACATGCCCTTTGAACTTTGAAAGATGCAAAAGCCGAAGCATCTGTAACCCAAGGTACCACTGTAGTCACTGCTCTTAACTGTTTTATGAGGACTGCAATGTTAAGAACTTGTGCCTGAGACTGCCTTTTCCTCCTCCCTCCTCCTCGCGTTTTCCTTGCGTGCCAAATCTTTTTAGATGGTAAACCAGAGGGCAGGTTTCTTCTTACTTGTCTTATTTTTGTAAGCCACTCTGGGACTTATTTTTTGTGGCTAAAGAGCAATGGGTCTAAATGTGGTAAATGAATAATATAATATAGGCTACACACCCTTTTAAGCCACACTCATCACTAGTCCCACTTTGTACCCTCCTCCCTGAGTTTTCTTCCTGGTTGGGAGGTGTCCTTGAACTCTGTTCATGCGGCATGGCCGTGTAAAGATTTGATCCTGACCTTCGTTATACTCTGGCATGCAAATTCTCTCTAATGAGATGCTTCTTCAAGAAGGGAAGGAACCACAGTGGCCAATGTCTTTCCGCAGTCGTTGTCCCGCCCCCCCCCCCCCCGGTGCTGAGCTGATGTAGGCAGACGAAGGAGAGAACAGCTGCCAGCTGAGGTTCAGAACACCGCAATGTTTACAATGCTGTTGGCAGCTGCAAGGGCCCTTGTCTGCAACACCAAGATTCCCCACTGTTTATTACCATCTGAGGAGCTGAATCAAAAAGCAACAGTAGGAAATGCTGGGATCTTCCCCTCTTCCGCAGCCCTAACCACCTTCGCAAAACAGATCTGTTCAAGATCCCCTAGGGAACAATGCTGTGGACTTAAAATAGGCATTGCTTGCTGAGAACCTTTGTATCCACTGTACATGGAAAAGCAGACATTCTACAGCCTTTGCCCATATAGCACCATTCTGACAGTTTGTCGGAATAGTGAGATTGGCATATTAAAACGAACACAGACATGTTGCATTGGTGAACACATGCCAAACAGTTTTCTGGGTCCTCCCCTCTCAACTGTCAGGATTCCATGGTCACTGAGCTTGCTGAGAGTTCACTGGACTGTTTTTGGGGCAGGTTCCCAACAGCCCGGTACTTTTCTCCAATAATTTTTGCTTCCGCTAAGCTTCCCAGTGCCTCCTTTAATGAGTGGATACGCCACTTAGCTATGTATATAAAGCCACATCATTCACAGCTTGGAAAGAGAGGAGTCATCTCTCTGTTTTTTGGCATTAGTATATTACCTATCATACAGAGAGAAGCGCAATTAGAAAACAGATGTACCATCTTCAAAGTCCAAAGACAAGAAAGCAGCCTTTCAGAAAATATGGTACTTGTCAGAGCAGCATATTAAAAAGAAGACCCAGGCAGATTGCTCTGGTGAGCAGATGCTGAAGAGTTGAGTTGTCTTCCTTTTCCACAGTCAATGAGAGGCCGACGTGCTATTCACATGTCCAACAAGAGAAGGAAAAAAATCCCTTGGATGAAAATGTGGCATGAAAATATCCCTTCTTAGAATCCACAGCAGAAATAGGTTTGAAAACAATACATTTTCCCTCTCCCCTCCCCAAAAAATTGCAAAATGCTATCTGCACACATACAGACAATGGGTTGTATCAACTATGTCTTTCTATGGATTCAAAGAGGGGCAATAAACACAACTGGGGTAAGAAATTCATGGGCTCACGAATTATGAGAGAGGTGGATTTTGCCAGTGGGTTTTATTCTAGAATAAAAATTATTTTATAGGAACTCGATGGTTAGAAAATGTTTTCAATATTTTAAGAGATCCAAACGGAAATGTTAGAAAATTCAGAGAACAGCGTCAGTAAAACAGTCGCAAGCATTATAAGATTTATCTCTAAATGTCAAAGCGAATTGAATGTCTCTAGTTGTTGTCTGGTTGGGCAATGGATTTTAGCACTCCAGTTTTTCAGTTAATACTCATGTTCTATGCCCATAGTTATATATAAAGAACATTACAGTTCCATTGCTTATCAGTAAAGCACATGATTGCAAGTATCAAAAGCAAAGCTTAGAACACAAACTTTTCCAGACTTCCCCACCTCCTAAAAATCTTAAAAATCATCAGTTAATATCAACATTCTCCACATTTCTAACCTTTATCACAAATATGAAACCACTTACGAGCCTTCCATAATTTTGCAGATAAGTTTAACAGCAGGATATAAGCATTTTGTGTGTGCTTTGTTAAAAACAACAATTGTTACAAGATTTGGAGTACCCCATAGGCTCTATTTTTAAGTATGGAGGGCTGACTGGAAAAAATATGGATCCTGTTGGAAACTTCTCCGAGATTTGGGGTTTAACATTAAGGACTATCAAAAAGGCCGGCAGAGAGGAACTGAAAGAGATTTACGAGCCTCGGACGTGAGATCTCCAGGCTAACTAATATATTGAACTGATGAACACTTGTTGGGGACTGAAACCGGGAAAGGGGTGGGTGGAGTCTGGGAATCCAAAGGGTATATAACTATAACTTGCTTTGTTGTTATTTTGTTTTGTTATCTGTATGGAATTGGGGAAAGCTGTGGAAGGGAAATTTCGGTCGACTTTAGGGGAAATGTTTAAGAATGAGTAACAATGTATAAGTACCGATGTTTAAATTTGGATAAGTTAAAATTGGCTTTTAAAATGGTTTAAATTAAATAAAAATAAGGTAATAAGGATCTGCTGAATTAATAATTCAAATTGGAATACAAGAAGGGGAGGTGAGAGGAGGTCTGAGAATCAAGTTAAATGAAAATAAGTAATTGAAATTTTATGTGTTTTTTTAATTGTTTTTTTTAAGTTTTGGATTTTTGTATTTCTGTTGTTTTTTGTTTAAATTTGTTTTTGTGTGTTTTTTGAAAATGCTAATAAATATTCATTTAAAAAACAACAACAACAATTGTTGCAGAACCATGCTGACGAACATAGGAAGTTAATTAAACATTGGTTTATTGTGAAGGGAAAGGGGAAATGAAAACCCAGAGATCCCGTTGCATATAGCTGGGAAATGATTTAATCAGAAGCAACTTGCCTTTCATGTAGTTAAGTCATGTGCATATATAGCTAAAACATCATCTCAAACATGCTTGAGATAAACCAGACATCCTAATTTAATTAAAACCTTCGATTTTGCAAAAACAACGACAAGAAGTTCACATTCTAAAACACAATCTCTTTATGATGCTGCACAGTTTCATGTGATTATTCTAAGATGTTCCTAAATCTATACCATTCGTGTTGCTTCCAAAATCCTGATTTGGCAGTTATCAATAATCTTCACCAAAAACTAACGCTTATTCATCCTCTTATATAAGCCGCACAGAGGAGGAGTTTTGCAAACCAACTTTAAAAATGAATTTAGCCGGAAAATGAGTTGACCTAAATAAACCACAAGATGGAGCTGTTGTACTAAGGTACACAACCTAGAATTACAGGTACATTATTCAAGATGTGAAAGTTCAACTAAGGGCTCATCCTTTCATGCCACCTTTTTAGGCACAGGTCCCACTTAAAGCTCTGAGTTGGAATGCTTTTTTTTTTCTTCAGCCCCAGTGCTTTCCTTGCAAAACCCCACTCTTAACCGCTGAAAGCAATTCTGCAGAAAACCTGAAATGCCAGTTGTTTCGATACAGTGCGGACCTCTGCCTAGAAAGTATGGGACAAAAAGTAATTGCGTGGACAGGCGGAGCACCCCCCAACCCCAGGCGACCCCTGAGCGGAATAATAACTCAAGGCAACATGCTATGGGCTTAAAATTGGCCACAACTTTATTACGTTTCAGATGTAGGGAGACCTTGGCTCAGGCATTGGGCGTTTATCCTTCTCAGGGAGACATCAGGGTTATCCAGAGTGTGTGGGGATTGGGCTGGCTCTGGAGAACATATGTTCAAGCAGAGAGCCCGCCCCCCATTTTGCCATTGTTGGAGGGGAGAGCAATGACCTCTCGGTGTATGGCCAATGCCTCCCCTCAAGACCCCTTTAACAGGGAACCCTGGGATCACTGCTGCAAGGGGGTGTGGATCACAGCTTCAGCCCCCCCCCCCATTTAGGAAGATAGACTAAAGTATTCCGCCCAAGGCCTGAAACCGCCAAAGTTGTGACGTTTTGCTACAGGAAAGGCAAAACCTGCCAATGCAGGGAAATTCCTTTCCGGCCCTTCAACAGCAACCTTCAACAGCGCCTGCATACCTGTGGAGAAGAGGTTAACCTGCAAAAGAAGACTTAACTGAGGGAGGGCAGGGTGGGAGAAGCTCTGGAGCCAACTGACACTTCACAGGTAGGATTCACCTTCTGTTGTGTGGGCAGGGCGGTCCCTCCCCTTACCTGGCTGATCCCCTGGCAACGCGGGATTGGGCGATTGGCTAAGGTAGGTGGAGACCTCCAGGTATCCAGCCTGGGGAGGATGAAGCCAGCCTGAACTACCAGGAGTCGCACTGGGATCCGGGGGACTGCGCCCGACCATGCAAAAGGCCCCATTTGATGTGGGGAGCGGTCATTGTGGATGAGCCCTCAGTGTATGACTTCCAGCATGTGATTGACAGGGATTCATATTTCAAGTTTCATATTAGGAAATTCTAGGAGGTTGTAGTATGTAAGCAAACAAAGAGGACGAGACATTTTTATTGGCCATTCAGGCCATGCTCTGCTAAGTAATTTTCAAAGCATGTACTTAAAACTACACCCTGCAAACCGTAATGCGGATTTTCATTTAGGTGTGTGCAAATCCCACTTCCAAAAAGAAAAAAAGTCCAGTTATATATTTTAAAAATGACTTAAATCCACAAATCAATCAAAAACAAATATACATATATCCATCACTGAAAAACAGGACAAAATCAGTAAAAGCATTTCATACAAATGTTACTAAACCATGTGTCTGGATAGGCCGGCTGAAACAGAAAAGTTTTCAGGAAGCATCTAAAACAGTACGGGGAAGGTGTACTCTCTGTGTGTCTATCTATTTGAATCTAAATTATTTGAATCTAGTTTGCTTTATTTGTACCCTTTGTACATGGTGGTTCACAGTATAACACGATTTACAATAAAACAAGGAAATAAGAGTATATAAATTCAAATTTCCTCCCTGGATATTTATTGTTTACAGTTTTTGTGTGTGTACACAAATCACAGCACAATAAATTCCATTCTCTCCCCTTCTCTTGCTTATAAAATATACATCCCATCTATGGATGGTCCCAGTTCTGTCCCATGGCTAAAGGGATGGCAAGAGCCCCCCCCCCTTTCTCAGCCATTCTTCCCTATTCTGATTGGCTAGCAGCTCTCCTCCAGCAGGGCCAATCCCAGGTGCACACACAAGGTCCCCATGGCAACCTGTCAACACAGATCATCTTGCTCACAGCAGCGTGTTTTGTGGCACCTACCTCCTCGACTTTAAGGCTAGCGAAGTGGCCCACTTCAAAGTAATCCAAAATGTTCAATCTAAGGACTAGTATGAGTGGCAGACAATACAGTCCTGGGGTGCTGATTGGCAACTGGAACGAAGATGTGTGTCTGGAAGAGGTAATTAAAAGCTCTTCCTCCCCTCTTGACTTATTTCGTTTACTTTGTGTCTTTATTCCATTTTCTGTTCAGTCCTTTCTACATTTACTAGGAAACAAACTCCACTGTGTCCAGTGAGATTACTCTCAGTTAAGTACGCATTGATTAATTTCAGATATATGATACATGGTTAGTGCTTTTTTTCCTAAAAAAAAAATATAAAATGTTTAGGGGTACTTTCATTTTCCTACTCATATTGAAAGACTGCCCCTCAATGAGGCCAAACTTAGATTCACAAAATGTTTAGGGGTATGCGTCCCCCCAGAAAAAAAGCACTGTACATGAGGAAATGTGTTTTGTCAATAAATTTTGTAGCAGAAGTTACTGATATCAATTACTATGGATGTTTTAAGGAAAATCCCCTTAAATCTATGGATATAGTTTTGTACTTTTATTCTTTATATTTTATGAACTTTAATTATGGCAAATAATTGGTAAATGCTTTGTCCAAAACAAAGGACATTTCTTTTCCTGTATTTGGGATATTAAAGAAAAAGTGCTTCTTGCTGATGCCAACTGACCCAGCTTTTTCCTGATTCTGCTTCCTTTTCTACACCTCTTTCTGTATTTTGTAATCGGCTTTGTGTTTTTCGAACTCTATTCATGGCCCCTGGCTCAATTTGTGGGAGTCTGCCTTAGTTTTGCACACCTCTTAATGGTGAAATTTAGCAGACTTCTATTGCTGTTGTTTTTTATTTGCATTTGTCATGGTTTGCGGTGACTGGAGGTTGCGCTATTCAGACCGAGCTGCGATGAGACAACGGATGCACGTTAAAATGCCAAGCTCACATTTTAAAAAATTCTTTCCCGAAACAGGAACTCCTGAAAGACTTCTTATGTAAAAGAGAAAGAGGGGAGCTTTTAATCCAGAAATCAAAAAAACTGAAAGAGAACCTTTACAAGAAGGTATGTGATCACCCATTGCATTTCTACATTTCTACCAGCACTTGCTTAGCTTTAGCAAAAGTGCAATAATATGTGCCTTTAACCTATGCCTGTACAGAGAACATGTGATATTATGAACTGCTGTTGTTTTCCTTAATCCTGAATAACTGATTCACATATTATTACACACACACACACACACACACAAATTGATATAATTTTCAACACTGGCTCCGGCCTGGTGGAACGTTCTGTCTCATGAGACCAGGGCCCTGCGGGATCTGATTTCTTTCCGCAGAGCCTGTAAGACAGAGTTGTTCCGCCTGGGCTTTGGCTTGGAGCTAATTTGATTCCCTCCCCCTCTTTCTTTTTTCTTTTCTCCTCCTGTGATGAGGCTGCATTTTATTGTTTTAATGTTGTACTTTAATCTTGTTTTTAAGTTGTATTCATTCAACTTGTTTTTATTATTGCTTGTTAGCCGCCCTGAGCCTGGCCTTGGCTGGGGAGGGCGGGGTATAAATAAATAAATTATTATTATTATTATTATTATTATTATTATTATTATTATTATTATTTTAGATCTCCAGATGAATCAAGATGGGGAGGAATGGCAAATACTGTTGATGGGGGGTGGGGAGGCAGAACAAGAGTGGAATAAGAGTCAAAACAAGAATTTCCTCTGCCGTGTGCAGCGTTTCCTCAGGGTTGGACTAGATGACCCTTGAGGTTCCTTCCAACTCTACAATTCTGTGAGACGAATCAAGGTAGAAAGTGTTACCTGAAGGTAGAGTTTGGAATCCACTAGTCCAGAGCCATATTCAGGTTGAGGTGACAAGCACCCCCCCCTTCACTGCCATTCTCATCACGCTCCATAATGAAGTGTTGGAAGGCAACTATCTGTGACTGAGAGCGTGTTCTACTCTTGAACTTGGTCCATCTAGCTCCATATTGTCTACACTGACTGGCAGCTACTCTCCAGGATTTCAGACAGGATTCTCCCCCAGGCCTACAAGGAGATGCTGGGGATTGAACCTGGGACCTTCTGCATGCAAAGCAGATGCTCTACCGCTAAGCTAGCGTATCCATCCCTCCTCTTCCCCACCATTCTGTACTGATTTAGCCCACAAGACAATAGGCCCTAATGGGAACCTGTTTTGAACCAAGTCAAAAACCATTGATCAATCCAATTAAACATTCTGTCATCCCCAACCTGATGCCTTCCCGATGTTGTGTGTCGAGACCCCGAGACCACCCCCGCGTTGATGAATAAGACACAAGGACACAGATATTAATGTTATTGGGCAAATTTAGGCCACAACTTTATTGGTTGCAGAATGTGAGAGGTATTGGCTTAGGCATTGGAATTGACCCGACTATATAGGTTAAACCACAGAGCCTAGGACTTGCCGATCAGAAGGTCGGCGGTTTGAATCCCCGCGACGGGGTGAGCTCCCGTTCCTCGGTCCCAGATCCTGCCAACCTAGCAGTTCGAAAGCCCGTCAAAGTGCAAGTAGATAAATAGGTACCACTCCGTCGGGAAGGTAAACGACATTTCCGTGCGCTGCTCTGGTTTCGCCAGAAGCAGCTTAGTCATGCTGGCCACATGACCCGGAAGCTGTACGCCGGCTCCCTCGGCCAATAAAGCGAGATGAGCGCCGCAACCCCAGAGTCGGCCACGACTGGACCTAATGGTCAGGGGTCCCTTTACCTTTACCTTTACTATATCTGACTCCTGCCCGTCATGCAGGGAGTCCAGTAAGGGTCAACCACCGATAGGGGGAGCCCCATCGTTGCAAACCAACTTGCGCTCCCCCTGGGTTCCCAATGGGGTTGTGGCATGGCCCTAGCCCAGCCCCGGACTTCAGACAAGATCCACATCCCCAGATTCCTTTAACGGAATACCCTTAAGCTTGGAGGGGCAGGTGATGGCTGCCCCTCCCCTCCCCCATCATAAGATCAACCAATGCCTAACTGCCAAACCTTACAAAGTTTTGACGATTGCTACGAAGTAGGCGAAAACCAAATGGCCCATGCCAATTTGCCAAGTCGAAAAATTCATACCAGGCCCCGCAATGGCGATTGAGGAAGTGAGCCAAGAGGAAGCTCTCCAGCTCACACCTCAGTTTAAATGGGGCCCGGCCACACACCCCCAGCCAGCGGATTGGCTGGCAGGCGAATGACATGGCTGGGAACCTCCAGGGGAGGTAGGACTTCGTCCCCCACTCCTGGAGGGGAGTGGGTGGCCATGTGGTCCACCGCAACTCCTCCCCACTGGGAAGTAGAGCGGATTTTTGGATAACAGCTGCCATCATACCAGATCTTTAGCCATGCTGGCTCTGGCTGATGGGAGCTGCAGCTCCAAACATCTATAGGGCACCAGGTTGGGAAAGGCTAGTACAGTGGTACCTTGGGTTCCATACGCTTCAGGTTACATATGCTTCAGGTTACAGACTCCGCTAACCCAGAAATAGTAGTAGTAGTAGTAGAAGAAGAAGAAGAAGAAGAGGAGGAGTTTGGATTTGATATCCCGCCTTTCACTCCCTTTAAGGAGTCTCAAAGCGGCTAACATTCTCCTTTTCGTTCCTCCCCCACAACAAACACTCTGTGAGGTGAGTGGGGCTGAGAGACTTCAAAGAAGTGTGACTGGCCCAAGGTCACCCAGCAGCTGCATGTGGAGGAGCGGAGACGCGAACCCAGTTCCCCAGATTACGAGACTACCGCTCTTAACCACTACACCACACTGGTACCTTGGGTTAAGAACTTTGCTTCAGGATGAGAACAGAAATCGTGCTCTGGAGGCGCGGCAGCAGCAGGAGGCCCCATTAGCTAAAGTGGTGCTTCAGGTTAAGAACAGTTTCAGGTTAAGAACGGACCTCCGGAACGAATTAAGTACTTAACCCCAATGGGCAGCTCCTTGGGGTTTCAGGCAGGGCTCCTTTTTAAGGATTACCTGTAAAATACCAGGGACTGAACTTGGAATCTGCAAGAGAAGGATGTGCCATATCACAGACCAACAGACCCTTCCCTGACTTGAGGCTGCTTTTGCCAGATGGGCAGTTTCATCTTCAAGGTTGTGTTTGTAAGGATGCGTGGGAAGCCCATCTTTTCCAGTGCAGCAAGCAAATAATAATGATAATGATAATGATAATGATAATGATAATGATAATGATAATGATAATGATAATGATAATGATAATGATAATGATAATGATAATGATAAATTTATTTATATCCCACCCATCCGACTGGATTTCCCCAGCCACTCTGGACAGCTCCCAACAGAATATTAATAATAAAAAAGTGATAAAACATCAAAAACTTCCCTAAACAAGTGTGGCTTGATCATAAAAAATGATCTTTGGAGACAACCAAAGTGAAAATCCAAATCATGCTATAATCATCTGAGATCCCACCCCTTCTTCTTATTCTTTTTTTTTTTTTTTAAAGGAGCAGCTCTCTATTTCAACAGATGGATTTATTCACTTTGGAGATACGGTTATGCTGGTGAGCCCAGATAACAACAATTCACCTGACAAGGAACCTACCATGAGTGGGAATCTATCTCTGGCTGTTAATCCCAAGGAAACAGACATACTCTCAGAGAATGAACTGACAGCACCCTGTGATATGAGCGCAATCAGCAGCGTGACCCCAATTGGCCGGAATGCATTCCGGATTTTAAGGTGGGAGACTGGTTAAATCATTTTGTAACTTCCTAGAATTGGATCTCTCTTTCTTTTTCATTCTTTCTTTCCTTCTTTCTCCCTCCTTATTTAATACGCCAAGACTAGTTCTGCTGTTAGCAGGCAAGCCGCCTGCTGCATGTTTTCCTTTGCATCCATATTGCCAAGGTGGCGCTGCGGTCTAAACCACTGAGCCCCTTGGACTTGCTGATCAGAAGGTCGGTGGTTCGAATCCCTGTGATGGAGTGAGCTCCCATTGCTCTGTCCCAGCTCCTGCCAACCTAGCAGTTCGAAAGCAAGCCAGTGCAAGTAGATAAATAGATACCCCTGTGGCAGGAAGGTAAACAGTGTTTCCGTGCGCTTTGGCTTCTGTCATTGTGTCCCACTGCACCAGAAGTGGTTTAGTTGTGCTGGCCACATGACCCAGAAACCTACCTGTGGATAAACACCGGCTCCCTCGTCCTGAAAGCGAGATAAGCGCCACAACCCCATAGTCGCCATTGACTGGACTTAACAGTCCAGGGGTCCTTTACCTTTTTTTTTACCCTATATTGCCAAGGTGCCTACTTCAGTTGTCTGCACCTTGTAAAGATCCCACCTTGCTTTGCACAAACCCAGAATCCTTCAGGAGAACCTTGCTTTGGGCTCAGGACCTGGGATCAATTTGAATCTGCCGCACACCCCTCGTAAACGATCTGTAACATGTCTTCTGTTGAAATAATGACCTTTGTCTGTTTATTAAAGCATTGAAGGTGAATGCATGGGAGAGCCACTTAGATTTGGGCAGAATTTTGGTCTTGGAGCATCTGGAGGGTTTCCAGAGAAGATGGTAAGTGAATATATGAAACAGAACGGCCCATACTATGTTAATGACTATAATGTTATGTTATCATAAACCTATGCAGGATTAAGGATGCAACAACTATTTGCTAACTGTTCACCATTATTTCCAAACTTTTCATGTTAGTGACACTTTTTAGAAATGCATCATTTTGCGACACGGTGATTGAGTTTCACTAGTAAATCAGAGGTTAAACTAACCCTTTATAAGAGATAAGGACACATATGATGCAACACACCTACACACTACAGCCGACACACCAACAAGTTGCGACACACAGTTTGGAAAGCTCTGTGATTATGACGATCACCTACTTCATAATTTTAACCTGCTTCTCCTTTGAAGAGCTCACACCAACATACTTGGGACCCTGAACCAGCCTCCCATGCAGGATCTCACTAAGCTTGGACCCCTTACCTGAACAATGGTTGATCCTGCACTAGGATTAATTTATTTTTTAAGCCCTGAGGATGTATTGCTTTTCTCCACTCAAAGCTGATTTCCCACACAGCACTTAATATTGTTCTGCATAATTCAGTAATGTCCTTCTAGATGGTCAATTTGCTTCTACGATGCTCTGGTTCTTAACTCTTTGTTCTTTTGTATTTTATTTTGATGAATTGCATATATGTGGAAGTTCTTGTAGCCAAAAGGTGGACCGAAAATCTTCTAAATAGTAAACAAGTATTGAAAATTCAGAAGTAAGTCCAGTTGAGCAAAGACTTCTTCCAACATTAGTTAAAAGCTTCCTCTTTGTGTTGCTAGTGTGTGAAAACAGTCACAATCCAAGGATGCCCAGGAACGCACCTCCAGATGGTGGAGATGTCAGGTGCCATCTTGGCACCTTGGGCATCTTCACTTGGTTGCAAGCGGTCAATAGCCAGGTGCAAAATGCGCTTGACACCTGGCCAATTTTGAACGCTGTCTAATTCTATCCAACATAGATGAAAACCTGCTCCTTGATCTCAGGAACCATTGCACCAAATTTGCAATATCTTAAGAGGTGCCCAATGAAGAGACATCATCAAGCCTGTTAAGTTGTGGGTGAACATATCAGACGACACAGCGATTCTTCAAACAGCTCTTGTTTATTCACAGGCCAGAACAGAACTGAACCGAAGGGTTCAGCCAGCCTGCTTATATAGAGCTCCACTAGAATGCAACAGTACCCATTTTCTGTAACTATCCAATCACTGAACGTCACTTTCAATCCCTTATTTGCATATGTGGACCTGAGTGAAAACTATCTACAGTATCCCCCTGCTGCCCCAGGATGAGAACTTCAGTACATAACAAGGCCGGATGCTCAAAGTTGCCTTTGCTTTCTGTGCAGCTTTGATCAATGTAACTTCAGGTAGTATTTCTGCTTTTGGCAAGCGCTGGGATTTGCAGCTCTGTGTCCACCCTCTCCCTCATGTCCTGAAGTTTTGCAAATGCAAAGTCCTTCACACCCAACCATTCATGCCAGACTAGTCCATACAGCAAACTTAAGAACACAACATGTGATTACAGTATGATGTAAGCGCAATACTGGACCCAGATTCGTAACCGCGCTAATATTTGTTTTGCTTGTTCTTTGGCCTCTGTCAATCTACAACAATGTTTATCTAATTTGCAGACAAATCATTCCCACATGTTTCCATTTCCAGCTATTTATTGCGAGTGACCACAGAAGTTTTCAGAACATGACAAAGAAATCCTCCCTCCAGCCTGTGTTCTTGACCGATGAACTTACCTACTTGTGTTCTTGGCAAGCTACCTATCTGGACCCACAGTTACGCATGGAATATGAAGGGTTCCCAGTTCCTGTAAGAAATGATGCTGAGCCTCTTAAGAGTACCTTGCTTTTCAGACTGTTCTCTCATGTTCTCCAACCACCTCTCCCTCCTTTCCTAAACCAGCTCCACAAACGCTCCTGTGCTCTAGGAGCCTTTAGCTACCTCCCGTGATTCTTACCTCTTTGGCCTCTGTTATGCCAGCCCATAGGGACGCGGGTGGCGCTGTGGTTTAAACCACAGAGCCTAGGACTTGCCGATCAGAAGGTCGGCGGTTCGAATCCCCGTGACAGGGTGAGCTTCCGATGCTTGGTCCCTGCTCCTGCCCACCTAGCAGTTGAAATGCACGTCAAAGTGCAAGTAGATAAAATAGGTGCCACTCCGGCAGGAAGGTAAACGGTGTTTCTGTGCGCTGCTCTGGTTCGCCAGAAGCGGCTTAGTCATGCTGGCCACATGACCCAGAAGCTGTCTGCGGACGAACGCCGGCTCCCTCGGTCTATAGAGCGAGATGAGCGCAGCAACCCCAGAGGTGTCTGCGACTGGACCTAACGATCAGGGATACCTTTACCTTTATGCCAGCCCATATTGTGGGAATGGCTTTGCATCCTTTATCCATCAAGCCATCTTCAGATGCATCCTTACCATACATTTGAAGCACACGGCTTCCCCCCCACAGAATCCTTGAAACTGTAGTTTGTTAAGAAAGGTGGAAATTCTTGCTCGGTGAAAGGGTGCTGGGAATAGCTCTCTAAGTGGTTAAACTATAATTCCCAGCTAGGGGCACCATCTAAGGAGGCTGAGGGGCTGAGAGCACCCCCAAAGTTTTCAAGGAGGGGCCTGGGCCCCCTCAATATTCCATGGCCTGCAGAGGGCCTCACTGGGCCTACCCATGGCTACGGTGGGCCTCACGTCTTCCTCCAATTTCCTTCCTCTTCACTTTCCGCCTTTTCTGCACGATTTGAACAATAATTCTTCCTTGCCACACCTCTCTCTGCTTTACTTTTGATTCCCAAGGAAATTTTAAACAAATTCATGCGTAAACAGAATTTAACCCCTTCTTTCCTTCAAGTATTTCTCTCTCTCTCTCTCTCTCTCTCTCTCTCTCTCTCTCTCTCTCCCCCCGCCCCCATTTCTAGGCAAATACAAAGATCCTCATTGTTCACAGTCATACAAATCAGGCCTTGGCAGTTCCTCGGATCTTCTGGATAAGGTGAGCAACTTTTGTAGAAAGGGCACATCTACACTACATTCCAAATATGCATTGGCTTTACACCAGTTTTGAACCCCCTGGTTAAAACCTTACCCAAACAATCCTGGGTACCAGGGACAGGGGATAAATTCATTTCAGTTCAATATCTAAAGGCAATCCATCAAATCTGCACTTTGTAAAACAACATGTGAACCAAGACACGGCCACCTTTCAATATTCACACTTATCTGAATTTTGCAATGCCACTCTCCAACCAAACAATGCTTACAAGAAGGCAGATATCAGGGGGACCTGCTTGCAGAAAGAAAGTGTATATTGGCCAGAACTGCCCAATAAAAATGCAATGTCACATCTTTCCTGGGGAATTCTGGGGACAGTGGGAAGTAGTGTAAGACTGTATTTACAAAGGCTGGATTTCCTCATAAGTAGCAACCACCTCCTCCCCCAAAATCAAAATAAATGCCTCCACTTTCCCAAGAAAGAAAATTGGTCCTTGTTTCTTTTGTGTGTGTGCGGAGGGGGGGAATACTTTGAGTAACTGGGGAAGGAATATTGGCTGAACCTTATATAAAAAAGTAAAGGGAGAACAGGGCCAACATTTGAGGAGTGTAACAAGGCAACTGGCTAAAATGTTTTAAAAATATCTAATTTTGGTTCCTCTGTTTTTTGTCAGGTTGATGTTGGTTAAATGTTTAGTTGGAGTTGGTGGTTATTTTAATTTGTAACTGTAAACTGTTTATTATTGCTATTGCTATTATTGCTATTGTTGCAGTTGCTATTGGTTTCTGTTGATTTATTGGTTTGTTTGTTGCTCGTATAGGATATTTTGATCTTTTTAAATGTTTGATGCTTTGTTGTGTTTTTATATGGCTGGAGAAACCCAGCAAGATGGGTGGGATATAAATTTTAAAAAATATTATTTATTATTATTAACATCAGTCAACACCACAAAGTGAGTTTCCCACCCCCACTTCAAATGCAATGTGTGTGGTGGTTTGTGTTTGGTTTTCTTTTCTTTTAGTATAAATCATTTAAATATAACTCTGACTCTCCCTTTATCACATACACAGCACAACGGGACAACAAGCTATCCCCCCCTCATAGCGTATGAATCAATATGGCTAACTTGACCCAACAACCTATCCCCAACACACATACAAACAAGCCACACTGCAATCAACTGTAAAATTTAAAATTGTATGTGTGCAGGGTCAGCTGATATTCAGGCTGAGGCTACAAAATGTCTAGCCGTTATTGTTGAATATCTACTCTCTTCTTTTGAAGGACATACTTTGGAAAGGAATTTGAGGTAAACTGCCACACATACCTGGATACACACAGAGCTGAAGAAGACAAGAATTACTGGGTCGTAGTTACCGGGAATCCGAGTGACAAATCAACCACGATGTTTGATAGGCCGAAGCCTCCGTCGGACGCGGACAGAGTGCAAAACAGCGAAATCCCCAAAGTAATATGCCCCTGCTAAAGCCCATGCTTTAAAAAGGAAATACAAAAATGTCCTTTTTTGTGCTCATGTAAACAGAAAGTGAGAGAGAGAGAGCGCGAGAGCTGAAGATGTAAACTGGCAGCAGAGCACAAAGGATGCTTTGCTGTTTCTTCATTCAAGCTGAACAGATAGGTAAGGATGTATTCAAACAGCAATGGAAATATAACATCTGTATCTGTATAACATTTCTATCCTGTAAAAAATAAATAAAAAATCCAGAATACAGTACCAGTACAAGAAACTTAGAATCGCCTTAGTTTTTTATGTACCTTGACCAACATTGTGTCCTTTCCTATCCTGATCACTAGGTGGCAGCATCTTTTAAAAAGAAAGCAAAACATAAAGAAAACTTTCTCCCCGCTTGTTTAGGGATCTAAGGGTGAAACTACACCAATGTGGGCCACCTGGTGTCCTTCAGATGTTGCTGGACTACAATTCCCATCATCCCTGAGGATTATCAACATCATCATTTTGTTTGTATACCACCTTTTCATAGTTCAAACCAGTGTTTTTCAACCTTGGGTCTCCAGCATTTTTTCGGACTACAATTCCCACCATTTGTGACCACTGGTCTTGCTAGCTAGGAATTATGCGAGTTGTAGTCCAAAAACAGCTCAAGACCTGAGGTTGGGCAATGCTGGTTTAAAGTGGCTTACAACATGAAATGAATTATATAATTACAAACATAAACAAATGTAGCCATGAACAATAAATAAAACACAGCAAAAAGCCCACAGCCAAATCAAACCATTTGTACATAATAATAATAAAAATAAATAATAAATTTTATTTATATCCCGCCCTCCCCAGCCGAAGCTGGGCTCAGGGCGGCTAACAACAATCAAATAATCAAACAGTCAAATAATCACACATTCTAAAAATATTTCATTATAAAAATTAATTAAAATCAAATTGATGGCAACCGATTAAGCAAAATTCTATGCAGGTTGCCAGAGGAGGGAGTCAGGCTGCGCCCTGACCAAAGGCCTGGTGGAACAACTCTGTCTTGCAGGCCCTGCGGAAAGATGTCAGGTCCCGCAGGGCCCTAGTCTCTTGTGACAGAGCATTCCACCAGATTGGAGCCGCAGCCGAGAAGGCCCTGGCTCTAGTTGAGGCCAGCCTAACCTCTCTGTGGCCTGGGAACTTCAAGATGTTTTTGTTTGAAGACCGTAGGTTTCTCTGTGGGGCATACCAGGAGAGGCGGTCCCGTAGGTACGAGGGTCCTAGGCCGTATAGGGCTTTAAATAAATCATAAGAAGATCTAAAGGTGCAAAAATAATAACAGCAACCATGCCCTCAAACAACCCCGCAACCTAAGCATAGGTTTAGCAACCTCTGCTGTTGTAGCTGGAGTCAGTCAAGCTCTGCAAGTGCGCTTTCTCCCGATTGAACTGCAGAATGTTTGAGAACTGGGATATTCGCAGGGAAACCAAAATGCTTGTTTACAAAGCTATTGCACTACCAACCTTACTGTATGCTTGTGAAACATGGACCACTTACAAATGCCATCTCCAACACCTTGAAAAATTCCATCAACGAAGTCTCTGAAAAGAATTGCACATCACTTGGGAAGACAGGCAAACTAATTCCAGTGTACTGGAAGAAGCAAAGATCACCAGTGTCAAAGCGATGATTCTTCAACATCAGCTTTGTTGGACTGGTCATGTTGTGTGGATGCCTGATTATTGTCTTCCGAAGCAACTACTCTATTTTGAACTTAAAAATGGAAAGCGTAATGCAGGTGGTCAACAAAAGAGGTTTAAAGACACAAGGCAAATATTTAAAAATGTAGTATAAACACTGACAACTGAGAAACACTGGCCTGCGAGTGCTCCAATTAGAGAATAGCCTTTACCAAAGGTGTTGTGGGCTTTGAAGATGCTCAAACTCTTTGGTCATGACATTATGTTTGCGGATTGGGAACAGTTATGGACCACCGGTATAAAATTTACGGCATGTAATGCCTTAAGAGAAAATATTATGAAAC
Source organism: Podarcis erhardii (assembly GCF_964252035.2). Lineage (NCBI taxonomy): Eukaryota > Metazoa > Chordata > Lepidosauria > Squamata > Lacertidae > Podarcis > Podarcis erhardii. The sequence continues at coordinate 17,298,396 of NC_138503.1, read as the reverse complement.
TGATTTACAGGTGGTACATGACCCCAACCAAGCTCGCAAAAATTTATCATTTGCCCAATAATAAATGCTGGAAATGTGATGAGATGGAAGGAACCTTTTATCACCTTTGGTGGACCTGCCCGAAGATTAAAGCCTTTTGGGAAATGATTTATAATGAAATTAAGAAGGTACTTAAATGTACTTTTCATAAGAAACCGGAGGCATTTCTCTTGGGCATGGTCGGCCAATTGGTGCCAAAGAAGGATAGGACATTTTTTATGTATGCTACCACAGTGGCAAGGATCCTTTTAGCAAAGTATTGGAAGACACAAGAACTACCCACACTGGAAGAATGGCCGACAAAGGTGATCGACTATATGGGACTAGCGGAGATGACCGGCAGAATCCGTGACCAAGAAAAAGAGACGGTGGAAGAAGATTGGACGAAATTTAAAGTATATTTGAGAAATTGTTGTAAAATTGATGAATGCTAAAATGTCAAGGGAAAGGAAAATATAGAATTACAGCTGCAATTGATTAAGTGTTAGAAGAAACTTAAAGAGAAAATAAGTAATTAATTAATTGGTGTGAAGAGTTGCTGAAAAAATTTTGAAACAGAGATGCAGAAAAGGGGAGGTAAGGGGAAGTCTGAGAAATAAGGTTATGAAAATATGTCTTCTTGAAATTATACATGTTTGTATGTTTTTGATTTGTTTATGTGTGTGTATTGTTTTGTCCTCTTTTGTGTTGGAAAAATTAATAAAAATTATTATTAAAAAAAATGAAGATGCTCAAACTCAAATTTTACAGGAAATCCTTTGAACTCTGTGCAGAAAAATTTAGGATAGAAATACATACAGTGGTACCTCGGGTTACATACGCTTCAGGCTACAGACTCAGCTAACCCAGAAATAGTGCTTCAGGTTAAGAACTTTGCTTCAGGATGAGAACAGAAATCGTGCTCCGGCAGCACGGCAGCAGGAGGAGGACCCATTAGCTAAAGTGATGCTTCAGGTTAAGAACAGTTTCAGGTTAAGTATGGACCTCCAGAATGAATTAAGTACTTAACCCGAGGTACCACTGTATGTATTTCTATCCTAAATTTTTCTGCACAGAGTTCAGAGGATTTCCTGTAAAATTCACATGGAAATGAGACAGGACAGACTTAGCCCCATCCCCATAAAGAACTGGAACGGACAAGATATTGATGGCTCTGTCCATTCCTGAAAATGAGTAGCAAGGTTCCTTGCACCAGGAAAATGCACCTCAAACAAGACCATGGCTCTCCCCAGCAACCCCCCAGACTTTCTAAGCCATTTTGCCAGCTTTAGGAGTCTACGGTATGTGATGCATTAGCAGTCAAGGACCTGGAATGCATTTGTTTTCCATCTATGCTGCTGCAGGATAATTTATGCAGAGGAGTTCCTGGTATATGTTTGCATACAAACTGGTTGGGGCTTGCCTTCTGACTTATGTCAAGCCCAGTCACACGTGGAATATCGGAGCAAAGCTAAGCGGTCAGACCACCCAGAACAGGAATCTATGACTGTTATCTGGCTTTCAGCAGGGCTAGCAGTCCAGTCAACTCTAGCTGAGAGAGCTTCCTGGGCAGAAACTATTCTCTTCTTAAGCATAACATGGTGTGACACAATGCCTAAGGCAACACCCAGCATGAAACCAGAGTATTTTCCCCAAAACACTTCCATGCATCCTTTGGATGAATTGCTGAACACACTTTTTTTCACTCAAAGTGGGGCCTTGAGCTAGGACCGCGCAGGATGGGGCAGTATGTGAACTGTGCATGCAGAAGGCTTCAGGCACATTTCACAGTTAAAATATCAGCTAAGCACTACAGTGGTACCTTAGGTTACATACGCTTTAGGTTACAGACTCTACTAACCCAGAAATATTACCTCGGGCTAAGAACTTTGCTTCAGGATGAGAACAGAAATCGTGCTCCAGCGGCATGGCAGCAGCAAGAGGCCCCATTAGCTAAAGTGGTGCTTCAGGTTAAGAACAGTTTCAGGTTAAGTACAGACCTCCGGAACGAATTGAGTACTTAACCTGAGGTACCATTGTAGTTGGTGATGGGAAAAACCTCTTTCTTTCTGCTGGAGAGCTGCTGTGAGTCAAGGGAAGACAATGTCGGACCAGGTGGACAAACAGGTTGCAGGTTGATGTGGTATCACTGCACACCATCACTGGCATCTGAAATGTGCTACTTACTCAGGGTAGACCCGTTGACGTGAATGAATCCAAGGTGGACATTTCCAGCAACTACAGTGGGTCTGCTTGTGAGTAGGCCTGGCACTGGTAAAAACCCCACAGACTGCAGATGGGGGGAGGGGGTATGTTCCTGGACTGTTTCATTCCTAAAAGGGGGAGGATCACATGACAGAATCCTCTCTCATCACTAGATACAAGTGTATAACCCCAATGCACACAAATATTCATTTTCTAGTCCAACTTTCTTCCTTGATGGTTTACTTTAAAATGCCTGAGTGATTCTCCCTGTCACTCCATGGGGAGGCATTCAGCTGTATGGAACCAGTACAGTCCAATAACAGTTTTACTATTTCATTTTTTGTTTGTGTGAACTAAGCCACAAGTGTGTGGGGTGGTGGTGGTGGCGGTGGTTAGATTTTAGCTGCACTTCAAAAGGAGCATGCAAACACATTCATTTTTTCTGAGCATCATCGCAGCAGCTGAGATCCCTCCAGCCCCCCAATAAAATATTTGAGGGGGCCAGCCCTCCCCAAGTTGATGGTCATCACCATTCAAATGGTGTGTGTGTACTGTGTCTTGTGATCAATTATGCGGTGTGTGTGTTTGTGTGTGTGTGTGTGTGTGTGTGTTACCCAGCTGCCCCAATATTTTATTCAAGTTCACACTTCTGCTGAGTGTGGAGCCCCCAGAAGAACACTTGTGCTTCTCAAAAGAGGAATCAACACCTCTGTACATTTTGTGTTTTCCTCTTTTAGAAGCAGTCCCATCAGCCCCCTCCCTCGACCGACTTGTGAGTTCAGAGAGCCAAACCTCTTGTTGCCTGAATCCATTTTTAAAAGGCTATTACAGGCAGTGGCGGAATTTTGTCTCCAGGTGTCACTGGAAGAGCGAAAGGCTCTTTCACATGCTTTGCATAAACACAGTAAAAGAAAGACGCTCTCCCCCTCCCTGCCTTGTGCCTGCTTTCTATGAAATTAAATTAGGAGGAGATGGGGACTTGCCATTTGCACTGTATACTAGCGTGTGCACAAACGTCGTCAACCTTCCTTTGCAAGCAATTATTTCCCCCCCCCTGAACAAAGCACTCATTCATCACACATGCACGCAGACTCTCTCCCCTCACAGCCCCCAGTCCAACTCCAGCAGGGCAAAGTTGATTTATGCCACACATTAGGCCTCTTACACAACCCTACTGTAAGCTGTTTAGTTTCAAGAGCTACACATTATATAAAGACCTCGAGCCAGACTGAAAGCTCTTTTTGTTCGTAGCATGTGTGGGCCGGACACGAATCAAGTTCTTGTTGCCTTTATTTTGCAATGAAGTAAGGTCCATTGTATGGCCAGGGTGCTTATTTAGAAGAAGAGAGGTGATTAAAGGCCATTTCCCCAAAGAAACATAACAATTTAACCCCCCCCCCCCAGCAAAAACAACACATGCTGTCTCAGTCTAGGCACACTTATGAAATGTCTGACACCTTGGGTACAACCGGGTTTTTCTTTTCCTGAATTGTGAACAGGGGTTGTGTTCCTGCGTGCAACCTTCAGGACATGGATGTGCGGGTGTGATGGGCCTGTAGTTTTCCATCTCATGTGCACAAACAGGATCCCAACTGGCTGGTATGGAGACGCTGAGGTTGGGATAGAGGAGATCTCCACTAAGCAGCGACCAGTCAAGGAATGAGCGGGAGGAGCCAGTCTCACCGAATCAAAAGGCACCTCGGCTGCATCACTGGCACTCAACTCTTGTTAACGCAAACTTTTAGGGAGCAGAATTCTGGAAATCTGAAGACGGGGGTCGTCGTCTCGCAGGTAAGTGACTTGTTTCCTGTTTGGCTCGGCTTGCAATCATTTCGCCTGCAAAGTTTGGTCAAATGAACCGCTACTCGGCATAGGGACAGCCTGCTTTTAATTTGAATTTAGCAAACGAGAAAGAGGGAGGAAGAGCTGATGAGAAGACTTGAAGGGGCAAAGGAGCCCGTTGCAACAATGGCATGTTGGTGAATTGTGTTTGCCATGATGAATGTGTCAGTTTTTACACTGACTCGGGAGACTTGGTATGTTTTGCTAAGGCTGCCTAGCCACCCTTTTGGAGTCTCCTAATTTTTCTCTTTTGTGTGGAGGACGCTTCCAGACTCTTGCTGGTGTGTTTTTTGCTGGTCTTTTTTTTGGGGGGGGGTGGCGGTGTTCATCACACGCTGGCAAATTCAGGTTGTGCAACTAAAGTGGACTTGGCAGACTTGCATAAGAAACCTGCCTTCAAACCAAAACCTCAAACCATTTTGTTCTTAAGGAAAGTGACAGGAAAAATCTACTGGAAAGGGTGGGGAAGAATTGCTTGGGGCGACATCATATAACCACCACCCCCTGCCGCCAACAAAGCACAATGAATGTTCAATAAACAGATACCTGGAAGTGACCAGAGTTTGTTTGCAAATGCCTCTAAAGTAGAGGAGAGTGAATCTGTCAATGTTAGTTCTCTCAATTGCTCCTTTTCCCAATGTTAAATCTGGTTCTCTACATTTTCACACCAGGTTTTTCTTAAGCACATGAAAATTCATCAAACTCTAAACATGAATTTCTCCTAATTTCTGTTTGCATGCCGTTTTCCCTAATATACACATTTTTGCAAAGCCATTTCCCCATAATATGATGTAATGGAACATAATATAATAATGTATGCTATTGTCACCAATACAGGCATATTTTTATGCACACTTTATAACCCAATATATGTTATTTGTCTGTGCACATTACATGGCTCTGTAAAATTTAGAGACCTGTGAATTTCCAAAGATGGCTGTGTTGGTTCATGTAATGATTTGGAAAGTGTGGTACGTTAGCCTCTCAGTGTGAACTGAAGCAAATTTTCAGGTTGGAGAGCAAGGTTGCAAGTTCTCACAATCAGGTTGCTGCCCGGACAACTCAAAATAGCTGGAGTTCCTCTTCTCTAACTTGCTGGACTCTGCCATCTAAGCAGTCTGTCTTGGACCAACTTCAGTGTTAGGAAATTAGCAGCACCTGAAAAGCGATCAGATGAATGGAGCCATATTGAGGGCAACTGCATGTTGGTGGCACCAGGCTTCAAATCTCTGAATGATGCCTCCCAGCAACTCCCTAAAGAGGATGAAAAGCATGGAAGGGACAGGATGGAACCCCATGGGACCCCACAGCACAAATACCAAGGGGCTGAGCAGAAGTTCCCCTAATGTCACTCTCCAGTAGTGGTCCTGGCAGCAGGAGCAGAACTACTATAGTAGTGCCCCCACACCCAAGTTTACAGAGTTGCTCCAGGAAACCATGGTTAATGGAATCAAAAGCCACTGAGAAGAGACCCAACAGGGTTGCCTCTCTCTTGGTATAGGTCTTTAACCTTGGTGACCTAGACAGTTTCAGTGTCAGAATGAGGTCTAACACCAGACTGAAATAACCCTAGATCATCTGCTCCCTACAGCCATATCTTCAGCTACTCAGCCATCACTCTGTTAGTCACTTTGCCCAGGAAAGAGACATTAGTGTCCTAGAATCACAGAATTGTAGAGTTGGAAGAGATGCTTAGGGTCGTCTTGTCTAGCCCCCTGCAATGCAGGACTCTCAACTAAAGCATCTATGACAGATGGTCATCCAACCGCTGCTTACACACCTCCAAGAAAGGAGAGTCCACCACCTTCTAAGGGAGACCACTGTGGAACAGCTCTTACTGCCATAAAGTTCTTCCTGGCGTCTAGTTGGAATCTCCTTTCTTATAACTTGAAGCCAAGTTACTGTTTGGGTCCTAGCCTCCGGAACAGCAGAAAACAAGCCAGCTCCATCATCCATTGTCCTTTAGATATTTGAAGATGGCCATCATAACTCCTCTCAGTCTCCTCTTATCTAGGCTAAACACACCGGGGAGGGTCTTTTAGGAATGGCTGTACCTCCGACTCTTTCAAGGCAGGCCGTATCATACCCTCTTGTAACGACATGTTGACCCCCCCCATCCTGAACCCATCCAGTGCATCCCTCCCAGCTAAATCTGATAAGCTAAACGTCACCCAAGGACTTTCCCTTTGGATAGATTGCGCCCAACAATAGCGATCATTACAGTGGTACCTCTGGATGTGAATGGGATCCATTCCAGAGCCTTGTTCGCATCCTGAAGCAAACACAACCCGCGTCTGCGCGTGTATGGGTCGCAATTCGCCACATCTGCGCATGCACATGATGTAATTTTGAGCGTCTGTGCATGCGCAAGCGGTAAAACCTCGAAGTAACGTGTTCCGTTACTTCCGGTTTGCTGCGGAGCATAACCTGAAAACGCTCAACCTGAAGCATATTTAACCCGAGGTATGACTGTATTTGAGACTCATCTGGATATTTCCGTGACTTCCATGGTGGCAGAAGGGAAAGGAGGAAGCTGGGAGCCCCACTGACATATGCCCCAAAACAGGGGGAGCTGTTTGGCACAAAGAGATAGCAGATGACATCCTGTGCCGTAGGTAAGTGTGAGGCAATGCAACTCAGATGGGCGTCTGAACTTCATCTATCCACTCACAGGCTGTATTTCTAAGTTAACCACTCTAGAAGAAAAAGAAAAATAGTCTTAGGCGTTACTCTGCACGGCTCAGTGGAAATTTCTGCTCAGCTCACAGCAGTGGTTAAAAAAAAAAAAAGCAAGCAAAACAAAACATTGGGACTGTATTAGAAACCAGACCAGGAAGAATAGGGTACATTATAAGACTAGCTGCATGGTAAGCATTTAGTTTAACGGCGTATATTGAATGCTGGGCATTTTAAGTTTTAAAAACATAGACAACAAATGTGAGGTAAGGAAAGAGGTGGGGGGTGAATAAGCAGAGTGGACCTAGCAGTTTGAGGGTTGTAGTCAATGCTAGTCCTACTCAAAGTAGACCCATTGATGAACAGGACTACCTTAAGTACATTATTTTCAATGGGTCTACTCTGGATACAACCCCATGACATGTCTCCTACCAGAGGTACTACCCCCCTCCCCAGTAAAACCCCCTGCAACCCCCTACAACTGCAGCAGGAACATTAGAAGCTGTCTTATTCCAAGACAGATCATTGCTCATTTGGCTCAATGTTGTCTTACACTGACCGCCCAGGGTCTCAGGTAAGGGTCTCTTCCATCCCACACATTGACAAGAATTCAACCTGGAGCCTTCTGCATGCCAAGCAGGTGCCCCAGCTCAGTTACAGAGTATCTGCTCAGTATGCAGAAGGTCCCAGGTTCAATCCCTGCCATTGGCCAGTAGGGCTGGGAGAGAACCCTAGAGAGTCACGGCCAGTCAGTGTAGACCAGGCATGGCCAAACTTGGCCCTCCAGCTGCTTTGGGACTACAATTCCCATCATCCCTGACCACTGATCCTGTTAGCTAGGAATGATGGGAGTTGTAGTCCCAAAACAGCTGGAGGGCCAAGTTTGGCCATGCCTGGTGTAGACTATACTGAGCTAAATGGACCAATGGCTTGACTCAGTATCAGGGCAGTCTCCTGAATTCTACCATTGAACAATGGCCTTTCCCCGTACAATAAAAACAATAGGCAAAAATGCTCTTGAAGACCAGGAGCTTTGGGTCAGCTGGGATAGCTCAGTTGGTTAGAGCATGGTACTGATAATGCCGAGGTTGCAAGTTCGATCCCTGTATTGGCTAGCTGCGTATTCCTGCACTGCAGGGGGCTGGACTACATGGTCATCAAAGGTCCCTTCCAACTCTGTAATTCTATTATTCTGTTCGATGATTCTCTGAAGTTTTCATCGCATACAGAAGAGGCAACACACTACATTCCTGTTTTATTTGAAAATGGATTGGTCTGTAGCTCTGTTGCATTTATCGCCATGGAGTAGCTAAAGAGAGCTACGAACCTAGCACAATTGCTACCCAATTTTCTGGGAAGTGGCTAACTCCCAATAATGGCACATTCCAGGTGGAAATATCATGCTGTGGTTAGTCACTAGCTCACGCCTTTGGACAGCTGCCACCCACCTCCTTAGTTACAAGCGACAGATACATTCTCTCTATAAATAGGGACTGGAACTGCCAGCCTTACGTTGTTTAGTCTCAGCCTAAAGCGAAGCAAATGGGAATCCCATCTGCACAGCAACGGCCTGGAGAGGGTGTGGTTGGAAGCAAGAGTTGTTTTCTCTTGGAGAGCCTGTGCTTTTATAACCAGCTCCTTCAGAATCTGGAGGATGTCACAAGGTCCTCTTGCTATGCCCAGCTACGAAAGCAGGAGAGGAAAAAGGGAACCAAGACTGAGTTTTATAGAATGAACAAAGTGTGCTTAGTATTCTCTGCAGAGAGGCGAAAGCTGGCCAAGAGAGTTAACTGTTTCCTAGGTGAACCAGTTTTATCCTGAAGCAGGGGCATTCCTGGGTAGGTAAAAGACCCCAGGGAACAAACTCACCATGCAAATTTGCATAGATAGATAGATAGATAGATAGATAGATGATAGATAGATCCATATTCAGGCCAACTGCCAGAGGAGAAAAGCCAACAAGGCTCTAGATCCAGCTACCTAGCTAATTTGTATACATAATAAAAACAAGAGCAAGAAACAAACCAATACCTGCCCTCCCACAAACACATTTAAAAGGATAGCGCAGGGGTCAGCAACCTAAGGTCCATGGGCCACAAGCGGCCCACGGGGGTCATTTTACTGGCCCACGAGCCACCCCCGAACCGAGCTACCCGCTCGGCGAGTCCTTGTGTGCTGCTGTAAACCGCCACAGCGTGGCACAGGGACTCACCTTTGCTACGCCAGAAATCAAGTCTGCGCATGCGCAGGTGCCAGAAATCGCATCTGCGGAGATGCCGATGCCGGAAATCACAGGCGCGCATACTCATGCGAACCCACAATCCAACCCACGCAGTGAACCGGCCCAGGCAAGGTAAGCCTTGCCAACCCCTGGAATAGAGGATGTTAATCAGCCCAAGATCTGGTTGAAGAGGAGCGTTTTCACCCAGCACCTAAAGATGTATGATGAAGGTGCCAGGCGAGCTTCTCTGGAGAGAGCATTCCATAGATGGGGAGCCACTGCAGAGAAGGCCCTGTTCTCCTGTTGCCACCTTCCGGACCTCTCATGAAGGAGACACACGAAGAAGGACCTCAGGTGATGGTTGCAGGGTCTGGGTCAGTTCATAGGGGGAGAGGAGGTCCTTGAGGTGATCCTGAGCACCTTCCTTGTCGAAGGTCAAAGCGCACATAACAACACCGATGCTTCTTCCCCCTCAGGAGGCTGTGGGCTCTCCTTCCTTGGAGGTTTTAAAGCAGAGGCTGGGTGGCCATTTGTCATGGATGCTTCAGCTGAGATTCCTGCATTGCAGGGGGTTGGACTAGATGACCCTTGGGGTTCCGTCCAACTCTACAATTCTATGAGGGACGTGTGCTAGGATACTAGAAGGTTCTTGTCCTGCCCTGCTGCACAGCAAGGCAAGTCCCCAACCTAGCTTAAGGCAAGGCAGCGTTTGGGCACTGCTTTTGTAACACAGCCCTATGAAATTGCTCCAGTAAGAAATTGGGTCCTCCCGCCACAACAGCAGCAAGAATACTCATTGCAAAGTATTGGAAAACACAAGATCTACCCACCCGGGAAGAATGGCAGATGAAGGTGATGGAATACATGGAACTGGCTGAGATGACTGGCAGAATCCGGGACCAAGGAGAAGAGTCGGTGGAAGAAGATTGGAAAAAATTTAAAGTTTATCTTCAAAAATATTGTAAAATTAAGGATTGCTAGAAAGATGTTGGGAAAAGAAAATTATGTGGTTTTAGCAGAAATGACATAAAGGATTAAATAAAAATGAATTGGTGAAAGAGAGAATGTAAAATTATAGTATATTAAGACAAATTATTAAGATAAAAACAAGGTTGGAAGGATTTGCTGAAATAACAAATTGAATTAGAATACAAAAATGGGAGGTGTGAGGAGGTCAAGGAAATAAGTAAAGGAAAGAAAGCTATGTAAAGGTTTGATTTGTTCTTTTTTAATTGTTTGTATTTTTTCTGTCTTTTTTATTTTTCTTTTTTCTCTTTTTTCTTTGTGTAATCTTTAAAATTTGAATAAATATTATTTTAAAAAGAAAGAAAGAAAGAAATTGGGTCCTCCCTTAAAGAGGGCACGTATTGCAGTGAGACCTGGAAACCCACACCCTGTGTTGTGGCTGGGTACGATTGGTCAGCCACAACACCCGATTGGTAGGTCCCTCGAAGCTGGGTGCAATCTGGCCAATGGGATGCAGTCCAAATGATTTGAGGGACCTATTTGTACCCATGCACGTGACGCAGAGCTTCCTCTTTCGGTGCATGCATTCAGAACACTCGCCCACCTCTCCCTATTTTTAGGGCTGTGTGCTTGACCTTGCTATGCCGTTGTGTGTAGTCTGTCGTTGGGACAGGGACACGGCAGGAATTTCCCCCACTTGGCTGATTGGCCGTTGCCATTTGGGTTTTGCCTGCCGCGTAGCAAATCATCACAACTTGTAAGGTTGCGGCCAGGGACTCAATGGTTTAGTCAACCCCTGAGAGGGGGTTGTGCCCGTGCCTGAGTCCAGGGGGACATTTGGGTGGCGGAGATAGCCTGTTCCCGGCTTTCTGCTTATCCAGGTGTTCATCCTTGGCTGACCTATGCTGGAACCCTGAGTCAGCGCTACCTGCATGACAGGGAGCTAGTTGAACCAGAGCCTATGCAACCAGTCACTTACTGTAATCACTAAAGTTGCGGCCTAAATTCTGCCAAAAACCAAAACCAAAATTTCAGTCATGTCTGAATTTATTTAGGGGGATGTTTCTGTGTCTGAACATGCAAATGAGCTGAATCTGAGCCCTCATAATAATAGCAACAGGTGTAGCAAAGTCCTGCTTTACCTAAAGAGGTCTAGCCTCCTCCTGTAATCTCCTAATGTGACGGAATGGAGGGGCCTCTGCGTCAAAGGAAGGTGAGGCTGGTTCACCACTCACCACACGAAGGAGTCTGCCCACTTTGTATGGTACCCAACTCTCACCTTACCACCATTCAGTAAGTCTCCACTGTGGGTGGAGGGCTTGTAATTTTGTACAGACTTTGCATGAATGGGCCACCCCGTAATTCTTAATACAAAGATGCAGAAAAATCACCCACTCTCAGAGGATATTTTGCATTATGTTCAGACCCAAGTCACCGTTGTAACTTTCCCACCCACCCCATTGTGAGTCATGTTCAGAACAGCGACTCACACAGAATCACATTGGTGAACCCCTCTGAAGGTGGGCAATTCTTACTCTCTTTCTTTGGTTTAAGAATGATGTGTAGCATGCCTTTCAATCTGGTGTGCTATACCTTCAATCAAGGGTGGAGCTGGGGGCTGACGTTTGGGACTCATTCAGCAGAACACACACCCAGAAAATCCAGCAAAATGGCTTACCACAGGCATAGGCAAACTCTGGCCCTCCAGATGTTTTGGGACTACAATTCCCATCATCCCTGACCACTGGTCCTGTTAGCTAGGGATGGTGGGAATTGTAGTCCCAAACATCTGGAGGGCCGGAGTTTACTTATGCCTGGCTTACCACATTTTGAAGTAAATGAAGCAATAACATTACCATCTAATGAGCCCCCGCCCAGGCTGATAAAACTGTTAAATCTAGAGGTGGGGCTGTGAAATACCATTTTATCTAAGAGTAAAATTCTTTTATTATTATTATTATTTCAGAAAAAAGCTGTGCCTTGACTATGAGAAACTTAGCCCCATATATATATATATATATATATATATATGCTTTCGTAGATTTTCACGGGTACAGGAATGCAGGTTTTGGTGTCCTCGGGTGTCTTCCCGTGTAAAAGTTGGGGTGTCTAGGCGACGTTTCGACGAGGTCTCACTCGTCATCTTCAGGCTGGTGCTTTCGGCTTCTTGTTACTGGAACAGAGCAGGATCTCAGTGTTTGAGTTCCTATAAATACTGTAGAGGGGGTGTGGTGTATAGCCTCCAATGTTCTGGGCAGAGAGGAAGTTCCCAGGCTAGTGTGCCTTTTCTTCTTTTTCTTTTCAAGAGGTCAAGACACAAAGACTTTAACAACTAATCCACACCTAATGACCCACCTAAGTGGTACTCAGGATATCACTCAAGAAATCACTCAAGATATCTCTCAAGTAATTAAGGAACAAAAGAAGAAAAGGCACACTAGCCTGGGAACTTCCTCTCTGCCCAGAACATTGGAGGCTATACACCACACCCCCTCTACAGTATTTATAGGAACTCAAACACTGAGATCCTGCTCTGTTCCAGTAACAAGAAGCCGAAAGCACCAGCCTGAAGATGACGAGTGAGACCTCGTCGAAACGTCGCCTAGACACCCCAACTTTTACACGGGAAGACACCCGAGGACACCAAAACCTGCATATATATATATATATATATATATATATATATATATATATATAATATAATTTCAATTGGTTACACTGTGGATAGGGATCCTGTGGCTCTCCAGATATTTATGGGGCTGGGATCAGACTTCCCCCCCACCAGCCAGCATGGCCAGTAGTTGGAGCTGATGGGAGCTGGAGTCCAGACATATCTGGAGGTTCACCGATCCCCCGCCCCATATGTTTGCTTGAGGGATGGCCTGATGCAAATTACGGGTTCTCAACCTCGGTTTTCCATCTGTAAAATGGGATTAACCATGACCTCACCACACAGGGTCACTGTGAAAACTCCCAGCATATGAGGCTGTAATGCCGTCATGTTTGCTGCAGCCCTGTGACAGGCCAGTTGTGGCTGGTGGAGGTGGCAGCTGAGGCTGGGGTGGGGAGGGGTGCAGGTGAAGGGCTCATGGGACATTTGTCACTCACAAAAGCCTCCATCTGGAAATACTCAAAAGGTAAGAGCCCTTGCTAGAGAAGGAACTGAAAGCGCATGATTTAAAACAGCTGAATAAACTCTTAAGCCAGCAAAGGGGGGGAGTGAGTGTGTGTGTGTGTGTGTGTGTGTGTGTGAGAGAGAGAGAGAGAGAGAGAGAGAGAGAGGGGGGGGGCCGGGGGGGGAAGGAAAGGAACCAACAACCAAGGACATTGATGGCTCCAAAATCTTTGTATTATTGCCACATTATTCTTGAAAAGATCTCAGTCCACCCCTCCCTCTGCAACTGAGCCCTGCTGTTCACTACAGGGTTTTCATCCTCCACACACACACACACACACCATGCCTTCAACACAAGCATCTATGAAAGCCGTTTTTCACCAAGGCTGAAATGAACGAAGTACATTGGGTCTCCTCACCCCCCCTTCTTCTTTGGGGAAAAAAATAGTAATAAATGAATCGTTTCATTTCAACCTTGGGCAATGGGTTTTTAGGTGTTACGTTTGAAATGAACCATGCAATTACATAGGAGCAGCCAGTTAACCAATGAGGGGAAGGACATGGATTCAGGAAGATTATCTAAACAGTTGAACACATTTTCCATGTGTGTGTCAAAAAAGCTTGGGATGTTTGGGCTGTGCTGTCCGCCCCCCTCACCGCCTCTCTTGTTGTAGAAGGGAGTCGGTAAATGTCCAAAACAAAAGACTCAGGTTTTCGATTTCTGTTTGTGGTATAGGAAACTGTCGACGACAAATCTTGGTGGCCGATTCAGTGAAATAACATCTCCTTTACCCACACGGCTGGCTCCATCTCGAACAAGCCGGGCTGGAGATTGGAAGCTTAGCTGACTATCCAGCCAGCCTAAAGAGGCAAATCAAAATATATTTTGCTGCTGAAGGAAGTTTTAAACTGAAATGTTACTTCGTGTGCCCTGGACTTACACCAAGGTATCTGAAAACTTTTATGGATTTACAGACTGGTTTTTTGCAACAGAACACAACTTTTAACCACTGCAGAAAGTTATTGTGTTGTGTATTTCACCTTGATCAAGCCACGGCAATGAAATGCAAAGGATGGATCTGATCTCTTGATAATGGTGAGTGATTATTTTTAACCAAGCCATTTAAGTTTCCTATATGATGTTGTTTAGGCTAGGGCCACATAACGTTTACTTGAGAGTAGGTACAATAGAATCCAGAGGGCTCTACTTCTAGATGGCTATGTTCAAAGAGGTTTAACAGGCGCCCACACATCTTTTGGTTCTCAAAATGAAAGGACTTCATTCAAGAGGCGTAGTGATATATAAACCCACAACAGCAAATTCCAGAATTTAAATATGCAAGCTGAAATAAAAACAAAAACAAAAGCATTCAGCTGAATAAGGGAATACTTGAGCTTGTAGCACTGGCCAGCAGCATCAATTGCCCCCAATGCCCACAAACATCACAAAGTCAGAGAGACTGTGGGAAAATTAGATGGGTGAGTAGATTCAGTCACTAGTCACTGCTTGAAAATAAAGCAAGGGAGGGCCAGGGCATGAGCAGCAGTGAGCCCTGCTGGGGTACTGGTACCCAGGCAGGTACCCAGGGATGTCAGCTGTTGACAATGGGCTTGGATGGAACCATCTAAGGTGAGGCAGGTGGTGACAAGGGAAAGGGCTTTCTTGGTGGTGGGACCCTGCATGCGGAATGCTCTCCCCTGGGAGAGCAGCCTTCTCTGCTGTCTTTTATCTGTTTTATCTGAGCCGATTTACACTGTTTTTACGTGCCTCTTAGGAAAATAGAAGCCATCATTCATTGTGTCATTTGTATGAAAATGCTATTGTCACATCGCAAGGATTCTTTAAAACGAACAGATTAACATAAATAAGCAGGTGCAAGAAGCATTTATAAGTTTATTCACATCTTCGTTCACTCATATTTACTTATATATTCATTTATTTATATATTCATCTTAAGCTTCTCTGAAAATATTATTTCTGAATCTTAAAAATGAAAAGCATACAGATAAATGGTTGTGCAAATCAGATGTGGCGGGGCCTAGTTCAGATTGGAACTTCAGTGCTGAGGAAAAGGGAATGAACACCTTCTCCTATGTTGTTTCCCCATCAAAAATTGTTTTGGGTTCCCCCACAACCTGCTCCCCAGAGGTGCTGTTTTCTCTGTGAGAGAAAACATAGCAGGGACATCTCTCCTTGGAGCTAGATTTGAATACCTGCTTAGGCTGGTATATGCAGCCCTGTCTTCCCAAATGTAAACCTGCTGGGTTACATAAGGGCTTTATGCTGAAATAACTAGCCGTGCCTACTATTAATGCTTAGATATTATAGGGGGGAGGTGGCAATAATAGGCTTTCACATCATGCCGGTTACCTGGGTAAGGAGCCAGGTGGCTGGCTGCAAGAGCTTAACAGTGATAATCTTTGGCAGCAAAACCTCACGTTAAAAATGAAACTCCTCTGACAACTTGGAGGAGTTGTCAGAATGTTGGGGGATCAAGGAAAGGAACGTAAGCGAAGGAACGGAGAGTTCAGAATTCATCCGAGACCAAAAAAAAAAGGAAGGAAAATTTTGAACCGAGCAGTTCTGCCTTTTGCCGGGCACATGAAACATACGACAAAAGACTTACAGAATACTTACGGCTAAATCCTTGCAGCTGAAATAACAACAGCTCCCAAAGATGTTGTGAATTCTCCGACTCGGCCCCAGACATTTTAAGGGGCTAAAGGGGGCCAGTGACAACATGCTTCTCTAAGCAATAGAGGGAAGCCCCCCCCCCCCCGCAACAGCAATATTAAACTCTCAGAAAACCTGAAACGAGCTATATTTAGTCCTTGCCGCTTCTTTGTGTGGGCCTCTTGGTGCATTGGCTTTCAAAGAAGAAGGAGCTTGCAGTGACTGCCAAGCCCTACTTCCTAGTAGTAGTAGTACTTTCTGTGGGAAATGTTAAAGCCAGCATCACAAAGCCAGCAGAGCTGCATGGACAGTACGGATTGGGCCCAGACTAAGTTAGTTGCGCATTGACCTGCGAGCGCTCCAGTTAGAGAACAGCTTTTACTAAAGGTGTTATGGGTTTTGAAGATGCTCAAACTCCGGACAAAAGGAAGAAACGAACTAAGAGGAAGGCACGCTTGGCAAACCCTCACTGTGATCAACTCCTGTCCGGAAACCTATGTCCCCACTGTGGAAGGATGTGTGGATCCAGAATTGTCCTCCACAGTTACTTACGGACCCACTGTTAAAACCGTGTTCATGGAAGACAATCTTACTCGGCTACGAGTGATCGCCAAAGAAGAAGAGTTGCGCGTTGAATTCTCCCTGGACCATGACTTACAGATAGTCTGGAACTGAACCTGGGACGGCCAACTGCCATCTTATTTTTAAAATATGGCTGGGTGCAATGGTGGGGAAATAGCCAAAGTGGGGAAGATTGTGGGAATCAGCTAGCCTGTGTGCTTGCCAAGTCTGCTGTCCATGTGCTAATTGTTGATGCGCAACCTCCATGGCCCATTGTCCCTTCATAAAAGGTAAAGGGTTAAGGGACACCTGACCATTAGGTCCAGTCGTGGCCAACTCTGAGGTTGTGGTGCTCATCTTGCTTTATTGGCCGAGGGAGCCGGCGTACAGCTTCCGGGTCATGTGGCCAGCATGACTAAGCCACTGCTGGCAAACCAGAGCAGCGCATGGAAAGGCCATTTACCTTCCCGCCGGAGCGGTACCTATTTATCTACTTGCACTTTGACGTGCTTTTGAACTGCTAGGTTGGCAGGAGCAGGGACCGAGCAACGGGAGCTCACCCTGTCGTGGGGATTCAAACTGCCGAGCTTCTGATCAGCAAGCCCTAGGCTCTGTGGTTTAACCCACAGCACTTTAGGGTTTTACAAATCTTTAAAGCAGACTTGAACTTGATAACTTTCCAAATACAGGTTTCCTTCAGACAGAAGCTATCCTCTGTCAAGTAGGGCATAAGAGCAGCCTAGAAACTAGTCAGTGATGGAACTGAGTGGAATCTACACTAAAGAAACCTGGGCGCTGTTAGGCTCCAGTCGTTAAGCTCCAACTTCCATCAGCTGCAGCCAGCTTGGCCAATGGTCATGGATGATGGGAGATGGAGTTCAAAAACATCTGGAGAGCCACATATTCCCCACTCCTGTTACAGCCTATCTGACTGCTGTTTCTACAGTATAAAGTGGAAGGGGTGACAAACCTGTGAAAATAAAGATAAGAGCTTTGGTTGTGGTTAAAATAACTTCTATTTAGTTCAAAACTTCAATCTCCAAATATTCATTCAGTTTCAAATGCAAGTACAGTGGTACCTCGGGTTACAGACGCTTCAGGTTACAGACGCTTCAGGTTACAGACTCCACTAACCCAGAAATAGTACCTCAGGTTAAGAACTTTGCTTCAGGATGAGAACAGAAATCGTGTGGCGGTGGCGCTGCAGCAACGGGAGGCCCCATTAGCTAAAGCGGTACCTCAGATTAAGAACAGTTTCAGGTTAAGAACGGACCTCCAGAACGAATTAAGTTCTTAACCCGAGGTACCACTGTATTTTTCATATTACCAGACAACTTTTCCTGAAAACTGGGGGGGGGGGGGGTTGGGGCTATGTGTCAAATGGTATTTTATAATACCTCCTTTAATTCAGGCATTAAAGGGGTCTTTATTTCAGCCTCTACTTTAGGAGTAACCACTTTAAAAAGAAGCCAGATTTATTTTTTTTAAAGAAACTAGTATTCAAAATGTAGATGAAAGTCCACAAAAACGATTTAAAAAAAAATCCCAATCGTGGCAATGCCAAATTGGCAATTTCATATAAATCACTACGGCTCCAAAGCCAAAATAATTTATGTGCTGCACAGCAACCAGTTATTAGGGGGGAAAATAGTTGGTCATAGGATCCTAGGATCAAAACTGTGCGATTTAAAGGCACTCTGCATGAAGACATATTGCAGAACTGAGAAGAATACGGGAAAGAGTAACTATAATGGTCAGACGTGTTGTAACATATGGTCCCATTAATACAGACAAAAGTGACTGGGGCTTTTATTTATTTATTTAATCTATATACTGCCCTATACCCGGAGGTCTCACGGCAGTCCACAGAACAAAATCAAACTATAAAACCACAAAATACGTAATCAAAATAAAAGCAACAACCCAATAACCCCTTTTGAGCATAAGGGGGGGGGGAGAGAGAGATGAAGGCAGGACTCCTGGGAGGCTGGTTCCAGGTCTGAATGAGTTCTCAGTGGGCTCTCCTTCTTCCCCAGAGCTCCCTTCTCCTACCTATGGCTATTCCTGGCTAGAGCAATAGATGGTGTCAAGCCATCATTTAAGATTTTAGACAGTGCCCTCACGGTGTCTGATGGTTCCACTGTTGTGGAGCATTGTGGGAAATATAGATTCACATGCAGCCACTTGGCCCAGGACAAACATCAGCTCCACAAAGCCCTGGTGGAATACTCCACTGACAAAAGCTGCCCGAGGTGTTTGCATGCTGACACTCGGGCTTGAATTCAAGTTACATGCAAAGCTGGGCTGCCCATCTAGCAGGGTCTCTGTTTTGAGACTTGGGGCGGGAGAGAATTTAGTTCAGTTCAAACTGAAATGTAAATCTACCCAATCCACACTTTCCAAAACAATAGAAGAACTGTGGCACAACCATCTTTCAAAATTTGCAGTTCTCTGAATTTAGTTGGGGAGCTCTCCAGCCAAGTAATGTGGACACCAAAATGCACATACTGGGCTAAAGTGTGCATAAAATGCATATATCAATGAAAATATCATAATATTAGGGGGAACTGTTTTGCAAAAATGTGTACATTAGGGAAAACTGCATTTCAGATACTTGTCTATTAGAAAAAAATTAAAATGTTAATGAATTTTCATTACAATTTTTGGGGGAAAGCTATCACATCAGTTTGCGAACCGAGCTTAAGCTCGGAAAGATGAAAAACCAAGAGAACGCGAAATTGACGGATTCGCCCCTCCCTCGTTGAGATTACTATCTCCATTATTCTATCAGTTATGAAAACCAACATATCGGGGAGCGTCCTTATTCCTCCAGGCAAGCCAGGGTTTCTTTGCATGATTATCTGCAGGGAGTACACTCATTTGGGAACATTCAAAAGCAACATCCCCATTGTGACCTTCAACATGACGTGGAAAAGTCCTTCCTACCCCCTTCATCCTCCTCCAGGTCTGAGGAGACCTGCCTTCTGTGTTCAAAGCCACCTAGTGAGGCCCTCTTCCTTTTGAGGTCAGGGCTCTCCTCATCAGCAGGCAAATTTATAATTTGTTTATTTATGCTCCTGCCTGCTGGCCTGCCACTGGGGGTCTGCTGCCCCAGACTTCCCAAATCCCTTTCCTCGCTTATCTGTTTCCTGCCTCTCTGCTAAAGCTCCCCACTCCCTTTCATATGGCTGTAATCTCTCCTCTCCTAATGCACCACAGGTGATGCTCTGTTCCCTTATTCTGGCTTTAGTCAGGGTCTTACGCCTGCCTCTCATTTCTTCCCCTGGTTTTTGCCTGCTTATTACCCGGCCCTCGGCTTGTTTCCCCTCCTCCTCTGTTTCATGCTCACTCCCACATTCATGCTCCTGTTCTGTCCTCCATTCCACTCCGCCCACTCTTACTCTCATCTTCACGCCAGGCTGCCATCCTACCTTCCCTCCCACGCTCTTCTTTTATTCCACCTCTGTCTCTCACACGCTCCGATTCATCCTTGATCTGCTGCCGCCTCTTTTACTGCTGCTTCCTTTCCCGTGTGTCTATCAGCTTCTGCTTCCCCTTCTCTGTGTCGGTCACCGGGATCCACACCCAATGCATTTCTTGCCCCAATGCATTTCTTATCCTCCGTCAGGCTAAGCAGTGCTGCTTCATCACTGATCTCTCCCTTGCAACCTCACTTCTAGTCTGATTGACTCACCTGCCAATTGGACTGTCAATACTTTGATGCATTGGAGAGGATGTCCCCCCCAACCTCTCTTCACAAACCCTGACTTGAAGGGTCACCTTATCTCACATATGCCCTCTCGACTGCTTCTGTTTGCAGAGGTCCGCTACACTTCACTCCACCCACTCTCCTCTGGGGGCGGGGGACAAAGTCCTGTGTTGCCCGGGGGATCCCGGCCACGTCATCATCCAGCTGGCCAATCCGGTGGTTGGGGGGGCGTGGCCGGGGTGATTTAAGCTTAGGCGTGAGCCGGAGGGCTTCCTCTTTCTTAGCTCGCTTCTTTAAACTCCCATCCTCCCTCCCTATTTTACGGGTTTCTGTTTTATTGGCCTTGCAATGGACCTCGGTTGGTTGCCGTTGAGGGGCCTGGTAGGAATTTTTCCACTTGGCAAAATTGGCATGGGGCCTTGTGGTTTTCGCCTACCTCACAGCAATTACCACAACTTTGTAAGGTTTTGCAGTTGGGCATTGTCAGAGTCACCCGTGGTCCCAGCTCACAAGAGACCAAAGTCCACTCCAGCTTATGTACAAAAGCTTTTATTGAAGAACATTATTAGCTTTACATCCGAGGTCCGTGACTCTACGTCTGTTACGCTTAGACCGCTGAAGTACCCTCTGAGTCGGTCCCCCCTCTACACCAGTTTAAGAGGCTTGTACTGGTCCACCTCTTTCTCTCTTTCCTTTTCCGCAGGGTCTTTCTGCCCCCCTGTGTTCTCTCCCTTCGGGACTCTCCAGAGGCTGAGTCCTCTGCCGCCTCCTCCCCCCTCCTTCGGGCTTTGGGACCAGGCTCCTCCCCAGGACTCTCTTCACTTCTTCGCGCCTCCCATTTTGAACTTGGCGCGCGTACGTTGCTCCTGACCTTGCCTTCGACAGTTACACTGCCCTTGATACTACTTTCCTCCCCTTCCGGCAGGACGTTTTGCCCTGATCTCCTTCCCCTCTCTGCTTCCTGTTCTGCTCCTTCTGACACACTGGTCACTCCTCCCCCCTCACTCCGTTCCAGCGGAGCAGCCGGTCTCGCTCTCCAACTCCCACTGGGGGTTCCCCCTTCGTTTCCCTGCTCCTGACTGCTTCCCCCTCTAGCTTCCCTTGGCTTGACCAGAGGGGCTCCCTTTTGGGAGTCCTCCGATTCACTGGACGGACTCATGGACAATCTTGGGTCATTGTCATCCTCTTCCTCGTCACTCTGGAATCCTTCCCCCTCACTCTCTGTCTCCTCCCTCATCTGCGCCTCTCTCCCTGAACCCCTGACAGGCATTGTTTGACCTTATGATGGGGGAGGGGAGGTGCGGCCATTACCTGCCCCTCCAAGCTTAAAGGTATTCCATTAAAGGAATCTGGGGGTGTGGATCTTGTCTGAAGTCCGGGACAGGGCTAGGGCCATGACACGACCCCAACAGAAACATCTGGGGGAGCTCAAGTTGGTCTGCATCGATTGGGCTCCCCTTTCTGGTGGTTTCCCCTTACTGGACTTCCTGCGCAATGGGCAGGAGTCAGATATAGTCGGGTTCATTCAATGCCTAAGCCAATACCGCTCACAGTCTGTAATCAATAAAGTTGTGGCCAAAATTTGCCCAATTAACATTAACATATTATCTGTGTCCTGGTGTCTTCTTTACAAGGGGGTGGCTGCAGGGTCTAGATATGCAACTGGCATTCCTATGAATGCTTCCTAGTGTTCATCCTGCACTTGCAAGGTAACTAGCCTTCACTGTAGAAACGCTTACACTCTAGAACTCTCTGCCCATTGACATTAGGTAGCACTAGCATAGCGTGGGTTGCCAGTGCCCGGGGTCATGCAGAGTGAGGGAAACAGAAGGAATATGCATGCACATTCAACTGCCTAACAGCATCTGCATCACCCAGGAGATCGCAGCTGCAGAGATAAGAAAAGAAGAGTTGTTCTGTTGTCTGGAGAGGTCACTTCCTGGTTCGCATGCAGAAACTTTTTTCAACAGAGCCCAGCGTGTAGCTGTATTGTGGCGGCACCGGGTATTGAGATTTTGTGCCGCTGGCAATTGCCACAACCACCCCATGCCCCTCCCATGCTATGCCACTGCCAGGCAGGCACCTTGGCTATATTTCTTCTGGCATTAGCTTAAAAACTTTTATTTGTTTAGGTAAGCCTACCCATGGGTAAGGGACGCAGGTCGTGCTGTGGTCTAAACCACTGAGCCTAGGGCTTGCCGATCAGGAGGTCAGCAGTTTGAATCCCCGCAATCGGGTGAGCTCCCATTGCTCTGTCCCAGCTCCTGCCCACCTAGCAGTTCGAAAGCATGTCAAGTGCAAGTAGATAAATAGGTATCGCTCTGGCAGGAAGGTAAACAGCGTTTCTGTGTGCTGCTCTGGTTCGTCAGAAGCTGCTTAGTCACGCTGGCTACATGACCCAGAAGCTGTCTGCGGACAAATGCCAGCTCCCTCGGCCTTTAGAGCGAGATGAGCGTGCAACCCCAGAGTTGTCCATGACTGGACCTGACAGTCAGGGGTACCTTTACCCAGGTGTATACTTTTGAGCTGAATTTTTATTTTATTATGTATATTTTTAATACTGCCAATTTTACTTACATTCTGATCCTTTCTTTAAAGCTCAGCTTGTTCTAATATACGATTTCATTTGTATTTTAAAATGAGTATTTTATTTTGTTTCAAGTGATCCACTTAGAGGCTTTCGATTAAAATTCTGTTAAATAAAAAGCTTAGGAAAATTTATGGAGCCTACATTTTACCAACGGCAATTAAACACGACAGCTAAATTGAGCTTCCATGTTCAGGTGCAGTTTACCAGAGCTCAGTGACAAACAACAGGGGCAGACTCCATGCCCTGCTTGGGAGCTTCCTGGGAACATCTGACAGGCTGCTATAAGCAGCAGAGGATCATGGCCTAGGCGGACCTTCGGTCTGCTCAAGCAAAGCAATCCTTAAAGACATTCTTTCATCCTCCTCTACCACCCACCCACAGATGCTCTCCATCCCTGAATACATACTCACTCAAAAGTTTTGTTAAAGTGTAACATTCCTATCAGGGCCCACACATCTTAGCAAAACAGTAACGGTTTCACAGCAGTTGCCTTTCGGGAGCCCCTGCTGCTTGTTGGTCCCTGCTTTCTACACACTGCAAATTCTGAATTCACGGTCCTTGCTCGTCACAAGAAATGCCACAAAAAGGCCAGGGCATTTCACCTACACACAAACTGAATCACAGATCCTTGACAGGCTTCCAAGGAATCTGGCTGGGGGTGGCTAGGAGGCACGAGGAGCACAAATCATCAGGCGAGCTCTTTCGGTAGCAAGTCACAGCTGTCAACATTTCCTTTCCTACAAACCCTTTTGCTGGGCAAACTGTAGCTTAACAAATATGTCTCCTTCATTAGCGCCGGGTCTCTTCAGCATCTTAGGAACGTTCCATGTACAGTAGAACCTCGGCTTACGTTACCCTCGGGTAAAGTAAACTTCGGGTTGCGAAAGCGGAAAATCCGGAAGTATTTTTCCGGGTTTCGCTGCTCACGCATGCACAGAAGCACTCTACACACTGTCCGCATGCGCAGAAGCACTCTATCGTGCCATGTGCATGCACAGAACAGGCACCTCCGGTTGCGGAAACCTCAGGATCCAACTGGAGCTCCGGAACAGATCCCGTCCGCAACCGAAGGTACCACTATATAAAGGTAAAGGTAAAGGGACCCCTAACCATTAGGTCCAGTTGTGACCGACTTTGGGGTTGCGGTGCTCATCTCGCTTCATTGGCCGAGGGAGCCGGCGTACAGCTTCTGGGTCATGTGGCCAGCATGACTAAGCCGCTTCTGGCGAACCAGAGCAGCACATGGAAACACCGTTTACCTTCCCGCCGGAGCGGTTCCTATTTATCTACTTGCACTGGTGTGCTTTCAAACTGCTAGGTTGGCAGGAGCAGGGACCGAGCGACGGGAGCTCACCCTGTTGCGGGGATTCGAACCGCTGACCTTCTGATCGGCAAGTCCTAGGCTCTGTGGTTTAACCCACAGCGCCACCACTGTATAGAGAGGCGTAATCCTATAGCTCAGTAGCAGAGCGCTTGCTTTCCACGTAAGAAGTCCTAGTTTCAATCCTTCATGTCTGACAATAGGTGGTGGGGAAACCCAAGTCTGAGGCCCCGGAGAGCTTCTGCCAGTCAGAGCAAGGACTGAGCTGGATGGGCAAAAATAGCTTGACTCAATGTAAGGCAGCTTCCTAAGTTGGAGAATGAATAATTGTTTCACGTGTTAAAAAGAATAATGGCTACACACTTGGCAACCATTCGGACTTGTAGCATACCCCATAATACTTTTTGCCTTCCTGTTGAGAGTCACATTCCCATGGTGATAATGGGGGAGGAATTCAAGTCAGGTTGCATTTAAAGAACAAATAGGCCCATTCCAAAACAACACATGAAGCAAAATACAGCCACCCAAGGAAATTCGCAATTCTCCAGTGCAGTTCTCCAGCCAAGCAATGCATACCAAAATGATAAATTGTGCCTAAAAAGGTAGATACTAGTGAAAATAACATACAAAAATATGACAGGCTAGGGTTAAAGGGTTGGGGTTAGGCCTTCCAGATATTGCTGTACAACAGTTCCCATAATCCCTGCCCATTGACACGCCTACTGGGGCAGCAAGTTCTGGAGGGTCATACAGTCCTCATGCATGGTCTACACTGGCCATGAATCTCACGGTCCTGATCCAACTGAGACCCCATATCTGCAACTTTTAGGGATTTGCACTGGCAAATCGCCTCCTCGATCTTCCACATTACATGTGAACTGGCTCTGAGTGACAGGCACTTCAGTTTAACCCTGACCCTCTCAATAGACAATGAAGATGTCTGGGCAGTATGCTGCCTTCTTGCCCTTTGAGTTTATCCCTCTTCATGCTAGATAAAATGTGATGAGGGAGAATATGCCCCTCCAGCTCATCATGCAAACTGTGTCCACCCTGCTGTGTAGTGCCCTTCAGCCCTGTAGATGTAATGGAAACTATAAGGCATAGGAACTGAGGAAGCCGTCTCGTACAATGTCAGACCTGTTGATCCATCTAGCTCGGTATCACATCTCCAGGTGTTTTTGGAATACAACTCCCATCATCCCTGACCACTGGCCCCACTAGTTAGGGATGATGGGAGTTGTAGTCCAAAACCAGCTGGAGACCCAAGTTTGGAAAGCCCTGGTCTACACTGACTGGCTGTGATTTCCTGGGGTTTCAGAAAGGGTTCTCCCCAGCCCTACCTAGAGATGCTGGGGATGGAGGCCAAGACCTTCTGCATACAGGGCAGATGCCATGCCAATGAGCGACAACCTTTCCCCTCTTCCCTGCCTCCATCCTATGAAACTGCAAGCCTTTGTCAGAAGAGTTAACCCTTTATAAGGTAAACCAAAATGGCAAGAGCCTGCTTGTGGGGGGTGGGGTGCACTAAGACATCTGGTGGGATGCCCTGGACACACAAAAAAATCACTGGGTTCATTTATCATTTTTCTTCCCCCCTGCCCCTTTTTGCGGTTAGGAAACAATAGCTGTGTCCCATAGCCCTGTACAGAATTACTGAAAGAAAGTCATGTGACAGTCGGAGGGTGTGTTTTCAATTATTGCGCTTGAAGCTTTCTGCCGGGGCCGCAAAGACAAACAGCCTTCTGAGGGAGCCTGCTGCTGCTTTGTTGTAAGTCCCTTTTAACATTTCATTTCTTAGAATGGTTCTATATGCTTCTCTTCTGCTCCCGCAGCAATAACCCCAGGCTCTGCTAGATGAAGTTATAAGAAAGGTGGAACCTACCAATGGGATAGCCCAAGACACATCGGATCCTTCTCCTTTTATTTATGGGAAAAGCTCAAAAGAGGAGGAGGAGGAGGAGGAGGAGGAGGAGGAGGAGGAGGAGGAGGAGGAGGAGGAAGAAGAAGAAGAAGAAGAAGAAGAAGAAGAAGAAGAAGAAGAAGAAGAAGAGAGTGCTGAACCTTCTCGGCTTCTCATCAGAGTTGGATGAAAGAAGTCGAACTACGTTGCTTGTGCCAAACGGCACAGAAACCCTTGTGATCTCTACAGCAAGGAAGAAATTTGGCATTTCCTGTCTTTTCATTAAGAGCAATACTCTCCAGTTCGGTTTTGCAATTGTGCCAAACAGTTTTTATTATATTCGTAAATGCTCTGTTTGGTCATCCCAAATGAAGTGTAAACAGAATGGACGCTGTTCCTTGCAAGCACATTTGTTTACATAAAGAACCAAAAAAAGGTTAGGATAATTTAGCACAAAACAGAGGAAGGGAGGTTGGAAGCGGTGCGTGCGTGTGTGTGTGTGTGTGTGCGTGCGTAGAAGTGAGACCAGCCAGCCAAGCTGTTAAACATTTGATTTGGATTACAAAAACAACGCAAGACAACTTTGTATCTGGAGCGCATACAGGAAACAGAAGAAAAATCCTTAAGGAGGAGGGTGTGCTTCGTCAGGGCATGTTGGCTACATCGACTTATGACTGCATTGGAGTTGGCAGGTGGGCAAGTGTCTACAAAATAATTCTCCATACATTAGTTCACAAAACTTTGTGGGCATTTGTATTATTCTTTTCTGCATGGTTGATCATGACAGTGAATCTTACTCCTTCACTTAGCAGCTAAAAAAGGAGGAGGAAAAACTTAAGAAAGTTTCAGATCCACTCAGCCAGATCAGGAAAACCTTCTTTCAGGTAGGAGAGCCACTTAAGCAACCATCAAAAAGAAGAAAAAGAGGGAGGAAGGAGGACACAATTTTTCATGTGTTATATTTAAATGTATAAAGGCACATTTAGAAATACTGTAATTTAGATAGATATACTGTTAGTTAGGGATTTTTAGAGGCTTAAATTCAATTCTCCACATTTCCACACCAGTTTGCAAATTGCTTTTTAAACAAGTCCTCACGAAAATGCAACAACATCTTAGTGCGAATTTCTCCCAACAGACAATCTTTTTGTATGCAGTTTGGCAAAATATATACAGTTTGACAAAGCATTTCATTTATGCAATGCATTTTTTGTATGTCATTTTCACCAATGCATGCATTTCTATGTACACTGTATCCAAATATGTGCAATTCTTTTACACATTGCTTGGCTGGAGACCTGAATTGCAAAATTCAGAAAAGTGTGAATTTTCAAAGATGGGTTTATTTGGTTCATGCAATATTCCAGAAAGGGCTAATGAGGGTAAGTTTGCCTTTAAATGCAAACTGAATTGAAGTCCCCCCCATCCCTAAATATAGTACATGTCACCACAGTGAAAAAGACTATGACCCGGGCCTTTGCTCAGGCTGCTATCCTGGTGCTAACTGGGGATAGGCAATTCTATTGCTCCCAATGCTCTTGTTTCTTTATCTTTAAACCAGACTTGGATTGGTTGTTGTTGTTGTTTAGTCATTTAGTCATGTCCGACTCTTTGTGACCCCATGGACCAGAGCACGCCAGGCACTCCTGTCTTCCACTGCCTCCCGCAGTTGGGTCAAATTCATGCTAGTAGCTTCGAGAACACTGTCCAACCATCTCGTCCTCTGTCGTCCCCTTTTCCTTGTGCTCTCAATCTTTCCCAACATCAGGGTCTTTTCCAGGGAGTCTTCTCTTCTCATGAGGTGGCCAAAGTATTGGAGCCTCAGCTTCAGGATCTGTGCTTCCAGTGAGCATTGTGGGCTGATTTCCTTAAGAATGGATAGGTTTGATCTTCTTGCAGTCCATGGGACTCTCAAGAGTCTCCTCCAGCACCTCAAATGGTAACTTGGTCACATGACCACCTTAGTTTTAAGCTCAGCACACACATGTGTGGATATGTAGGCAGATGTTGAACTCTGGGTCAGTGCTCCTGGGTCAAAATTTAAAGCACTTCAGTCTACCATAAAAACACTTATTCAGCGTTGGCCTAGGAAATCCATCTTATCTCTCCCCCCCTTGAGCTCTTTTGATCCCTGCTTGTGCAGCTTTGACCTGCGCCTTATTAATCCTTTCCCCGAATGCATTCCTTCCAGGAAAACGAACATTTATCAGAAGGTGGTCTCAAATTCCTTTCTTCACTTATTGAGATTTTTCTTTCCAAGGCGATAGATCATGCTTAAGGGAAGCAGCTGGGCTGGTTTCAACGCCAGGCTGGTTTCTGCTGTAATTGCCTCTGTTGTGGTTGCTGTTGTGGCTCTGATTTATGACAGGGTTAGTCCATTTCCATGTACAGCACGAACCCTTTTAGCCAAGGATGAGCAGGTCCTTGATTACCTGGGGTTCACAGATGAGGCAAAGAGGGGCTAGACACTGCTCCGCAAATTTGGTTCTCCTCTGTTATCTTTCTCAAGAAAAAAGAAAGAAACAAGCAAAGCCCAGGAGGGAAAACCCCAATAGCCAAAATTGTGGGTGCATGCTTCAATTCTCTTAGAGCACATAAAAGCCTCAGAAGATGGTATTGGCACCATAATTTGGTTGCTTGAGGATTTCAGATGTTTAAAGAAGAGCAAACCCCTAGCTCTGATAGAACAGAAGGACCTGGGGGCCATGTAATCTATACTCTCTCCATACAGGATCTAAAATGCAGAATGCAATACAACATCTCTGAAAGGTGGCCTTCCAACTCTCATAATGTTTACACAAAGGAGAGGCTTCCTGGCAGCAAGAGGTGTTCCTAAGAATCAGAAGATCTGTGGCTAATGCTTAGGGAAAGAGCTCAAAGCAGTGCTTTTCAAAACGCCTCGCACCATTCCTACATCTAGCAAAGCTAAACTAAATTATGCAAAAACTAATATGACATTACGCACCGTCGACTCAATGTGCATTATTCTCCAAATGCTATATACAGCCGTACCTTGGAAGTTGAAGGGAATCCATTCCGGAAGTCCGTTCGACTTCCAAAGCGTTAAAAAAACAAAGTGTGGCTTCTGATTGGCTGCAGGAAGCTCCTGCAGCCAATCGGAAGCCGTGGAAGCCCCGTCGGACATTCGACTTCCAAAAGAACGTTTGAAAACCAGAACAGTCACTTCCGGGTTTTGATCATTCGGGAGCCAAAACATTTCGAAAACCAAGGTACAACTGTACAGCTTAGTTTTCTTTGGTTCAGAAATGAAATATTTTAATACAGAATACATGTATCAAGGAAGACCTTATTCACCTCTTCCTTGCTAGGCCTCAGCACCAATCACTCCCTACTATGTAAATCCCATATGCAGAGCCAACATCCATATCTTCCTTTCTAGGGTCACAATATGTGCAGACGGCTTGAGGTTTTAAAGGAAAAACAGCCAGAGCTGGTCTGGTCACACATCATGATTCATCAGTACATTAGCAGAAAAGGAATGAAAAGAAGAAGATACTGAGGAGATTCTGTTTGGTGCACTTCCCAAAATTATATGCAAACCAAAACACAGATACCCTTTAAAATTTGCAGTTCTCTGAATGTTGTGATGGAGCTTTCCGATTAAAGAAATGTGTATGTTAGAGAGAGGGTACATCAAAAGGGCCTTCTTAGTGGCTGCTCCCAGACTGTGGAACTCCTTGTTGGTGCAAAACATATATAGAAATGAGAATTCCTGGATACCAAGATCCAAGTTTGGGACAAGTACTCTTTGGTGGGAGCACTGCAGCAGAGATTTAGAGTCACAAAATGTGTAACAAAGTGTAGAAATATAAGCTGCTAGACCTTTAAAATATGCCCTTCCAATTAAGTGAGTCCCACTTCCCCTAGCATAGAAGACAACACGTTTGATAAGTTAAAATTTGGTTTACTTACAAACTCTTCAAAGGCCTGCTTCATGTGCTTTCCCATATACCGGTATCTGTCAGAAAAGTTGCACAGGCAGTAAACCTTAGCTTGGTTACAAAGTGGTGAAAGTTCCTAGATTATTGATATAGGAACTCAAAAGTATATAGTGAGAGCCATGCTGTTGAGCTGGAGCAACCAGCTCAAACCTCTTAACATGCTGAACTTCTCAGGTAGACTCGGGGGGAAACAATAGTCTTGTTTGCCTATTTCCTCCTAAAGTAAGGGAAGTGACATAGCTAAGCCGGGCAGGACAGCTTACTCTATGGTATTAACTCCTTCATGTATTAATTAGACTGAAGTATGTTGATTATGTGAGGCTGGTTATCCCACACTCCCTTCCATGGGAGGCTGGCCTCCTTTTTTGTTCCAACAGTCCTTTGGCTACTAACTGGCTGTTGTGGCAGGTCTTCTGAGAGTGGGTGTTGTAGTGTGTGGGTGTTTTTAAATGGTTTTGAGTGCTTTCAGTGTTACTGAAAATGACATTCATAAATGTGTATATTATGAGAAATGCACACTAAAATGCTGATGAGTTTTCACAAGGAATTCTAAGATTGGGAAAATGAGATTCTCAGAGATACAGAAAAGGAAAGATTCATCCATCCTTGGTAAGGATAGTCAGATCAGTCTATTTCTGGTCTGTGTCAGTTTCGTTTTCACATCATTTTGTGCTTGAATTTTTAGTATACATTTTAACTTGAAATATTTATCCTAAAATATGTAGTTTGCTGAGCCAAAAATTATATTCTAAAATCTGGAGCAACACAAAAGTGAAAGGAAACTGCCTTCTGGGGAAACTAATTCTTGGTTGGTCTGCTTACAAAACCCCAGACCTAACAAAATCCTCAAAAGCATCTTTACGATGCATATTTTTGGCTTTTAGTTTAAACATGTTTCCTTTGCATAATTTAATTCCACAAGGCGTAAATGTATATGTTATCCCATGAGATCTTTTTTTTTTTAAGCACTACCCTTAAGATGTTAGACGAGGAAATCATCTTAGTAGAGATATGTTACTACAATAGTTAAAACAAAATAAAAAAATTCCTTCCAGTAGCACCTTAAAGACCAACTGAGTTAGTTATAGGTATGAGCTTTCGTGTGCATGCACACTTCTTCAGATACACTGAAACAGAAGTCACCGGACCTTTCTATATAGTGAGAAGGTGGGGAGGGGTATTACTCAGAAGGGTGGTGGGAATGGGTGATTGGCAGATAGCTGCGATGAGCCAATCACCCATTCCCACCACCCTTCTGAGTAATACCCCTCCCCACCTTCTCACTATATAGAAAGGTCCGGTGACTTCTGTTTCAGTGTATCTGAAGAAGTGTGCATGCACACGAAAGCTCATACCTATAACTAACTCAGTTGGTCTTTAAGGTGCTACTGGAAGGAATTTTTTTATTTTGTTTTGACCATGGCAGACCAACACGGCTACCTATCTGTAACTACAATAGTTAACTATGTGCCAATATAGATAACAGCTAGTGTGCCATGAGAAATAAAATTTAAATCAAACTATTACAAGCTACCATAACTCTGAAGTACTACCCACAAGTGGAAGCTGCCCATTAGCTCTTTTTGAAACTCCATGCTGCCCTCTTGCTTCCTTTCAAGCTGCTGAGGATGGCCAGTTCTGCCTCATATGAGTTTGGTGCAATGGACTTATCCCATTATTCCTCCTAGAGACACATAGACCTAACTGAAGAGGAGTTCGCCCCCTGCTTTTCTTCATGAGTTACTCTTTTACACCTGAAACAGCGACTCACACAGAACACAGTGGGGCAGACTTCTCTGAAGGTAGGCAATTCCTACTCTCAAAACATTCTTAAAAAGGGGTGAAGTGAAACCAGGTAGCCAATAATAGCAAGCATCCTTTGTGGAGCCAACAGCAGTGGTATAGCGTGGATTGCCAGTGCCCGGGGCATGGCAAGTATTGCACCCTCTAAATATTGCACTGCCAGCCAGAGTGGACAGCACTGGGCTAGATGGGCAAAAACAGTCTGACCAGGAATCAATCGATTTCCTAAGCACGTCCAAATTCCCCGATGAGGAAAGGCTACAACATGGCAGGGGGTGGGGAGTAGTTTAGAGAAAAGGCAAGTAAGGCGGCGTTACTGGGGTGGTTGGGAAAAGAAGACTGTGTGTGCAGTTCCATTCCTCTCCATAGGCAGCTGAATATTGGAACAGGGATAAAATCACAGCCAATCCTAGACTTTTGCACATCAATGCACTTGTTTGGATACGGTTTCTTGACTCCCTCTGTCCCCACCTGGCCAGCCGCCAGCCCAGAGCTTCCTTTCCTTAAGCAGCTACAGGTGGCTTCAGGCTGGACAGATAATCAAGCTACTTGCCTTCCCCAAAGGGAAAAAAGATACAGGGATCCTCTATCCGGCATACCTGTATGACAGATGTTTGGAAACATGTGCTTGCCACATGCCCACTTTGATTTTTGGGTGTATTTTTGAGGAGGAAGGGACACAGGAGGATTGCCAAAACTGAAGAGGACCGATGCAAAATATTTGTTTTGAGTCTTCCATGGTGCTTAGAGACAGAAATAGAAAGAATATAAAGCCAAGAGATGAAGGCGGCGAAGGGGGGGGGGTGAGGGGAGACATGCCTAGCACTTCTCTGAAAAATACAGAATTAGCAAGTCATGAGGCATCACGTTGCTGTGCCTGAACTGAAGGCCTGTGTCTTAAAAAAAAATAAAAATCGCAAATTTGAAACGGTGTGTTATTTTGGGGTAGGGTGGGGAAGAAGAGATGAAACAGCAATATCTACAAGCCAGCTTTCTCTTCTCTGTATCTCTCTCCTCCAGCAGGATGTTCAGCTGCAATAATTGGGACAAGCCCCTGTAATAGCCATGGCAAATTGACGGGAAGCAGCAGATTACTGGGTGGGCGAAGATGGAGCGACAGAACAGCGCAAAGAGTCGGAAGTCGAAAACCCTGCGCTCCATTTCACGCTCCCTCATCCTCTGCAATGGCAAGAACAGCGACGACGGATCGAGCCCGGAGGAGAAGTACCCCAATCCCTTCGAAACGCAGGCCAACTGGGGTCAAGAGGAAAGCGACTACTGCCCTCGGCTTCAATTAACATGTGCATCGTCAAGCGAGGACAGCCCTCCTGATCCTTTTATGATCACCAGCATGATGCAACTGAGGGCTGCGGCCAGCGATGGCTGCAAGAATATGAAGAGAAAGTTCTTCATCAAGGTAGGAAGAGGGTCACACCTGACCACTGGATGCTTGGTGTTCCCTAAGATCTAGGTAAGAGTCACCCCCCCCGGGTTGAATATGGGTTTTCTCCTGATTAGAGGTTCAGGAGACAAACCCCAGAACCATGTCCCTTTCCCAAGGCAGCATGAATTTCCGTGCCAAGGGTATTACCCCCCCTACTGTGTGGCTTGCTCATCCAATGTGCTCTCCGTTCTGCAGCACAGCAGGCTCATCCTACCAGGAATACAGAGAGCATTGCTATGATACAAAGCTGTCATTACAGCGCACACAGCAGGGGTAAGCTGGGGTCTTAAAAGGCACCTCTCATCAGCAAAATTGTGGCTTAAAAGCTGTTAGTTGGAGGGAAATGCTCAGAGACAGGTCTTCCGACTTGTGTTGCAAACATTATGGGTGCCCCTTAGGGATGGTGCAGTCACATATACAGTGGTACCGCCGGTTACAGATGCTTCAGGTTACAGACGCTTCAGGTTACAGACTCCATTAACCCAGAAATAGTACCTCAGGTTAGGAACTTTGCTTCAGGATGAGAACAGAAATCGTGCTCCGGTGGCACGGCAGTAGCGGGAGGCCCCATTAGCTAAAGTGGTGCTTCAGGTTAAGAACAGTTTCAGGTTAAGTACGGACCTCTGGTCCTCGGAAAGTTCTTAACCCGAGGTACCACTGTATACAGAAAGAGCCCCAAGCCATAGGCTGGAGAGACAGGCAATAATCCTAATGCAGTGGAAGGTGATGTGAGAAAGGTATCATTGCTCATATCTGTTTCTCTCGCCTACTGTCATCCACTGGCAAAGGGGCTTTGCATGATTTTGGAGCAGTGCACGGCTTGGAGTGGAGTGGCTATAGGAATAACTGCATAGTTAGGGACAGCTCAGTTGGTAGAGCATGAGACTCTTAATCTCAGGGCTGTGGGTTTGAATCCCACGTCAGACAAAAGATTCCTGTATCACAGGGGGTCAGACTAGATGATCCTTGTGGTCCTTTCCAACTACGAAATTCTATGATACTAGTACACAACGGCTGACATGCAATATTGCCTAGTATTTTTTAAAAAGTATGAGATTTCACACTTTAAATATTGTCATGTTAATGTTGCATAAAGAAAGGTCCATAAGCGAGCTCCCAGATTTCAAAACAAGTACCCACCACCATCAAGATACAACAGCATAAAAGCGAGCTGTAGAACTCAAAATGGGCAATTCTGTCAATTACAGTTTCACTTAAGTGGATTGGCACAATTCCACATCAGTTAGTGGGTGTGTTTTTTTTTTTTTTAAGGTCTTCATGAAAATTAGACAGTGTTTTAGTGTGCATCTATATGCATTTTTGCAAAACCTAGTTGGCTAAGATCATGCATATCGTTCATTATATTCACAAACTTATGCATCTTTATGCTCTCCCTTAATATACGCAATTTTGTACGTATGTTTTGGTTGGAGAACTATATTCTCCTGTAAACCGCTTTGAGGGTATATATTGAGAAGTGGGATATAAACTTCTAAAATATATAAGAATAATTACGTACATAGTAAAATATGGAGCAATGCAAATTTTGAAGAATAGCTGCATTTCAGTTTACATATTGTTTTGGGAAGTACAAATAAGGCAGGTTTGCATTAAAATGCAAGCCGTTTCAAAATTCTCTGCCCTCCTTGGCCAGAAGCAACAAATAAAAGACTGTGGGCTTTACATTTTCAAGCAAGCAGCAGGGACCAAAAATATCTACCCGTCTGCAAAAAGGGTGAAAGAAAACAATACTCTTCAGGTCAAATTCATGTTAGCAGAACCATTCAACAAGATGATAGGCAGGCAAAGATAATGGCATCTAACATCGCCTGTTTGCAGTACAAAACTGTATTAAAATGTTTTGATAAGAGATGATATAGGAATGACTATGAAGGAACAAAAGTTGGTGTGTAGTGCTATTTAGTGTTTGATGCTGGAAAGCTTGTGAGAATTCATACCTTTGAAGTATGACTTGTCCATAAAAGAAATAATAGAATTGTCAAGTTGGAAGGGACCCTGAGGATCATCTAGTCCAACCCCCTGCAAAGCAGGAATATGCAGCTGTCTCGTACAACCTTGGCAGTATCAGCATCACTCTCTAAGCAACTAAACTGATCCATAAAACATTGCAGATTTTTTATTTTTATTTAAAGAGAAACACCAATAATGCCATCATCACAAAAAAAGTGCAACTAAGCAGAAAGAAATAAACTGCAGGTTTTTTAAAAAGGAACAGTAATGTGTAAAAACTTTATTAGATCAGAGGCTGAAATTCTCCTACATATCAGCAATAACGTTTTTAGAACAAGGCTAGGCTCCTTCAGAGACTTTCCTGGGCCCAATTACCAACAGAAAGGGAACTAAAATGAAACAAACTGCTTTGCTGCCAGAGGGCACGTCAAAAATACTGAAATGTGCAGTTAAGTAACATCCCTAAAGACCCACAAGGAGTCACAATACCACAAAAGCCATCTTGGCTTTTTCTCCAAATCAAGTAGACCTCGTTTGAGAGACAAAGTACTAACAAAAAAGCTCAACTTTATCAAGGACCACAGCACAAACACCCCACACTATCTGCATACCCTCCAAATGTCCCAATTTTCCCGGAACAGTCCCAGAATTACAGAAGTCATCCCAGTTTTTGGCTTGATCCCAGAACGTCCCGTTTGTCTGTTTAGGACATCCCTATTTTCATTGGAGGAATGTTGGGGGGGGGGAATGTATCTGCTAAGATGCAGATTCAAAGATTGCATGGGATAGGGAATGTCTTCTGATTTGTATGAATACACCAGCCCACCTATTTTTAGGCTATCCAAATGTTATAGCTGGCCTCATGAGAAGCATCAGTTCTTACCTTAAATACCGTTCCAAATCTTCCAAACCAGGACAGCTGCATTTGGAAGCTCTGCATAGCCACGGGTACCGATGGGCTGGGAATTCAAGTCTCCAGGACTCCCAACTGCTCTGCTTTTGGAAAAGAATTCACAGTTAGCCACGTGATTGACGGAGGAGCTGCCCAGAGGTACTTCACATCTTTGCTTAAAGATGATGAATATGAATGTATTTGATTACTCATATTTCTAATTTACCTCTTCTAGCCAAGGCTCAAAATAGACAAAGGACATTAGCATAATATCACAATCCACAATTCTGGACTGAATAAATTCTATTATTGGAATTAATTATGCATGTATGTATCTATTTGCATGATTCATCACAGTGCACAGGCTGTGTGGAGGTTTGCAAACACTGATACTCAGAAATTGGAACATTGGTGAACATTGCATGACATCACAGCAGCTCAGCCAGAGCAGTATTTTAATAACACAACACATTAAGTGCTCTCACTTACAGGTTGTGTTGTTATGCCCCATTCCAGCATCACCTGGTTGGGGTGGGGGGTGAGGGGCATTGTTTGGTAAGGGGCAAATGAACCTCTGTGCAGTCTCCAAATCTCTTAAGTTACATGAGCTTCAGGGAACGAAGCAGCCACAGGGAAGTGATTCCAGTTCCAAATAAATGCAGTGCTGTGGGTTAAACCACAGAGCCTAGGACTTGCCAATCAGAAGGTTGGCGGTTCAAATCCCTGTGACGTGGTGAGCTCCCATTGCTCGGTCCCTGCTCCTGCCAACCTAGCAGTTCAAAAGCACGTCAAAGTGCAAGTAGATAAATAGGTACCACTCCGGCGGGAAGGTAAACAGTGTTTCCGTGCGCTGCTCTGGTTCGCCAGAAGCGGCTTAGTCATGCTAGCCACATGATCCAGAAGCTGTTCGCCAGCTCCCTCGGCCAGTAAAGCGAGATGAGTGCCGCAACCCCAGAGTCGGCCACGACTGGACCTAATGGTCAGGGGCCCCTTTACCTTGGTTCTCAGATGGGTTAGTTGTCAAACAAATCGGCTCCCGAACGCCGTAAACGCGGAAGCGAGTGTTTCGGTTTGCGAATGTTTTTCCTGGAAGCCAGACGTCCGACATGGCTTCTGCTTGAGTGCAGGAAGCTCCTGCAGCCAATCGGAAGCCGCGCCTTGGTTTTCGAACAGTTTCGGGAGTCGGGCAGACTCCCGGAATGGATTAAGTTCAAAAACCAAAGCTACCACTGTATTTTCTAACATCAATTATAGTGTGTACCTGATGCTGTTTTTAAAGGGATGGCCGTCTAAGCCCTGGCGACGAACTTCTCACTGTCAACGGACAATCTCTTAAGGAGCTCTCCAGCAAAGAAGCGGAATCGCTCATCCGGTCGGCAAAAGGCTTGGTAAACTTAGTCATTGCTAACAAGGTATGTGGGAGAGACCTCCTGGTAGGAGGACCACAGGTCTGCAGGTGTGTGTGTGTGGGGGGGAGACTTTGGCAAGATGCCCTACATGACTCCTCCTTCCTCTTTTCTTTTTTGTCTCTGCCCACTTGCTCCTTCAGCCAAAGGGGAGGCAAGTAGCACTTGTTATTCCTTATTTTTTTTCCAGAGGGGGAAAAGCAGGCCAGTGCCTAGCAATAGCCATAGGAGCACCGAGTGATCTCTAGTGATTACTGGTGTGGGGCCATTTCCTAATAAGAGGCCCTGATATGTCCTCCTGGAAGGACTCTGATGGCATGAACATAAAGTCACACATTCTCAGAGCAAATAATTTCAAGGTTTCCAGGAAGAGTAGCTTTCAGTCTTCAAAGGTCTGGGTGTAAACCAGAATGTTTTGGTTTTTTTAAAAAAAATCCTCCTGGAAGTCAGTTATGATGGAGACAGACACACTTCACCAGGTAGGCCATTCCCCAAAGAGGGGAGCCACCACTTACAAGGCCCTGTTGCAAGTCTCTGCTGTAAATGTAAGAGGAAATTTATCAGATGGCAGCATCAACCACAAGGCAGAGCTATGCGTGGCAGGGAACAACTGGGCAGCACCACAAACAGGACCCAAGGTGGTTGGTATTAGGGAAGGTGTGGCACTGTGGATTAAACCACAGAGCCTAGGGCTTGCTGATCAGAAGGTCGGCAGTTTGAATCCCCATGACGGGGTGAGCTCCCATTGCTCGGTCCCTGCTCCTGCCCACCTAGCAGTTCGAAAGCACATAAAAGTGCAAGTAGATAAATAGGCACCGCTCCGGCAGGAAGGTAAATGGCATTTCCGTGCGCTGCTCTGGTTTGCCAGAAGTGGCTTAGTCATGCTGGCCACATGACCCGGAAGCTGTACGCCAGCTCCCTTGGCCAATAAAGCGAGATGAGCACCGCAACCCCAGAGTCGGTCACGACTGGAGCTAACGGTCAGGGGTCCCTTTACCTTTACCTTTACACACATTCAACCTCCACCCCTGTGCCTTTAATACCTGCATGGAAGATAGAAATTCAAGAGGCGTGCTTTTCCTCTCCGTGGCATGGCCACACTGGGGGAAAAATATCTTCTCTTGAATTTCTGCCTGTCCCAG
Organism: Podarcis erhardii; assembly: GCF_964252035.2. Lineage (NCBI taxonomy): Eukaryota > Metazoa > Chordata > Lepidosauria > Squamata > Lacertidae > Podarcis > Podarcis erhardii. The sequence goes on along the minus strand of NC_138503.1, from coordinate 17,259,978 downwards.
AGCTCTTAGTGGCACAGCTGCCACACTAACAAAAAGTAACCATCGAGAACACTGCAGGAAAGAAAGGTGATTATCAGTCTGGATAGCTCAGTTGATTAGATCATGGTGCTGATAGCACCCAGGTTGCAACCTTGATCCCCGTAAGGGACAGCTCTGTCTTCCTGCATTGCAGGGGGTTGGACTAGATGATCCTCAGGGTCCCTTCCGCCTCTACAGTTCTAGGATTCTGTGCTTTTCTACATCTCATCCCCCCAAAGTGTTCAATAAGGGGAAGATACCCAGCAACAGTGTTTGAGTAACTTAACAAAAGCGCCCTCTGCTGTGGGGAAAAGGGAAGTTGCCATTCGACAATAAATCTTGATGGCAGGTTGCAATGGGATTTTCTGAAAATCCAGATGTTGAAAACAGGAGCAAGTATTCCCAAGGGCATTCCTGGCAGGAGGTGGGTGGGTGGGATACATGGCTGCCCAACAGCAATGTCTATCAATGTGGGGTTTGTGGAATCCAGGCAGGCATTCAGCAGGGGCAGAAACAGGTGTTATGAGAAAGGCTGTGTAGCTCAGTGGCAGAGCTGCTGGCATCTCCAGGTAGGGATGTTTAAGTCCCCTGCCTGAATCCCCGGAGAGCCACTGCCAGTCAGTGTACATAATGCTTGGCTATATAGACTTAATGGTATAAGGCAGCTTCCTACCTTCCTATGTTCATACTGAAAAGAGCCACCCTTCTCCCATTTCTGGCCCGCCACATAGCTGTTAAAACTAAGCTTGCTCTGAGCTGTTAGTCAAAGATTCTTTAGCCCTAATTAAAAATTATGTAACATATAGGGGACTCATCATCCAAGTCTGCTAAAGTTTTCAAGAATCTCTTGCATGGGTATGACAAATGGCTCTGCCATTTTGGTGAGGGGTATTATTGGTGTTGCACGCCAAGACAGGAGACAGCTCCAGCGTATTCAGGCAAGCTCAGAGTAAACATTGCCCCCTTAAAAGATTAAGCTAGTCTATTTCTCCCCACTCCAGGAATCCTCAGTTTGTTCTCGCAAAGAACAGCCTGTTAAACAGGACATACACAACGGCTCCATTCTACAGACAAAAGCAAAATGTCAGAGGACTCGCAGCAATTCAGCCAGTAAGTTCTAGCGGCAATTTATATTTTAACACTTAATGTTGTTATTTCCTCCTCCTCCCCACATCCATTTTCCTTTTGTATTGTGCCTTCTTAGATTATAGGCTCTCTTTTTTAAGTGATTGACAAACCTCTCTGGGAGCCTTCTTTAGCTGAAGATCAGCATTTTTAAATCTATCTGAATTTAAAGAACTATATAGCACTTTAGGATATCAAAAGCAATCCACGTATGCTATCTTGGTAATCCTGGCAAACAACACCCTAAGGCAGGGCAGAATAATTGTTGCCTTGCTGAACTGGGTGGTTGTTTTTAAAACTGCATAAGTACATCAGCTGGAGATGCATTTTAGAAGGCAACAAGTAACCTGAAAAAAATAAATAAAAATTAATAATAATAATAATAATAATAATAGACGTTGCCATGGTGATATTGCAGATGGGTGTGCGGGGAGGAAGGACTGAGGCTGAAGATGCCCATGGTGGGCAAGGCCAGAGTCCATAGTGGGTGGAGCAATTAAGGGAAATTTTAACTTTGTACAGTAGGCTAGCTTCTACACACACACACACACACACACACACACACCTCCACAGGTGCCGGGTGGCACCCAAGATTGGGGTGGTGTGCATTGCTCATGTTTGATGTCACACACACACCTTCCAATGCCATGTAGGCCAGGTCAGCCTTCTGCTAGGCCGCACTGGTCCCTACGGTGTCAGGAGATGCTGTGGAGACCGTCACAGCCTGGCATGAGGCCTAGCGGAAGGCTGCACCAGCCAGCTTGGTGTCGGGAGTAGCTGGTGCGCAGGCCAGTGTGACTTTGCAACAGGCTGCATTTTAATGTTTTAATGTATTTTAATCTTGTTTTTTAAGTTGTATTTCAACCAACTTCTTTTTATTATTGGTTGTTAGCCACCCTGAGCCCGGCCTCGGCTGGGGAGAGTGGGGTAAAAATAAAATTTATTATTATTATTATTATTATTATTATTATTATTATTATTATTATTAATGCTGCGCCGTGCTCAGCTCGGCAGTTTGGCTTCCTCCGCCCCCTCAATATTCGGGGGGCTGAGCCCCCCACTAAGGAATATTGAGGGGGCTGCACACCTCTCCATCCTCCATATCTGCCTTGAAAATGTCAATCTGGAAACACTTGCAGTGCTGCAGTTTCTCTCTTATCTTCTGATCCTTGTAATACACTCCTGATTGTTTCATACCTTCTCTTGTGTGTTATTCTTAACAGGTGTGAGTCCATACTGGATAGGGGAAATTGACAGCCCCATGGCAAAGAAATCAGCCTCCCGGTACAGACAGTCCCATTCACTTTACAGCAACAGGAAGTCTCTCTCTCAGCAGCTGGACACCTCAGCAGGAAGAGCCTCTGTAAACGTAAGAGGAAATCCATCAGATGGCAGCAGCAACAAGGCAGAGCTATGCTTAGCAGGGAACAGCTGGTGTATAGCTTTATGGCTACCAATTTCCCTCCTGTCAAGGGAACAATCACCACTGAGCCTCTTGGGCTTGCCGATCAGAAGGTTGGCAGTTCGAATCCCCGCAACGGACTGAGCTCCCGTTGCTCTGTCCCAGTTCCTGCCAACCTAGCAGTTAAAAAACACGCCAGCGCAAGTATTTAAATAGGTACCGCTGTGGCGGGAAGGTAAATGGCGTTTCCATGCGCTCTGGCTTCTGTCACGGTGTCCCGTTGCGCCAGAAGCAGTTTAGTCCTGCTGGCCACATGACCCAGAAAGCTGTCTGTAGACAAATGCCAGCTCCCTTGGCCTGAAAGCGAGATGAGTGCCGCAATACCATATTCAGCTTTGACTGGACTTAAAGTCCAGAGGTCCTTTACCTTTTACCTTACTTGGTTTTGCCCTACTACAGTGGTGCCCTGCAAGACGAATGCCTCGCAAGACGGAAAACCCACTAGACGAAAGGGTTTTCCGTTCTGGAGGTGCTTCGCAAAACGAATTTCCTATGGGCTTGCTTCGCAAGACGAAAATGTCTTGCGAGTTCCTGCGGGGTTCCCCCTCCCTTTTTCTAAGCCGCTTATCAGCTGATCCGCTAAGCCGCTAAGCCGCTTAACAGCTGATCTGCTAAGCCGCTTATCAGCTGATCCGCTAAGCCGCTTAACAGCTGATTCACTAAGCCGCTTATCAGCTGATCCGCTAAGCCGCTAATCCGCTTAACAGCTGATCTGCTAAGCCGCTTATCAGCTGATCCGCTAAGCCGCTAAGCCGCTTAACAGCTGATCCGCTAAGCCGCTTATCAGCTGATCCGCTAAGCCCCTAAGCCGCTAATAGCGCTAATCCGCTAAGCCACTAATGGGCTTGCTTTGCAAGACGAAAAAACCGCAAGACGAAGAGACTCGCGGAACGGATTCTTTTTGTCTTGCGAGGCACCAGTGTACATGTGCAAAGGATCTCGGGACTGTAGTAGATGACAAGCTGAACATGAATCAGCCATGCTCAAGTGCAGAGGACAAATGCTGGCTCCCTCGGCCTGAAAGCGAAATGAGTGCCACAGCCCCATAGTCAACTTTGACTGGACTTAACTGTCCAGGGGTCCTTTACCTTACCTTTACTTTATTAACTAAATGTCTCTGATGAACCCAAAGCCATCCATGCATGGAGGAGGCTGCCCACAGCGTCTCTAAGCATCCAGGCATTATCTTCTCAGTCTGGCTGTAACTCGGTAGTAGAGCATATGCATCGTGGTGCATAATGTTTCCAGTTCAAGCCACACTAGGTACCACGAGGAAAGACTCTCTTGGTAGGAGCAGGGGAATTTAATGTGGTGGCCTCCAGATGTTCTCGAATTATAACTCCTCTCAGCTCCAGCCTGAGTGACTAATTGTCAGTAATGATGCGAGCAGTGCTAGAAACTCAAATAACTAATCTAGGCACCAAATGACCCCCTTAAACCAGGGTTATAGTTGCCAAAACAGAATGCCAAATTGCCATTTCGGGGCCAGGCAGCTCAAAAATTGCATTTCCCAACACGCCTTTTTGGCTTCTGAAATTTGTTCCGATTGTGCGGAGCGGGCGCCACTACCGAGAAGGCCCTCTGCCTGGTTCCCCGTAACCTCACTTCTCACAGTGAGGGAACTGCCAGAAGGCCCTCGGAGCTGGACCTCAGTGTTCCTACTGTTTCAGAAAGTGTGAATTGAGTAGGTTCACTTTAAAATTCAAACTAAACCCTATTTGTATCCTACCCCTAGTCATAACATCCATGGTCTCCTATCCTTTCAAGTGGCATTGACCTGTTGCTTTTCGTTGAATATGCAGCCCCTTTCCAGGTCTTCGCGGTCGCTGAGTACAGCCCAGCTGATGCATGCGACGTGTGGTCTTCAAGCCTCTGTAATCTCCAATATTGTTTTAATGAAAGGCCAAGGGAAGGTGAGGTGCTATTTTTAATCATGTGTCTTCTCTGCTTGGGCAGGAATGGTTTCCAAGAGGCTGCTAAGCAATACGGCTTAGACTTAGGAGGGATGTAGGAAGGCATCGTTAACCGTTCTCAAACTCCCATCAGCTCCATTCAGCATGGCCAACACATTGTTTAGTAGGACTGGAATTGTATTCTTAGTTATCTCAGAGTCATTATACTGAACTCAGTGAAACTCATGGCATATCTGTGAAATTGTAGGTTTTGTCTATCAGTTCGTGAGTTCTCTCCCATCTGTATTTTTGAGGGTTGGGTGGGATAGCATTGCCATATGGAATTTCCCAGACATAGCTGGGATTTGGTAAAATCTGGATGTATGGCAACCCATGTCAGAAGTGCAGATTTTGGCGAATTTCCATAAAAATAGCTGGAAAACTTTGATTTTTTGAGCTCAAAAACAACTTTGGGCAAAGATAAAGAAAGCTCAAGAACTTTGGCCAAAATATAAAATAAAATAATGGCAAGACCTTTGTAATGTGCAGCATTTACATTTAATTGGGAAAGCCTTTTAAAAACCCTTTCATCAACTAAACATGTTCCTCATGCATCCTCCCCTTAGGGCCTTGGTTTCAGCATTGTGGGTGGCAAAGACAGTATTTATGGCCCCATTGGCATATATGTGAAGACTATCTTTCCTGGAGGAGCTGCCGCCGCAGATGGAAGGCTGCAAGAAGGTGGGAGAACTTTGCTTCTGTATATGCAGACTGGCCTTTTCTTTTTATAACAAGTGGGTATCTGTGAAATAGAATAAATACATCCTGTTGTGCATTGCATCGTCTTTGCAGTGTGTTTGTTTGTTTGAAAATACACAGTGGTTTTTAATCTTTGTTTGTGACCCACAACCTTTGTTCAGGTTGTGTCATTAGCCTTGCTATGGACTTCAGTTGGTCGCTGTTAAGGGGCTGGTAGGACTTTTCCCACTTGGCAAATTGGCACCGGCCACTTGGTTTTCACCTACCTCATAGCAATTGTCACAACTTTGTAAGGTTTGGCGGTTAGGTATTGGAATAGCGAGGTGTGGGGGAGGGGAGGGGTGGCCATTACTCGCTCAGGGGTATTCCATGCTTGGGGTATTCTGTTAAAGGGATCCAGGGGTGTGGATCTCGTCCGAAGCCTGGGGAGTGGGCTAGGGCCATGCCACGACCCCAGCGGGAACCCAGGGGGTGCTTGAGTCGATCCACATTGGCGAGGCTCCCTCTACTGGTGGTTTACCCTTACCAGACTCCCTGCAAGGCGGGCAGGAGTCAGATATAGTCTGTTGATGCCAATGCCTAAGCCAATACCGCTCACATTCTGTAACCAATAAAGTTGCAGCCTAAATTTTGCCCATTAACACCAACCTAAAATTCTGTGTCCTTTATTCTCATGGGGGTGGCTTGGGGCTTTGACACACAACAAGTGGGTAACTGTGAAACAGAATAAATACATCCTGTTGTGTATTGTATCTTCTTTGCAATGTGTCTGTTTGTGTGTGCGCACACTCATTTATGCTGAGTGGAAACTGAAAATGCACAATGGCTCTGAATCTTCGTTTGTGACATCTATTGGAGTGATGGTGTTACATATAAACAAAGCTAAGGCTCTCTAACAGGATTATTATTTTTTCAATTAACAGGGGATGAAATCCTGGAACTGAATGGAGAATCAATGCACGGACTCACACATCATGAAGCTCTGCAGAAATTCAAGGTTACGTCCATCTCTGAAGTCCTGCCCCTCCTCTTGCCCAACACACGCACTCAGGTCATGGTGCAGAGTACAGAAGGTCATCCAAGTTAGTTTGGCACTCAAGACTAGGGTTGAAACAGAAATGTGATCTTATTCACACTTTCTGAAAAAAATATGCAAACTGAAACAGCAGTTCTTCAAAAGTTGTGCAGCTCTGAATTTCGCAAGGCGTTTTGCCAGCCACGTAATGAGTACCAAAACCTGTATACTGGGGGGGGGGGAGGAGTGTGTGCATAAAAATGAAAATATTAGTGAAAACAGCATACAAAAATGCATCACATTAGGGGGAATTGCTTTGCAAAAATGTGTTTATTAGACAAAATGCACACTAAAATGCTGATGAATTTTCAGGAGGACTTTAAAAATAAATCACAAACTGACCTGAAAATGTGGACACTGGAACATAAGATGGGAGAATTGAGAAACAGAGAAAAATATAAAAGAACAGATTTGTTTGCAGTTGAGACAGAAAATGGCACAAGCACGTTCTCCCACTTTCCGGGCAGCAAAAAACACAAGAATACTATATCAAGTAACCCAACAATTTGCTGTCCTTTCATTCCCCCCAATCTGTTCCCTGTGGCAGCTGCCTCACTCTACCCAATGCTTGGGTCTGCTCCTTTTCCTCTCTCTTTATATACATAACACACACAACTCATGTTGTTTCCTTGTTTCTAGCAGGCCAAGAAAGGTCTTCTCACACTCACGGTCCGGACTAGCCTCAGCACCCCACATTCTGCCGCAAGCTACTTATCCTCCCATCTCTGCCGTTCCCTGAGCACCAGCATGTCTATCACCAAGGAGAACAGCTCCTTTGGCTCGGAAGGCACCACTTTCACCTTGAACTCTGCCAACCCCAATGACAGGATCATTATGGAAGTTTCCCTAAAGAAAGGTGAGTGTTAGAAGTAACAGAGCACAAGGGAACAGAAGCAGCAGCTCTGCGTTTCCCCAAATCGGTGATCTTTCTTGGGCATTGAATTCAATTGAATTGAGATAGCCAGTGAGGTGTCCTCTGCATGTTGTGGACTACAGCTCCCATCAGGCCCAGCCAGCATGGCCAATGGTCAAAAATCATGGAAGTAGTATCCTAAAAGACCTGGAGGGCACAATGTTGGCTACCCTTGAATTCAAGTATGATTTAATTCCATGGTAGCCATTGTGCCTTCCAGATCTTTTAGAATACTACTTCCATAATTTATAAGTCCATCAAAATGAATGGTCTTGGCTGACGTAAGTCTATTGATTTCAGTGGGGTCTACTCTGAGTAGTTGGATAAAAGGTAAAGGAACCCCTGACCATTAGGTCCAGTCGTGGCTGACTCTGGGGTTGCAGCGCTCATTTTGCTTTATTGGCCGAGGGAGCCGGCGTACAGCTTCCGGGTCATGTGGCCAGCATGACTAAGCCACTTCTGGCGAACCAGAGCAGCGCACGGAAACGCTGTTTACCCTCCCGCCAGAGCAGTACCTATTTATCTACTTGCACTTTGATGTGCTTTCAAACTGCTAGGTTGGCAGGAGCAGGGACCGAGCAACGGGAGCTCACCCTGTCGCGGGGATTCGAACTGCCGACTTTCTGATCGGCAAGTCCTAGGCTCTGTAGTTTAACCCACAGTGCCACCCGCGTCCCTGAGTAGTTGGATAAAACTCCCCCTTTGGGTGTGTGTGGGGGTGCCAAGTATTTGCCCCAAAACAGATTTAATAAGTCATAGTCTTCTGAGAGGAGTAGGGCAAGGTGAGGGGGAAATTGCCAGTGTTTATAAAGGGGTGAGGACATCTTAAACGTAATTTCCAAATGTCAGTTTTCAAAAGTGGGCTGAGCAACAGATGTGACTCCTTCCTTTATACCAGGCATAGGCCAACTCGGCCCTCCAGATGTTTTGGGACTACAACTCCCATCACCCCTAGCTAACAGGACCAGTGGTCAGAGATGATGGGAATTGTAGTCTCAAAACATCTGGAGGGCCGAGTTTGCCTATGCCTGCTTTATACAGTAGACATTCTGGCCTTGCAAATGATGGACGTCCCTACATGCACACCTCTCTCCAGCCAGGCAAGCACCAACCTCACATTTTAAAGGCACTTCCAGCAAGGCAAAAACACTCCAAGCAAGCAAGGAGGAGGGCCACTGAGGGGTGAGATCTGGGAAGGAGGGGTATGGCCTCAAGAGTAGGGATAGTCCCAAAGGCAGGAAGGGATAGAGAGACCCAGACGGCCACATCTGGCCCCCAAACCTGATGTTCCCCACACCCGATTTAGACAGAAAGGGAAGAAACCAATCTAATTTTCAAAGTTTTCATCTAATGACAGTTTATATAATTCAAAAAACATAACAGATTGTCTTTGTTTTGCATCTTTCTGATATATTTTCCTCAGAGGCTGGCGTGGGTTTGGGCATCGGATTATGCAGCATCCCTTATTTTCAGTGTATATCAGGAATATTCATTCATGCCCTCTCTCCAGGCTCTGTAGCTCACATGGATGGAAGGCTCAGGTATGTTGAGACTGAATAGCTTCAACAGCAGATATCTCTCTGTGTGTGTGTGTGTGTGTGTGTGTGTGTGTGAGAGAGAGAGAGAGAGAGAGAGAGAGAGAGAGAGAGAATATTCACATCTCTTTAGAAGGCAGTCACTAACTGTTGGGCTGCAGTTGAAAAAAAATACATGAGGAAATCTAATTACAGAAAATATGAAGAGAAAATATAGCCCTATATTTGCAGTCGATTTTCATTTATTCATTTTAGGCATTGACATACTGCTTAACCGTTAGCATTTCTAAGTGACATACATAAACAATACACTACACAGAATAAAACATCAAAAAGTCAGCATAAAACTGAACATTAAACACCTACTGGAATCAGAAAGTATTTGATTTGCACTTAAGTTCAGCAAGGAGGGGGCCTGTACAATCTCAGTCGGAAGGGGACTGCACAGGCCTGGTCCACAACACGGAATGCACACTTATGAATCATGCACCTGAGCCATGGAGGACAGAGACCCCCTCCCCAAGACCTCAGTGATTAGATAGTCTTGGGCCCAAGCTGTTAAAGGGCCTTCTGCAGTGGTACCTTGGTTCTCAAACTTAATCCATTCTGGAAGTCCGTTCCAAAACCAAAGCACACTTTCCCATAAAAGTAATGCAAAATGGATTAATCCATTCCAGATTTTTAAAAACAACCCCTAAAACAGCAATTTAACATGAATTTTGCTATCTAACGCAAGCATCCCCAAACTTGGCCCTCCAGATTTGGGACTACAACTCCCATCATCCCTAGCTAACAGGACCAGTGGTCAGGGATGATGGGAACTGTAGTCCCAAAACATCTGGAGGGCTGAGTTTGGGGATGCCTGATCAAACGAGACCATTGAGTTGTCTGAGTACCAAGGCGTTTGAGAACCAAGGTACCACTGTAAATTAATACGAGAACCTCAAAACTGATGGTGTCAGCCCCACTTCCCTTCCACACACATGGCAGCGATAAGGGCATGTCTACACAACAATCTTGCACCGGACTGACTCCAAAACAGCCTCTGTACGTAACACACACACATTTTCTAGGGACAACAGAGCAACCACTCTCAAACCACCCCAACTGCCGGTGCTTTTAAAAACCACATGCACACTTCCTAGAATGGTATGAGAAGCTGCACATTAGCAAGCTAAATTGTGCTGCATATACCATGAAGGGCTTGGACCACATTGCTCTTTCAGCCTTCTGTGCTTAAGCTGGAAGTGCTTAAGCAACACTCACCCCCCCTACCCCCAAAGTGAAAGGCCAGGCTAAGCAAGCAGGAAGGAAACTGTGGGTGCAACACACTTGACAAATCACACACGGCAGGTCTGGTTGCAGCTAAAGGCGCATCAGAAGAAAGTTTGTAGAAGTCACCAAAGTGTGAAGGATGAATGAGTGTTTCAGACCTGCACGACCTCCACACGCTGTGTATTTCGGGGATATTCTCCTGGGCAGGCAGCCCTCTGGGACTTAGTCATTTGCAGCCTAATTCTATCTCCCTCTGCCCCATTACAGACTGAGAGACTAAAAGGGAGGAAAATAGAATTACCATATTTTTCCGTGTATAAGATGCCCCCATGTATAAGATGACCCCTATTTTTTTTTAAACCCAAAATTAAGAAATTAAGTTGTTTAGCTTTTTTGGGGGGGTGGGGTGGGGGAGGTCACTTCCACCAATCGCTCACCTGTATGCCCACCACTGCCAATCGCTTGCCGCAGCCACTGCCAATCGCACACCTCGCCGCAGCAACCAATTGTCTGCTTGCTCACTGCCACCAACAACCCACCCTTCCACTTGCCACAGCCGCCAATCGCCTGCCCAATTGTCACAGCCACAGCTAATCGCCAGCAAGCTAATCACCCACCCAGTCGCCGCTGCCAATCTCCTGCTTGCTGCTGCCATTAATCGCATGTTCCCCCCTCTGCATTCACTATCCATTTATAAGATGACACCCAATCTTTCCCTATTTTTTTTAAGCAAAAAGCATTGTCTTATACATAGAAAAATACTGTATATTGTAGGCCACCTAAGCCACATTTACACCATACATTTAAAGCACGATAATACCACTTTAAACCACCATGGCTCCCCCCAAAGAATTCTGGGACCCACCATGGCTACCCCCAAAGAATTCTGGGAGCTGTAGTTTCTTAAGGGCACTGAGAGTTGTTAGGAGGCTCCTTTTCCCACCACAGAGCTACAATTCACAGAGTTCCCTGGGAAGAGGGGTTGATACAAAGCGAATTGTAGCTCTGTGAGACAAATAGTAGTCTCCTAACATCCCTCAGCAGAGGGACGCGGGTAGCGCTGTGGGTTAAACCACAGAGCCTAGGACTTGCTGATCGGAAGGTCGGTGGTTTGAATCCCTGCAACGGAGTGAGCTCCTGTTGCTCGGTCCCTGCTCCTGCCACCCTAGCAGTTCTAAAGCACCTCAAAGTGCAAGTAGGTAAATAGGTACTGCTCCGGCGGGAAGGTAAACGGCGTTTCCGTGCGCTGCTCTGGTTTGCCAGAAGCGGCTTAGTCATGCTGGCCACATGACCCAGAAGCTGTACGCCGGCTCCCTCGGCCAATAAAGCGAGATGAGCGCCGCAATCCCAGAGTCGGCCATGACTGGACCTAATGGTCAGGGGTCCCTTTACCTTAACATCCCTCAGCACCCTTAACAAACTGGAGCGTCAAATTTTGGCCTTGTGGGACAGAACTACCTAAATTGTACGGAAATTTATTTATGTATGCTACTACAGCAGCAAGAATGTTACTTACCCCAAAGTGGAAAGAAGCAGAAGTCCCAGTAAAGGAAGAATGGACACAAAAACTTATGGAATGTGCAGAAATGGCAAAACTTACCAGAAGAATGAGAAATCAAGATAACAAACTTTTTATAAAAGAATGGAAATGGTTTATTGAATATTTACAGATAAATTGTAAACAGATAAAAAAACATTAGCAGGATTATTGTCACAACCTGCAGTCTTATAAGAGTATATATTTGCAGTAGATAATTAAATGAGCAAGTCAAATGAATTTGGATATGCAGAAGATGTTAAAAAAATAAATTTAAGGAACCACAGTAAGAGGGGGAAGGAAGTCAAATTTTGAAATGCAAAATTGATTGCAAAACTAATGAAATGTTTAAATTTGAAAAGTATAACTAAAAGTCTTTTTGAAAAAAAACAAAAACAAATTTTTGCCTTGCTCTTCACCTCCACACACAACAAGGCTGTGTGTGGCCCCTAGGTTCTGGGTTAAAGTACTGTTGTGGCTCACTTGGTATGAAAAGTTGGACCGCCCTGATTTAGGGCATCAATAGTAAATGCATACCCTCTAGCATTTCCCTGAAGAAAATAGGGACGTCCTATTCCATAATAATAATAATAATTTTATTATTTATACCCTGCCTATCTGCAGGGTAACCTAAAACATTAAAAACAGATGCCTTCAGATATCTTCTAAAGGTTGTATAGTTAGTAATCTCCTTGGCTTGGGGGTCACATAACTCCATATCGTCCTACATTTCTCCGATGAAAACAGGGACGTCCTAAGGAAAAGGGGGACATTCCGGGATCAAATCAGAAACCGGGACGGCTTCTGTAAATCCAGGACTGTCCCTGGAAAATAGGGACACTTGGAAGGTCTGCATTATCAGTTGCTGGTGTTCCCAATAGGAGAATAGGGAAGTAGTTTATCTTGTTCATGCTATTCTATTTTTTCTTAAAAGGCTGCCTTTTGTGCATGTATTAAAGTCTGCTATTCAATAAAACCACTGAACTTCCCTCCACTATTGCCTAAAGAACTCTTACGTTTGGCAAAACAGTGGGAAAGTTGCACTGACAAGCTTAAATCCATGGCTTTTGTAAATCCAGGTCTGTTCTTTGAAAACAGGGACATTTGGAGGGTTTGTAAATGTCTACTAAAATAAATACCGGTAATCACATCTTGGCTTCTGGATTGAAATATGTAAATTTCCCCCCTATCCATTTTGGAAGGTGCGGAGATGAAATAGTGGAAATCAATGAGGCATCGGTTCAGAACATGTCGCTTAATGAGGTCCATGCAGTTTTAAGTCATTGCAATCCTGGCGCTGTGCAGATTATCATCAGCAGACACCCTGATCCTCAGGTAAGCTTGAAGCTTCCATATTCTGATGATGCTTGAGTGTCAGGACTGAGCCATGGAGTCACAACCGGGAAGACCTTGTTACCTTTTATAGCTCTTCCTGTCTAAGAGGACCCAATGGACAGCCTGGGTTTGGTGTGGCATTGATAGTCCAGGCCTGGTTTTTAACTCTTTATTGCTTAGGAAGATATCCCAACTGCAGTTCTGGTGGGATACAGTGCCGGATTTACGTATAAGCTAAACAAGCTATAGCTTAGGGCCCCACTCTCTTGGGGGCCCCCAAAAAATTTAAAGGGGGGAAAACTGGATGTACTTTGATAAAATACATACAGTGATACCTCGGGTTAAGAACTTATTTCGTTCTGGAGGTTCGTTCTTAACCTGAAACTGTTCTTAACCTGAGGTACCAGTAATGGGGCCTCCCGCTGCTGCTTCACTGCCACCGCGCAATTTCTGTTCTCATCCTGAAGCAAAGTTCTTAACCCGAGGTACTATTTCTGGGTTAGCGGAGTCTGTAACCTGAAGTGTCTGTAACCTGAAGCATCTTTAACCCAAGGTACCACTGTATTTTGTTAGGTGCAAATGGCTTTAGATACCTATTAGGTCCATAAATTACCATATCGTATATATTCAACACAAAAAAGTGATAATTTGTTGTTTACAAAGGGCAGCTGGACATAGAAAGGGCCCCATTACCTTCAGTAGCTTAGGGCCTCATCAAACCTAAATCTGGCCCTGGTGGGATGCCATATGGGGCAGGCTCACAAAGAGCCCAGAGATCATCAACCTTGATAGACCGACAACTCTCATCAGGTCCCCCAGCCAACTTAGCCAACCATTGGAGGTGGTGGTTGTAGTCATAAAATTGTAGAATTGTAGAGTTGGAATGGACCACCAAGGGTAATCTAGTCCTTCTTCTTCTTTCTTCTTTGGCGATCACTTGTAGCCGAGTAAGATTGTCTTCCATAAACACGGTTTCAACAATGAGTCCGCAAGTCACTGTGGAGGCCAATTCTGGACCCACACGTCCTTCCACAGTGGGGACACAGGTTTCTGGGCAGGAGTTGATCACAGTGTGGATTTGCCAAGTGTGCCTTCCTCTTAGCATGTTTCTCCCTGAGTTCGAGCATCTTCAGAGCCCATGACACCTTTGGTCAAGCATGTTCTCCAGTTGGACCACTTGCAGACCAGTGTTTCCCTGCAATGCAGACTCTGACCTAGATCATACAAGGCAGAATGGCCATCCAACCTCTGCTTACAAACCTCCAAAGGAGGAGGTTGCACTACCTTCCAAAGGAGTCGCTCTCCAGATGCTTTTACCCTCATAGGGTTGCTAACAACATGCATTGGGAACCCCCATGATGGAGAAGAAGCAAAGGAGCTAAGACTGGAGGTTTTTAAGCAGAGGTTGGGTGGCCATCTGTCATGGATGCTTTCATTGAAATTCCTGCATGCAGGGGGTATGGACTAGATGGTCCTTGGGACCTCTTCCAACTCTACAAGTCTATGTGGTGGATGTGGAAAAGGTGAAGCTTTTCTTCTACTGCAAATTGGGTGTTCTTCGCAGCGTCTTTTTTCCCTTTAAAATGTAAGTGCTCAGGGTTTATGTACAGTCATTTGCATTTACTGTATGTCTTTAATCCTCGTGAGTGAAGTGCCATTAAGCAGCAGCTCAAATGCTTTACATGTTGTCATCTGGTGGCTTTTAGCTTCCTGGATGTAAAAAAAGAAAGCAGTTATTCAAATGATTTCACTTTAGAATTGTTTCCTAGCAATCTATATATATAAGACATTTTGAGTCTCGATAGCAGGTGGCCAGGAATGGATCTACTTTGAAACTAATGGAGTTTAAGCTTAGGGGGCCCCAATCCTGGAGGGGCCCTAGAAGCAACTTGAGTCCACATTGCTTAACAATTTTTGCTCTAGTTTGAGTCTCACATCTCAAACTGATTAATTTTTTATGGTATATATTTCAACAACCCCAAAGTCTGAGAGTCAGTAGTGCAGATGTTGTAAAGGTAGAATGTCGCAGTAACACAAAAACCACAGTGGTACCTCGGGTTACAGACGCTTCAGGTTACAGACTCCGCTAACCCAGAAATATTACCTCAGGTTAAGAACATTGCTTCAGGATGAGAACAGAAATCGGGTTCCGACGGCGCAGCGGCAGCAGGAGGCCCCATTAGCTAAAGTGGTGCTTCAGGTTAAGAACAGTTTCAGGTTAAGAACGGACCTCCAGAACGAATTAAATACTTAACCCGAGGTACTACTGTATAAGGCCTAGGTAATTTTTATTCACAACAGGGACTTTGACTTGCAAGATAATCCAGTCCAGCAGTTTTAATCGGAGATGGGGTAGTTTATTATTATTATTTTTAAAAAATTGTGATCTGTTGTGGACCAACCCAATTGAGTAACATACCGGTAATGGTGGCTACCCAGACCTTGTTGCTGGTTGTGAAGGGGCCCCCATAACAGTTCAAATTTCAGGGTCCCCAAAATGTAGGTGGCAGGAAAAGGAAATGCTGTATATGTCACCAAAGACACCCTCTTATCAAGTCAGATTTGTATCTGGTGTTAGTCCTATTCAGAGTAGACCCATTGAAAGTGATAGACATGGCTATTTCAGTCTCGAAGCTACTAACTGCGGGAGGCAGTGGAAGACAGGAGTGCCTGGAGTGCTCTGGTCCATGGGGTCACGAAGAGTCGGACACGACTAAACGACTAAACAACAACATTTTAGTCTTATTAATTTCAATGGGTTTACTCTGAGTAGAACTGAGCTAGATACAACCCTCTGGGTTTTATGTATGATGCAAGTATCTGGTCAAATGCCGCATTAGAAAACCCCAAACCTCCTACATATTCTTTGAGCCAAACTATGTAGTCAGTGACCTCATGTGATGTCTCTGTTGCTCTACTGTGCTATTTCAGCTTAGTTCCATTTAGAGTCCATAGCATGAGACTCTTAACCTCAGGGTTCTGGGTTTGAGTTCCACATTAGGCCAAAGATTCCTGCATTGCAGGGGGTTGGACTAGATGATCCTCGCTGTCTTTTCCAGCGCTAGAATTCTATGATTCCATGATTTCTGAAGCAAAAAAAAAGTCAATACACTGTGGGCAAAAAAATGAAGGGGGGGGGGAGCCGTGCTTCAGAAATCACAAAAAGAAAATTGATAAAACGGTCAACAGAAACTAGAGTGAAAAGGGGCTCCTTTGTGTAAGAGAGGTATTCAGGAAAAGGGAACCAAATTCAGTCTTTAGCCAAACTTTCCAGCTTCCACAAGTAGCTCTGTGATCTGTGACATTTTGTAGGTTTCTGAACAGCAGCTAAAGGAGGCTATTTCACAAGCGGTGGAGAGCAACAAGTTTGAAAGGGAGAGGTACCAGTGGCGGACAGAAGGTAAGGAAATCCCAATTGGTTTAGAATTTATTAAAAATTGAATGCATTTTCTGACGCTGGCCCACTTGAATCGTATCTCGAAGTCCATCTCCCCCATTTTTTGGAGGGGAGGTCACTCCAGACGGTCCTGCTATCATATGTGGTGGGCCTTCACCCCTGAAAGTTCTAGAGTTTGGCAATATCAGATATCAGGACTACCACTGGACAGAGGAGCATCACTCTAGATCCCAGGCTTTCCTAACGAAACATGTTTGTGGGAGAGAATTCGGACTGCCGTTAGAAAATCTTTAATCAACCGCCTGCTGGAGGCTGCCTGTTTAATCACAGCGAAAGGGTGGAAGGAGCCTTAATCACGCCTGGGACCCTCGTACCTATGGGACCGCCTCTCCCAGTATGCCCCACGGAGGACCTTAAGGTCCATAAATAGTAATACCCTAGAGGTCCCAGGCCCTAAGGAGGTCAGATTAGCCTCAACTAGAGCCAGGGCCTTTTCAACTCTGGCTCCAGCCTGGTGGAACGCTCTGTCTCATGAGACCAGGGTCCTGCAAGATCTGAATTCTTTCTGTAGGGACTGTAAGACAGAGTTGTTCCGCCTGGCCTTTGGCTTGGAATCAACTTGATCCCCTCCCCCTCTTTCCTTTTTCCTTTCTCTTTCTGTGATGGAACTCCTATTTGGGGACTTCCCTGGCTTTTTTCTGGCCCATGTAGGACCAGTCTGGATAGTTGGCCTTGGTGAAGACTTGACGTTTTCATCCCCCCAAAAAGTTTTTGATTTGAGTTTCTACTGAAATGAGGCTGCATTTTAATGTTTTAATGTCATATTTGAATCTTGTTTTTAAGTTGTATTTCAATCAATTGTTTTTATACCTGGTGTCAGCCTCCCACTTGTCTGGGGAGGGTGGGGTATAAATAAATTACTAATAATTACTATTATTATTAATCATATCCCATGATGAACTGGCTCCGTAAGGCTCATCAGCTGGGAGTTCTTTGAAGAGCCACTGAGACCTGCTGGACTTTGCAGCAGAGTGGTGTCTTTTTGTCACGTATTTGTCACCAGAGACACTGAGTAAGCAGATCCTTTGAAAATATGGTTTGGAAATGTTTATAGTTTGCAGCTGTACAGGTTTTTCCTCTGCTTTGTAGGGGGGGGGGCACTGTGACTGGGCCTGCAACAAAACAAACAAACAAACAAACTTTGTAGTGAGTTTTCCCATCCTTTTTCCAGAAAAAAAGCACTGGGTTTGCCATGTAGGTTTGAAATTTGCAGTCATCCAGAGGGTTTGGGGTTGTTTTTTTATTTCTTTCATTTAAAGTGCAGCTCATGCAGGGAAGCTGTTGTGGTTTTGGAATAACTCCAGAGCTTCTTCAGGTGCACAGAATTAGTTGTGTGGGCGTTTAGATTCTGGTTATTGTCTTATTCCTCACTCAAAAACTGTTGTTGTTGTTTTTTGAATGCAGGTGTTAAAAGCCTGGAGAACAGCTGGCACAAGAGACCTCCATGTGAAAAATACTCAGAGAGGAATAATGCTCATTCCAGCCACCGCTCCCAAAAGCTTATGATCCGTTCCAGCAGTGACAGCAGTTACAACCCCAGGCCATCATGTGGCAACGGCCTTCCCTACCAGCTGGCTGATATGAAAGAAAAAGGACACAGCATTGATGCACCGATTACAAGACAGCCTGGCTCCTTGTATTCTTCCTCTAGAACAAGCCTGGAGAAGGATTCCTCTCCACCAATGTTGAAAGAAGCCGGTCACCTCTTGCAAAATACAAAAAGGTCGGCAGAGATCCTTGTTAGGAAACCCAGGTCCTCAAAGCCCAAACCTCCGCCGAGGAAATATTTCAAGCAGGACTGCACCAACAGCAAGCAGGCGAGCAGGGAAGCGAAAGAGAAGCCCAAGCTGCAAGGGGACGGGAGCCCACCTCTTTCCAACGCTCAGGTAAGACAACTTCCCAGAGAATGAAGCCAACAAAAATAAGAGTCTTAAAGGTGCGGATTATACCTCCCTGGTAAAATCCACACCTTCTAAGAGCAGTGACTCTCGGACTAGGAAGAAGGTCCACTTTCACTGGGCAGAAGTGATGTCAATGGGTAAGCTGGGGAAAAATTCAATTCTGCTCACATTTAAAAGCAAATTTACCTAAGAGAACTGTGAGTGCACGCTTCTTCTGGTACATTTGCACAAGTATACAAAGCTTCAGTGAAAAAGGAACTACAGTAGTTTTTAGATAGCATGAGCTTAACAATGGAAAGTACCAGGTAGCATATATGCAAAGCAAGCAAAACAAATATATCACTGGTACAAAGTTTTGCAAGAACTTATGAAATGCTGCAGAATGATTAAAAAACAAACAAACACCAATTATGGTAAAAAAATGTAGGTATGATTTTTGGTCTTCCACCCTTCAAATATGCACCAGTAGCATCCACAGATATTTAACCCTATAAGTCACTGAGGAAGGGTAACCCCTTAGATCAGGGTTTCCCAAACTTGGGTCTCCAGCAGTTTTTGGACTACAATTCCCATCATCCTGATCACTGTTCCTGCTAGTTGCGGAGTTGTAGTCCAAAACCAGCTGGAGACCCAAGTTTGGGAAACCCTGCTTTAGATCAGGCTTCCTCAAACTTGGCCCTCCAGATGTTTTGAGACTACAATTCCTATCATCCTTGACCACTAGTCCTGCTAGCTAGGGATCATGAGAGTTGTAGGCCAAAAACATCTGGAGGCTGAGTTTGAGGCTGCTTTAGATCCTTCCTCCCCAAACTGGTGCCCTGCAGATGTCGGATTGCAACATCCCTTATTCATTCATTCATCCTAACAAGTTTATGTAAACGTTCAATCATATTCAGTCTTTATTGGGTAATTCATTTTGATTTGTTTGCAGGGCTGTTATATGACTGTGAGTAGTCATCTTGTATTTATCTTGATTTTCTTATGGAGTGTTTCTAAATCTTTCCACTCAGTAATTTGTTCATTCCACACTTTTCAATGCATATCCTTGTCACTTTCCTAACTGCAGAAAGTCATTTTTTAAAAAGTGGATTCATTGTGTTAGGACAGTAGAACAGTTTAAATTAGGCATGGGGAGAAATTTGGTGTGATTGAGATTTTAATGTGCTCGTATGTAATTTGCACGTTCCTACACAATATGCAAACAGGAACCACATCCGCCCTTTGAAGCTGAATTTTGTGATGCAGTTCTCCAACCAAATGTCTACAAAATTTGTGTAAATTGGGAAAAGTGTAGATAAAAATACATACATTAGTGAAATTAAAATGCACTGCATTAGGGGAAATTGCTTGCAAAGGCACATATTAAGAGAAATCCTGACAAATTACGCTGACAAATTTTCACGAGGACTTTAAAAACAAATCTAAACTGATGTAGAAATGTGGAGAATTGATGACTGAAGGAATGAGAAGCTGGGAGAAACAAAACAAAACAAAAAAGGACGTATCTGCCTATTCTGAGCTGTAATCCACTTTAATTGCACAACCCTAAATTTCCCAGAATGCACTTGAATCCTTGTCAGAAAATATTGACAATCTGGGGGCATCCTTAATTATCGATTCATTCTTCCTTAGGAATCCCAGCGTAAATGTTTCGCCGCCATTCTAGAGAGCAGGGGCCAGCTTGTGGGTGCAGAGAATGTAGTTTTTATGCAACTGGGCCTCATTACACTTGAGCTTCCTGTTTATTCCACAGGAAGCAGAAGATCTGCTGCGGCAGAGAACTAAGACAGTTGTCACTCACGGTGCTTTTGCGAGCTCTTTAGTACCCAAAGCTTCAGAGCTGCCAGATGCCTGTGTAGGAACCTCAGCCCAAGACAGAAAAACCAGCAAAGGTATGTTTCCTTGTATGCTGACAAACATCACTTGTACTCACTGCAGCAAAGAAACCAAATTTATTTTGGAAGGAAATTTCTGCTCCGTTTTAAATTGTGAATTTATGCAAACGTTAAATTATGAACAAGACTACACACTTATGCAGACTAGGTGTGTATAGGATTGCCCTGTACATCCCAGTGGAAGAAATGAATTTTGGTGAGCTAGCCAGTGCAGTCCTTCCTATACACATCTGCTCTGAAGTAGTCACACTTCTAAAGGAAGTCTCACTGTATTCAGTGGTGATTACTCCCAGGTAAGTGTGTAGGGAATCAAAGCTGCATTGCTTTTGATGAGACATGCAGGAGAATCCAATGCATGGAAGGAACTGTGTCTTGTGGGACTTACCTTTGCACAGGACTGCAGCCTTGCTGTGCGATCCTGTGCATGTCCCGTGAGAAGCAAGCCCCATTGAGTTCAATGGGACTGGCTCCAAGCTAAGTTGTAACCCGAGTCACAAGCCTGAGAAATCAGGGCTGGATTTAGGTTTGATGAGGCCCTAAGCTACTGAAGGCAATGCGGCCCTTTATATGTCCAGCTGTCCTTTGCCAACAACAAATTGTCGCTGTTTTTTGTGTTGAATATATGCTATATGGCAATATATGGACCTAATAGGTATCTAAAGCCATTTGCACATGTTGCTGTGCAACCAGTCCATGCAGAATGCAGGCACCCTATATATAGAAATGAGCAAACCAGTGATATTTTAGGGAGCAGGCTAGCAGGCGGGGCTCAATACTTACATCATAGGAGCCTACACAACACAAAACACTGTTGCTGTATGTAGATTTTATTTTATTTGTTTCTTTATCTTATATTTTGGAAATGTACATCCAGTTTTTTTCCTTTAATTTTTTTTGGGGTCCCCAAGAGAATGGGGCCCTAAGCTATAGCTTGTTTAGCTTATACGCAAATCTGGCACTGTTAGGAATGCAGCCTTAATCACAGCTAACTTTTGATGTAGAAAGATAAATGGCAGCAAAAGTGGAACATGATCTTGAGGAATGGACGGCTCATTTATTTTACGATGTGTTCTGTGCAGACTTTTGTGATGGCACTTTTAAGATCTGTTTCGGAGATTGTTCCGCATACATAATTATTAATATACCTGCTGCTATTTTGATATTTATTTTCTACTCTACTTCATCAACATTTACTAGGAAGTGGTGTATGAATGCATAAACCTTGGTTTATTTCTCATCCTGCCTTAACCCAAAACACCCAGGGAGGAGCAAAATGGGAGCCAAGAAATCTGTGCAGCCATGGTAAGCCATACTCTGGCTTACCATGATATATGAACCATACTGTTCTCTTTATCCTAGCTCACTATGTTGTTTTCATGTTCACTCTTCCGAGGTCCTTGGAGGGCTGTTGGAGTAGAAGTGGCATAGAAAAATCTAAATGCAATTAGAAAAAATCTAGACCACTCTCTCTTTCCCCAAA
The DNA here is from genome assembly GCF_964252035.2 of Podarcis erhardii. NCBI lineage: Eukaryota > Metazoa > Chordata > Lepidosauria > Squamata > Lacertidae > Podarcis > Podarcis erhardii. Next base: position 17,238,319 of record NC_138503.1, on the reverse strand, counting down.
GATACTAGAGCTATATTATGTTTCTTTAAAAAATAAATAAAACTTGGATCTTAAAAAAAAATTAAAACAAACTTAGAGGAGGGACCCTGGTGGCGCTGTGGTCTAAACCACTGAGCCTAGGGCTTGCCAATCAGAAGGTCGGCAGTTCAAATCCCCGTGACGGGGTGACCTCCCATTTCTCGGTCCCTGCTGCTGCCAACTTAGCAGTTCAAAAGCATGTCAAAGTGCAAGTAGATAAATAGGTACCGCTCCAGCGGGAAGGTAAACGGTGTTTCCGTGTGCTGCTCTGGTTCACCAGAAGCGGCTTAGTCATGCTGGCCACATGACCCGGAAGCTGTAGGCCGGCTCCGTCAGCCAGTAAAGCGATATGAGCGCCATAAACCCAGAGTTGTCCGCGACTGGACCTAACAGTCAGGGGTCCCTTTACCTTTACCTAGAGGAGACATAAGCAGCTGAGTTGATATTATAATGAATATTTATTCAAATGAAATAGCCTTAACTTAGATGCTAGAGGGCATTGCTCATTCAGTAAAATGAAATGGCCCCCAAATGAAAATATATGTAGCGTTCAGGCATGGCACTTCCGTTCATTTCCTGTTGCATTAGACTAGAGGGAGGACAGTAGCTCAGACACAGCTTCAGAAAACTTACCCTGTTGTAAACTGAAATCTGCTTTTCCCACAGAAGAAGCAGGGCTGAGGGAGAGCTCACCTCACCGCCCCCTTGTGGTGGACTTGTGAGTTTGTGAAGCAATTTTGTAATAATAATAATAATAATAATAATAATAATAATAATAATAATAATATTGTGATGCAATTTCAAGGGTTGCTCAGATAGAATCGGACCAATAGCCTTTGATTCTAGCTCTTACCTCTGGAAAATGCAAAGGGCGAAAATTTCAAGCTAGCAGATTTAGGTCTGAGAACCAGAAGAGAGGCTTGCAACATCGTTGTTCCTCCAGCACCTCCTGCATCTGTCACCAGCGGCAGCCACGCTATGAGGAAGTCATGGCTTGCATAGAAATATTATGTGATCATGGCCACAGGTTTATGCAGCAGGGGGACAGGGAAATTTGATTCAGTTTGTGTTTAAAGGCAAACCTATTTATTTCACACTTTCCAAAACAATACTGAAACTCAGCCATCCTTTGAAATTCGTACTTCTCCCAGTTTTGCAATGCAGTTCTTCAGCCAGGTAATGTGTGCAAAAGTGCATATTCCGGGGGGCAAAGTTTGCATAAAAACACACAGATTAATGAAAGTAGCAGACAGAAATGTATCACATTCGGGGAAAGTGCTTTGCAAAAATGCGTACATGAGGCAAAATTGCATACAGAAATGTGTGCATTAGGAGAAATTCACACTAAAATGCTAATGAATTTTCAGAAGGACTTTTTAAAAAGAAATTGCAAAGTGATGTGGAAATGAGACTAGAACAATGAGAAACTGAAAGAGAATAAAATTGGCTTGTTGATTCCTATCTGTGCGAAATCTTGTAATGAAACGAATATCCCTTCTTCACTGTTAACCATTATGGTACATTTACAGGAATGCACGATGTTCCTGTTAAATCACATTTTCCCCCCAATACAGGGAAGACTCTTTCACCAGCTCAACGGCCTGTGCTCAGAAGGCAGGCACGGGTAGATTATAGCCTTGAGGCTACAACTGAAGACCCTTGGGTTCGAATTTCGGACTGCATCAAAAGCTTGTTTAACCCCAGCATGTCAGAAGGCAGCTGCCCCTTAAACCTGCACCCGACCATTGATGCAAATGAAGGGAACCAAACCTCTAGCTGCTCAGATGCAGCCCTGCAGAGATCAGAAACGGAAGAGAGTGACTCAAAGGGACCCAGGTCATCCGATGAAGGCGACTTTGCTAAGAAAGGGCCGCCAGTAGCCCCTAAGCCAGCCTGGTTTCGTCAGAGCCTGAAAGGGTTGAAAAAAGGAAATTCGGATGCAGCAGCCGTCAGAAGCACCGCTGAGCACCAGAGCGTCTCTGACAACGAAGTGGGTTCTACTTCGAAGATAATCCGGGCCTCGCCTAGAGGCTCGTCAATAAAGCAAAGAATAAGCTCATTTGAAAGTCTGGGCACTCCTCAGTCTCCAGAAAGAGGAAACAGAAAACTTCTATCAATGCAGAATGAAAGATCTTCTAGTAGGAGGGAGCCAGTTCATCCTAAACAAGTTCCCAGTGAGAGTGTTGACTTTCAAGGTCCTGAACACAGCCACCTTCAGCCCTATCCGGATGCCACTGGCCTAGATTCGTTGTCTTGTTCAAGAGGAGACTGTGCCCCGAGTCCAAAAGCATGTAGCAGTCTCCCCACTGAATCTTCCTTGACATCAACGCCATTACAAGGCGCGGAGCCCATCTCACAAGTCGCCAAAGCACCCAGCAAAAGAGCCCGGAGTTTCCCACTTACCTCGGCCCAATCTTGCGAGATGCAGAAAATGGACGGGGAGAAATGCAGCAAGATCTATTCCATCAGCAACCACTTCTCGTCAGCTCTAATGAAATCGTTGCATTCCCTCCCTCAGTCCCCGCTGTGTTCTGGGAAAAACCCACGGAGGCCACACAATGGGTTGCCAACCCCCCAAACAGAAGAAAATGGGACAACTCTCGTGCAGACGCATGAAGCTCATTCTTCGGATACCAGCTTTTCTCTGAAGTAAGACCTTCCTACTTGGTATTTTTAAATGTGTGTTTCTGATCAGTGAGCAATTTCCTGTGTGCCATCAGTTGCTCTACAGGGATTGGGGATCTAGGGCCCTTCAGATGTCTGGTGGACAAACATCTTCCACCAGATGTGGTGGACAAATATCTTCCACCAGTCCCAGCCAACATGGCCAATGGGTAGGAAAGAGGGAAGCTGTAGACTAACAACATATGGAGGGTTACAGGTACCTTATCCCTACTTTAAAGTTTAGGCCAGAGATGGGCAGATGACAGCCCCTCACAAGCCACCTCTGGGTCCCATATCCTGGCTTGATCTCCCTATCACATTTTAATCAGTATTTACTCTGAGTTTCATTCATAACAATGTTTCCCAAACTTGGGTCTCCAGCTGTTTTTGGACTACAACTCCCATCATGCCTAGTTAGCAAGATCAGTGGTCAGGAATGATGGGAATTGTGTGTCGAGACCCCGCAGCCACCCCCTCGTTGGAAATAACTCACACAAGGAAATGGACATTAGGTTTATGTTATTGGGCAAATTTTGGCCACAACTTTATTGAAATTACAGAATGTGAGCGGTATTGGCTTAGGCATTGATTGGACATGACTATATCTGACTCCTGCCCATTGTGCAGGAAATCCCCAGTAAGGGTAAGCCACCGGTAGGGGGAGCCCTGTCGATGCGGACCAACTCGAGCTCCCCCTGGTGTTCCCATCAGGGGCGTGTCAAGGCCCTAGCCCCCAGCCGGGCTTCAGACTAGAACAACACCCCCAGATTCCTTTAACAGAATACCCTTAAGCATGGAGGGGCAGGTGATGGCCTCCCCTCCCCCACACAAGGTCAAACAATGCCTAACCGCAACCCTAACAAAGTTGTGATGATTGCTACAAGGTAGGCAAAAACCAAGTGGCCAGTGCCAATTTGCCAAGTGGAAAAATTCCTACCAGGCCTCTCGGACAACCAAGGCGACCAACCGAAGTCCATAGCAAGGCCATTGCCTAACCTGCAAAATAGGGAGGGAGGGTGGGTGATTGGGGGGGGGGACAGCTGGACACCCAAGTTTGGGAAAAACTGAATATTTTCAGGTTTGGGGAGGGGAGTGGCCCACACTTCATTGCCACATCTCTTTGGGGATTTTGTCATTTTGCATCCAATGTTAGCCCTACTCAGAGTAGATCCATTTAAATGAATGGCTCTAAGGCCTCATCGGCACTATATATTTAAAGGAGTACCGTACCACCTTAAACAGTCATGGTTTCCTTCAAGGAATCCTGAGAAGTGTAGTTTGTTATGGGTCCTGAGCATCGTTAGAAGATCCCTGTCTCCTGCACAGAACTACAGTTCCCAGAGTGCCCTGGGAAGACAGACTGATTGTTAAACCGCTATGTGAATTGTAGCCCTTAACAAACTACAATTCCCAGGATTCTTTGGGGGAAGAATCGTTGAACAAGTGTGAGAATGGATTTTTAAAATAGTAAATAACAGGCACAGGACCCCCAATCCAGATCAGAACCCACCCCCCACCTGCAGCTTGCATTGGTAGAAAAGTGCCACATGGACATACGAGAGAACATCTCTCCCAATGCAAAGAACAGGTGAAGGGGGCTTAATCTGGATCAGGCAGCAGGGGGACGATGGAGGGGTAAAGCCTTCCCACCACCCCACCCCAAGTTCCAATTTGGATCAGGTCCTTTGTGCTTTCTTTGATAGATTTAAAAAGTACGTATTTGCTAAAGGAATTTGGACATCGAAGTCATTCTGGGAATGAAAAGCACATTCATAATAAACCCACTGCAGTGGACCCAACAGCCTCTGGTGTGTGATGGGTCACAGGGAAAGTCTGCTATGATAATTTGCTGTTTCTTGTTTCCTATGCCACAATCGGACAGCCTCTCCGAGCTGAGAGACTACAGTGCAAGTCGGTCAGGCAGCGAAAAGGAGGGAAACATGAGGGAGCGCTCTTCTCCTCAACCTTTAGGCGCCTCCTCAGGACAGGCCGTCATATCGCTGCTCACCCCTGAAGAACTGGAGAAACTCATGGAGGAGGTTAAGTCCTTAGACGAGGCAACATTAAAGGTAAGTCTCTTGCTATGGACACTTCCGGTTTCCCCAACCCGTCCATGTTCAGTGGTTTTCAACTATTGGGTTAGGACCAGGGCTGGATTTTCCCCTTACCGTGGAGCATTTGATACATGTTGTTGTTTAGTTGTGTCCGACTCTTCGTGACCCCATGGACCAGAGCACGCCAGGCACTCCTGTCTTCCACTGCCTCCCGCAGTTTGGTCAAACTCATTTTGGTAGCTTCGAGAACACTGTCCAACCATCTCGTCCTCTGTTGTCCCCTTCTCCTTGTGCCCTCCATCTTTCCCAACAACAGGGAGTATTCTCTTCTCATGAGGTGGCCAAAGTATTGGAGCATCTAAGTATTGATACATAGTAAGTAAGTAAGTAAGTAAGTAAGTAAGTAAGTAAGTAAGGATACATAGAAACGACTTATTATATGCCTTGCAAGCCATCACTGGTGTGGAAGGTTGTTAGAGTACTTTAAAACGGTGGACGGTTTGTCACGTATGGGGTGACGTTTTGGCAGCAGAGGCTGGTGACCATTGTAAGGTAGGGAGCCCAACAGGTGCAGCCACAGCCAATGACAGGAGGAGCCAGTGTGATCTAGTTTTGTCCTCACCCTTCTCATTGACTTCAAGCTGATGGGCAATGCCACTCCCTGAACTGCTTGGGAGTGAAAAGGCAGGTGGGGGCAGGCTATGGGTGGCACAGAAGGGCCCAAGTCACCCTGATTGAATCATCCTTGCTCTCTAACATGGCACCAGTACTTCTGTTTGCTCCTCACCTGAGCATAACCTAGCCGTTTTATTTCTAACAGCTTAAAATGCATGAGTGTGCCTATTTCCACCAACTCCTGCCCTCTGAAGGCATAAAGAGCAGGCCCTCTTGGAGAACCAGAGGGCCACTTTCAGCTGTTCAGGCAAATAAATAATAATAATGACACAGAAAAACAAAATAATCTATACAATAATCAACAACAAAAAAGTATTTTACAAAAGCACGTCTCTTGTTTGCTCAGATTTGCAGCTCTAAGCTGATAGAGTCTGTCACCTTTTGGACTGACACACAAGTTGCAATGCTGATCAAATACCAAAAAACAAATTAACTAACCAGTGTTTAAATTGGAGACCTGCTTTGAACTTGATGCCTAGGCCAAATTATCTTCTACAGTGGTACCTTGGGTTAAGTACTTAATTCGTTCCGGAGGTCTGTACTTAACCTGAAACTGTTCTTAACCTGAAGCACCACTTTAGCTAATGGGGCCTCCTGCTGCTGCTGCACCGCCGAAGCACGATTTCTGTTCTCATCCTGAAGCAAATTTCTTAACCTGAAGCATGAGTTCTGGGTTAGCGGAGTCTGTAACCTGAAGCATATGTATCCCGAGGTACCACTGTACTTCACCCACCCCTTTTCTGATAAGCCCAGATAAAGAGTCTTGCACAATATCTCCATAGGCAAACAGTCAGATCAATATCATTCTTGTGCAAGACCTCAGCATTACAAAGTAAATGAAAATAAAATCCCATAAGGCTCCATTTTGCCCTTTGTGAAACATGCTAAGGATGCAATCCTAACAACCCCACTTACCTGGGGGTTAGCTCTACTCAATTCAGTAGGACTTACATATGAGTAGACATGGGACTTTTAATTTTATTTTTAAGGTGCACTTGCACAGATAAAGGAATATCTGTGTGGGTGCCCAAAACAGAAAAAGGAAGGAGGTGATGGGAAGAAGAGTGGGGGGCGGGGAACACCTCCAGAAACATTCCACGAAGTTCCGTCTGCCCAGCCAAACCTCCACAACAAAAGGTTGTGGCTCTATTTCCAGCAGTGTAGTACTGCTTGTTTCTGCAGCAAAGACACCACTGGGAGATAGGTTGCAGGGATGATGGGAACCTGGTGTCATCCAGACTCCAGTTCCCATCAGCCGCAGCCAGCATGGGCAGTAGAGTCAGGGATGATGGAAGCTGGAGTCCACCGTCCCCGAGAGGACCACAGGTTTCCTTACCCTTGACCTTCTATATTGGCAAATGTGGCAAAGCTAAAGCTTCTATGAAGTCTGCTTCACTGGAACCACAAGGGTGCCCACACACAGAGCGATCTTCTTGCAAAGGAAGGCTCCTGCTCCATTAATGAGCCGAAGAGGAGATTTCAGCCAAAAGAAGCTTGTCACATTGGAGAGCTGCTATGGATTCACCTCCTCCAGCCCGCTATTGAGAGCATAGGCACTCTGGCTGTCATCCCTCCTCCTCCCATTGTGTCTGTGCATCCTGCCACTGCCTTGACCGAGGTCCACTTTGTTCTCCCTTTGCACAGCAACTCAGCGACATTCATGTCACAATTCTGCACAAAGAAGAAGGCGCTGGTCTTGGTTTCAGCTTGGCAGGCGGAGTAGACCTAGAAAACAAAGCCATGACCGTAAGTTAGCGGAGGGTTAATTCCCCCCCAACCCCAAGGTCACATTCTCTCATGGATGAACTTCCCAGGGAGCTACATTCCAGTGGTGGGGAGGGCCAAAGGAAAAGGGGTGTGGCCAGTGACAAAAGTGGGTGGAGCTCTTACTTTTGTACATGCGTTAGGCAATACAGAACTCAGAGATTTCAACAGGCTCAGTTCAAGGACACAGTCTAGCCAGACAGCAGCATCTGCAGAGGGCATGGTGCACGGCTGATGAGGGGTGTGGCCCTGTGGAGATTCCGGAGGGCCAGATAGAGAAGTCTGGGGGCCGCATTTGGCTCCAAGGTCTGAGGTTTCCCACCTCTGCCAGAAGCAATCTTGTTCTGTTAGGCTTTTCATCCCAAGGCATATGAAAAGCTATGAGCATGAAGAACGCAGTTCACTCATTAGCAAATTATAACATTTCTGAGCATAGATTTCCAAGTCTATGATTGCATCTGACTGCTGGCTGTAGCAAGATCCTGAGCTTCGGGCAGCAAAATGTATTGGGCCAGCACTGGCAGGGACATTGCAAGTTAAATGACTTTCTACACCCTCCAGTTTTTTTAATGTGTGGAGACGGAACAGATTTGCTAATTTGGGCTGGGAGGTTTGCAGGTCCCAAGACCTGGATGGCTTTCAAAGAGGACCTGGCAAATTCATGGAGGATGCATGGCTGTCTGATATGTCAAATTGAAAATGCCACACCTTTTTCTTTTATGCATGTGATTGTGTTGTCTAACAGGTCCACAGAGTTTTCCCCAGTGGGCTTGCGTGCCAGGAAGGAACTATTCAGAAAGGCGACGAGGTCTTATCGATAAATGGGAAGTTGCTCAAAGGCACCACTCACAATGAAGCACTGGAGATCTTGCGAAACGCCCGGCATCCGAAGCTGGCAGTCATCGTCACGAGAAAACCCAAAGAGGCTGAAAGGAGCCCCAATGTGTCCATTACATCCTCCGCATCTATAGGAAGTGAAACTTCAATGGAGTCTAGTGAGTTATTTGGTAACAAGGCTTAAATAAGCAGTAGGGTCAGGCAGTGCTATTTTTCTAGAAAAAGAGGTGCCAGAACCCACCATGAAGCCTTCCCTTGTTCTCATATACAGTGGTACCTCGGGTTAAGTACTTAATTCGTTCTGGAGGTCCGTACTTAACCTGAAACTGTTCTTAACCTGAAGCAACACTTTAGCTAATGGGGCCTCCTGCTGCCGCCGTGCCGCCGGAGCACAATTTCTGTTCTCATCCTGAAGCAAAGTTCTTAACCTGAAGCACTATTTCTGGGTTAGTGGAGTATGTAACCTGAAGCGTATGTAACCTGAAGCATATGTAACCCAAGGTACCACTGTAATGGGAATGGCGCCCACCTGAGAGGTGCTAGTACTGAGTTCTGGTGAGTTCCAGCTGAAAAAAAGCCCTGGGGTCAGAGATGGTGAACTTCAGCTTAAGGGCCACATTCCATTCTGGGTAACCTTCCAGGGGCCACATACTACTGCTGGGGCCAGATCCTTCCCAGGTGTACTTGGAGACACACGCTTTCTACCACTGAGCTTCAGCCCATCCAAACCAACACATCCCCTTCTGACGATATTCTGTCTTCTCCACACAGCATCTGAAGACCTGATCTTCACAGTTATACTGGAGAAGACATCTGCAGGTTTGGGTTTCAGTTTAGAAGGAGGGAAAGGCTCCATCAACGGAGATAAGCCAATCATTGTCAACAGACTTTTTAAAGGTATGTAACGGCAGCAAAATAGTTGAGCGTTATTCTTTTTCAAACTGTAGACACTGTGATGCTCACAAAGGGGATCTTTGGTTTGCAGAGGAGGGACTGCGAACCTGTGGCCCTCTAGATATTGTTGGTTTTTCAGTCTCAGCTAGGATGGCAAACAGTAGGGGATGATGGGAGTTGTAGTTCAACATCTGCAGGGCCACAGGTTACCCATCCTTGGCATAGAGGCTCAACCCCAGGGATGTATTAAACCCCTCTGACCCTAGCAAACAGCACAGATGTACTCATTTAACTTGGAAACACACAGCATGTACTTTCCCCAAGGAGTTCAGTGAACTGTGCAGGACCTAACATGTAAGGTAATGTGCCCTATCAAACTCTTTACCTAGAGAGCAGAAAGGTTTATTTCCAAACATGACGCATTTAGGACCGTCTTGAGAGAATCACAGCGCCTGCTGTGGCTGCAGAGACCAGTAACTTGTAACTGGTCTTGCACTGGTTTGCTGCATTTGCAGCACTGAAGTGACCTCTCCAGAGCAAAAGCCTAGGCAGTGTGTATGGAGGTCTTGGGCTGCCTAGACAAGACCCCCCTCTCAGCCTCACTGAAAGCAGAGTAATACATTTGGCCCCAGCTTGGCTGCAGAAGTTGCTGGAAGGAGGTGTACAAGGCACCATCCAACCGTCTTATGGACTCCACTCTGGATTTGTGTAGGGTTTACTCCTCAGCCTTTTCTTCTCCCAAAGATGTCCTGCACTCCATTTAAAAAAATATAACTTTGCACTGAATTTCTGGCCCAATAAAAGCTGGAGTTTGCAACCTTTTGCAGGGTCCCCAGACGTTTAACGGTCTATTGATCCACCACTGTGCTCCCTTCCCCGCTGCCACCAACCAGTTACTCTCTGGTAAAACACCGAGTCCAGTCAGTTGTTAAAAGTGAACCAAAAAACAAGTTTATTTGACAAACATTAACAAGTTTATGGTTTCTCAGATAATATTCCTGTCAATATTTTAACTTTAGTTTCTTTACTGTCCTATACCTTCCTAATACCTTCTGACTGATTATCTCAACTGTTTGACTGACTCCTCTTAACAAATTCTCTCCTTCTGTCACACCAGACTAGCCCAACCCACAGACTTATCCTCTCTGTTTCTTCTAACTCCAGACTGTCTTCTCAACCACCCTAACTCTAACTCCTCCAAAAACCCTCTGTGCTTAAACCTTATACACTGTTAACTCTGCTCCCTGGGGTTCCCATTGGTTAGTCATTTTACAATAAGTTAACCCTTTCCTTATGAACCCAGTATGATGTCACACACCTAGGAGGGCAAACGCCACACCTTTACACTGATAACATTTGCAGAATGTCTCTTATGTGTATTTTTGCCTCTGGCCCAATGGTCTCAAGCACACTGGGAATTGTGGTACAATGAGATGTATAGGTCACTATGTTGGCAATCCCTGCAGTTAGGAATGGGAACTACTGGTTGTGCAAAAGGCTTCATTGGAAGAGGTGGCGTTTGGGGTTGGTTCTCCATGTGTTTGTGCTCTTTCCCATATACCATATTCTCATAAGCCGTCTATTGTACTCCTTTTGCTTCTTTTAGGGGCGGCATTGGAACACAGCCCCACAGTTCAGCCTGGGGACGAGTTGTTACAGGTGCACACAACTCTGATGCAAGGACTCACTCGTTTCGAAGCCTGGAACATCATCAAGACGTTGCCTGATGGACCGATTAATGCTGTCATCAAGAGAAAAAACTCCATCAGCAAAACTACGGCATCTCTCCATGGAGAGGAATGACAGCGATTTTAAAAAAGGAAAGAACAGAGCCTGAACTGCTGCCCATGTTAAACAATGACCAAAAAAGCTTTCATTTATCACTCAAAAGCCACAAAAGACCCAGGTGCCCAGCACCAGATGTTCGTTGCGAGCGAAGAGAAAGTTGGCCAGGACTGAGAAGAGGTGTATGTCAAAAGCTTGGTTGGTTGTGGTCCCAGTATTAATAAAGCAGCTGGCGCGAGGGGTACACTAATTAAAAGGAGGCTTTGTTAACAAGCAACTCAAGAGCCAAAACCTTGGGGGTGAAACAGACGCTGATGAATTAACATGTCTTGATTGCATAATGAGTGGATGAAGCACATTGCTCATGCACCCACATCTGGCAGGGAAGAGTGGCGCATGGAAGTGGTTCTGGACATATGGATCCCTTTGATGGATGGGAACCACATGTGTAGTCTAGGTGGCACGTTTTGTCATGAGCCACCCTCTATTGCTGCAAGATGTAGAAAGTGGGCTTATGGTGCAACAGTGACGGGAACACATGGCCTCATCACTTAAGCGCCGTGCATGGATTGTGGGCGTATCCGGCTCAGGGACACTTGATTTAGCAACATCTTTCAACTCTGTTCTATGTTGCCCAAATAAATCATCCCTGTTGTAATCACTGTAAGTTTACTTGTAATTACCACCCACCCCTCTTTAATGAACTTGCCTGATCACTCTAAGTACCATGGCTTTCCAGCCGCAACACAAACACACCAGCAACAGTTCAAAAGCACCATCTATTATGACTATGATTATGATTAATTTACAAGGTACTAACCATCTTATGGGATGCGGGTGGCGCTGTGGGTTAAACCACAGAGCCTAGGACTTGCCGATCAGAAGGTCGGCGGTTCGAATCCCCGCGACGGGGTGAGCTCCCGTTGCTCGGTCCCTGCTCCTGCCAACCTAGCAGTTTGAAAGCACATCAAAGTGCAAGTAGATAAATAGGTACCACTCCAGTGGGAAGGTAAACGGCGCTTCCGTGTGCTGCTCTGGTTCGCCAGAAGCGGCTTAGTCATGCTGGCCACATGACCCAGAAGCTGTACACCAGCTCCCTCGGCCAATAAAGCAAGATGAGCACCGCAACCCCAGAGTCAGCCACAACTGGACCTAATGGTCAGGGGTCCCTTTACCTTTAACCATCTTATGGTCCATAAAAAACAAAAAGGGTAGAAGAGTTTTATTGCCTGAGCTATGCAAAGAACCAAATCGCACATGGTGGGGCTGTAAAATGGTGCAGGTAGGAGGTCACATGCTTAAATGCTTCTCTTTCTCTCCCTCTCTCTCAAACAAATATCCCTGCACACAGAAGACTAGCGTGTTAGAGAGAAGGCTAAGCCAGAACTTTTCTCCCTGATATATTGGCTTTCTATCAGCAGAGGTGGGTTTTTGTGTGATGCTCTCACCACCACCACAAACACTGTTACCTGAATGCTGTTTGGTAAATGGGAATAAGAGCAAATCCACAGCAAGGAGAATTTGTGCTAAGATTGCAGTGGCATGGCTAAGGATGCCCACGAACTGTAAGGCCTTGTAGCCAGATCCAAGTGTGTGTGTGTTATACTGACCTAGAGCATTTGTACAAAGGTTCCCAGAGTTGCTTACACGTAGCCATGAAAAACAAGGCAGTTCCTGCCTGCAGGCTTACAATCTAAAAAACCCCAACAACGTAAAACACAAGGAGGAAGGGAAGAAGGCACAGGGGTACGAAGGCCTTCTCCATTCAGCTCAGTGGGGTGGAGCTGCCTTCATTGGTCAAGCAAACGAGGGCAGGGATATTTTCCCACAGTTCCATGTGTGCATTGCAGCTGAATTCGTTCCGGAGGTCCATTCTTAACCTGAAACTGTTCTTAACCTGAGGTACCACTTTAGCTAATGGGGCCTCCCGCTGCTGCCGTGCCACCAGAGCATGATTTCTGTTCTCATCCTGAAGCAAAGTTCTTAACCCAAGGTACTATTTCTGGGTTAGCGGAGTCTGTAACCTGAAGCGTCTGTAACCCGAGGTACCACTGTATAGACATCTGGACAAGCAAAGACATCACTGCAGAGGTGGCAGCGGCTCCAGAACACACACAAAAAAAATGTTCAGGGATTTCAGAGGTGTTTTAAAGTGGGATGGGACTCATGACAGCCCAGGATTAAAAAAACTGGAATCAAAAGGGGGTCCCTCGCTGTACTGGAAAACCACAGTTCATAATTATTATAGAATGGCAAAAGAATTAGGACAGGGGTAGCCAATATGGTCTCCCCCCCCCCACGCCACCCCAAATGCTGTTGGGACTCTCAATACCCACCAGCCCAGGGTTATACCAAAGTACTGTAAGGCAAGCCCAGTTGATGTCAAGGCATATGTTAAAAATCTTCCCCAACTAAAAACCAATGGGATTTGCAATTGCTTAACTTTGTTTCAATCATGCCCCAAAGCTGCCACAGTTTTGAATCCCACATCCCCACATTACTTGCAGAGGGCATTCACATAATTCTGTGCGCACACATGTGCAATTGGGGTTTGTTTGTTTTTAATTGCTTAAGCCGCTAGTTTCAACACTGCTTTGGTCAGATTGCTGTAAAAACCGGTCATGCTGCTTGGGAAGAAGGACTCCACAACTGTTTGAGGAAGGTTGCCGCCTAGGTCTGTCTGAAAGAAAGTGAGGAGTTGCGTCTTACATGGCTCTCTGTAGGGAGAGAAACAAACCAAAAAGCCCCAAATAAGTCAGCAGAAATCACCAGTTTTAGCCAAAGATGCAGGAGAGCCCATTCCTGTACTCCCACCCATGTGGCCCAAGGTTTCCGATATTTGAAGCACTATGATACCACTTCATGAAGTCATGGTTTCCCCAAAGAATTCTGGGAGCTATAGTTCATTAAGGGTGCTCAGAGTTATTAGGGGGCCCCTATTCCCCTCACATAGTTGTAATTCCCTGAGTTCCCTGTGAAGAGGGATTGGTTGTTAAATCACTCTGGAAAATGTAGCTTTGTGGGAGGAACAGAAGTCTGACAACTCTCAGCACCTTTGAAAACTATAGCTCCCAGAATGCTTGGGGGGGGGGGGAACCACGCCTGTTAAATTGGTATCACAGTGCTTTTGTATGATGTTAACGTGGCCATTATCAGAATGGCAGAACATGTGGCAATGTCTCCCATGTTGCATTATAAATTTAATTATGGTATCATTTTAATTATGATACCATTTTAACTGGAATGGCTTCCCTCAGAGAATCCTGGGGATTGTGGCCTGTTGAGGGTACAGAGAATTGCTTGTAATTCCCAGAATTCCTTAGGAAGAGAGATTAATTGCTAAACCACTCTGGGAATGTGTGTGCTGTTTGAGCCCCATACAGCAACAGTGCTCAAAGCCTGCATATATTGGAAATAAGAGGGCCTTATGATACTCTGGCTTCAAAGGCCCCAACCTCTCAGAAGCCTTTGCAAAAATGAACCAGGAAGAAGCTGCTCACAGAGCAATCAGCCATTTTACCTGCAGCAAGCTGACTGCATCTCTCAGCAAATTCAGTCTCCTTGTATCAAATCAGCCTTTAGAGGCTTTAGCATCTAGTTGGATGGTGGGCAAAACTTTCCCTAAACTTTGCAACAATTCCTCCCACTCAATGAAAGCAAGAACCCAACAACATGCACCATATATATACAGTGATGCCTTGGTTCTCAAACAACTTGGAACCCAAACATTGCAAACCCGGAAGTGTTCCGGTTTGTGAACTTTTTTTGGAAGCCGAACGTGCTCCGTTTTGAGTGTTATGCTTCCAGTTTGAGTGCCACACTTCTGTTTTGACTGTTATACTGAGGTCTGTCTGTTTTTGCTATTTATTTTGCGTTTTTGTGGCTTTATTGTTTTGTTTTTGTGACTGTGTGGAACCCAGTTCAGCTACTGATTGATTGACTGATTGATTGATTGTGTGACTGAAGTACATTGTTTATTGCTTTCATTTTGTAGATCAATGGTTTCGTTAGATAGTAAAATTCATGTTAAATTGCCCTTTTAGGGGTTGTTTTTAAAAGTCTGGAACGGATTAATCCATTTTGCATTACTTTCTATGGGAAAGCGTGCCTTGGTTTTGGAATGCTTTGGTTTTGGAACGGATTAAGTTTGAGAACCAAGGTACCGTTTCCAAACGGATTAAGTTTGAGAACCAAGGTACCGCTGTACATGCTTGTGGTACTACAACATTTCCACCCATCTTACCCGGGGGCCGGGATGCAGAAACAGCCGCAGGGATAATTAAGGCCTCTCACGTAACTTGGTTGAAGTTGGCAGAGCGGGTGCTCCACATTGGTTGCTGCAAGGAAGAGATATGAAAATAATGCACAAGATAAAGTCCGTTTAGTGCTTTGGGGAAAAGAAAGCCTTTTCAATTTTATAATAATAGTAGAAATACAGTTGTACCTTGTATCCCCAACACCCTGGAACTCAAACGTTTTGGCTCCCAAACGCCACAAACCCGGAAGTGATTGTTCCGGTTTGCACACGTTCTTTCGGAACCTGAACATCTGATGGGGCGTCTGTGGCTTCTGATTGGCTGCAGGAGCTCTGATTGGCTGCAGAAGCCATGATTTGGTTTTCAAACATTTTGGAAGTAGAACGGACTTCCAAAACGGATTCTGTTCGACTTCCAAGGTACAACTGTAATAAAACAGCAAGAGGAGTGTGTCAGGGAACGGCCATCAGTGCCGGAGGGAGAGAGCAAAAGCCAGAGGGATTATAGAGAGTCTCCAGGGATGGAAGAAGCAGCTCCTCTTCTGGGGAAGAGAATAAACGCAGCTCCAGTGGAGAGGGGGTGCAGGAGTCGGATGTGGTGAGGCGGTCCCACGACTCCTTGCCTGGGACAAGCGGGGAAGGAAGGGGTCCTCCGCTGCCCACGCCCTCTCTGCGCAGAAGGCTTTCGCGCAGAGAGGGAAGGCGGAGACTGGGCGTCAAGGAGCTTCTTTGCTGGAAGAAGTTTAAGAAACGCCCACTCACTGATTCTGCCAGCGATTGAGGCGGCCACGGGTGAGTGGCTCTCCGGACAGATAAAGTTTACATTAGCAGCCAGCCAGGGAGAGGTTTGCCCTGCTTGCGCACGAGCAACCCCTTGGAAACCTAACAGAGTGGAACACTTTTAAGGTCAGGGTGAGGTGCAACATTATAATGCAATATCTCGCTCAGAATGAGGCAGCTTCTTAGAATCATAGAATCATAGAATCATTGAGTTGGAAGAGACCACAAGGGCCATCGAGTCCAATCCCCTGCCAAGCAGGAAACACCATCAGAGCACTCCTGACATATGGTTGTCAAGCCTCTGCTTAAAGACCTCCAAAGAAGGAGACTCCACCACACTCCTTGGCAGCAAATTCCACTGTCGAACAGCTCTTACTGTCAGGAAGTTCTTCCTAATGTTTAGGTGGAATCTTCTTTCTTGTAGTTTGGATCCACTGCTCCGTGTCCGCTTCTCTGGAGCAGCAGAAAACAACCTTTCTCCCTCCTCTATGTGACATCCTTTTATATATTTGAACATGGCTATCATATCACCCCTTAACCTCCTCTTCTCCAGGCTAAACATGCCCAGCTCCCTTAGCCGTTCCTCATAAGGCATTGTTTCCAGGCCTTTGACCATTTTGGTTGCCCTCCTCTGGACACGTTCCAGTTTGTCAGTGTCCTTATGTTTCTTTATCCATGAGGACTAGAGTCTTACTTTATTTTTAGGGGAAAGTCCACTCATTGGTAGAGCATCTGCTTGGCATGCATCCCAAGGACCATAATTTCCCACTGTCAGTCAGTGTAGAAAAGTACACACCCTAGAATGGACCAACGGTCTCATTTGATGCAAGGTAGCTTTCTAGGTGGCAAGAAGCACAAAGTTTGCAGCAGGGGGTAGCCCAGTGTGTGTGTGTGTGTGTGTGTGTGTGTGTGCGTGCGCGAGCGTGTGCATCATATTGATTTGAAATAGCCAGTTAATTGCTTAGTTGCCAGCTTCTAGGATTTTTTTTGTTTTTTACTGGTGGGGATCAAAACTGAAATTTTCAGGTTGTTGCATTCTGTGCTACGTATGAGACTGTTGGGTCTCTCACCTGTGCTGTTACTGAATGGATACTGGCTTTCAGAGCATCAGTTCACACATGTGAGACCATTGCTTGATGGCAGCAACATCTAAGAAGTGGTGTGTGTATGTGTCATAGCTGTCAACTTACAGATTTAAAAGTAAGGGACCAGCAGCCTCGAAAATAAGGGATCAGCAGGCAAAATAAGGGATTTTCTGGGCACAGGTATGTTCAACTTCTGAGCCCCTCTGAGCCATAGGCAGAAAGCCCAGCCATCAGCCAAACGAAGCCTCAAGCGGTGGTTCCCACAGCGCAGCAACCCGGCAAAGGGGATGCAGCAAGGAAAACCACTGTCACCTCTCCGCTGGGAAGCGGTGAGCAAAGGCGAGTCCCCAGGCAACGCGGCCGATTTGATCGGCACAAGGCTTGCAAGTTCCACCCCCCCAGTCGTTCTTAGACTCCTTATTGGGTGAGCAACACAGCCAAGCAACACAGTTGGAGCCTCCCTCCTCCTTGGCCGGCAGGGAGGGAGGGAGAGGAGCTGCTTCCTTTGAAACCCGGGAAATTTAAGGGACATCATCAATAAGGGACAGCAGCGGGACACAGCACTGGGATAAGGGAGTTTCCCGCCAAATAAGGGACGGTTGACAGCTATGGTGTGTGTGTGTGTGTGTGTGTGTGTGTGTGTGTGTGTGTGTGATGGCACATGACAGGTCAAGCACCACAGAAAGAGAATTTCCTGGTTGCCTCAGCTTGCTGTCAGTCCATACCCACAGCCACTGGTATTGAGTACTCATACTAACATGGGCACCAGCCTATGGGGGCCAATATATTTCGGCTTTGGCCATCTTACCATTAGATGTGATGGTTCCGTCCTCATCCCGCTTAATCAGGACGACGTCTATGAACTCCCTCGGAGAGATGATCTTCATAAAAGCCGACGGTGTGATAGTTCTGACTATGGAAACATCCTACAAAGCACAAACCAGGGTTATGGTGTAATATTTGGGCGTATTTGTTGATCTACTGCAGGTACCCCATCCTGGCCTTCATCTGCACCATACATTTAAAGAAATATCATACTCCTTTAAACAGTTATAGCTTCCCCCAGAGAATCCTGGGAGTTGTAGTTTGTTAAGGGCACCAAGAGTTGTTAGGAGACTCTGATTCCCCTACGGAAGCTGCGGTTCCCAGAGTTCCCTGGGAAGAGGGACTTATCGTTAAACCACTACAGGAAATGTAGCTCAGTGAAGGGAATAAGGTTCTCTAACACCTTTCAGCACCCTTAACAAGCTACATTTCCCATGATTTGGGGGACTGTTTAAAAGTGAAATGAGACTACTTTAAATGTTAAGCGCTGATGGAGCCAAAATGTAGCAGCTGCACTTTACCAGTTGCCACAGTCCAACTGTGTTATACTTACTTCGCTAATCTCTTCAACAACTTCAATCTCCTTCACATTTGGATCCCATTTTTCTCGAAGTCCACCCGTCTCTGGTTTCAAACATTTAAAGACATCCTCCGGTTTTGCAGGCATAATCCCTTCCGCTTTGTATCTTTCAAGGGAAGGAAGAACAAAAGGGACATATAGACATAAACAAATAATTAAAAAATTGACCTCATTTTATT
Source organism: Podarcis erhardii (assembly GCF_964252035.2). Taxonomy (NCBI): domain Eukaryota; kingdom Metazoa; phylum Chordata; class Lepidosauria; order Squamata; family Lacertidae; genus Podarcis; species Podarcis erhardii. The sequence continues at coordinate 17,219,924 of NC_138503.1, read as the reverse complement.
TCGGTCTCCGTAGGCAGACCTCTGGTGCTAGAGATGATAGGATCCCATTCCAGACTAAAGATTTTTCAATGTCCCATCCACATGATAAACTCAAATCAAATGCCATGTGTATTGGAAATGCATTATTCATGCCAATGACTGCTTTGGCCTTGTGCTTAACAATCCACCTGCTCCTACAGGTGACTACAAATTTCATACAGGTATGGGCTGGTGGAGGAGAGATGGATTGCTCCATCCCTCTTTCCTCCAGCTCGCTCGGTGTCTGTGCTAGTTGGGGAGAAAGGGGAGTCTCTCAACAACAAGGATGCACACATAGTGGGTTGACGTAGGGTGGGGAGAGACAGGTCACCCTGTTCTTCTTCCTATAGTCCACCTGGTAGAAGGCATTTTTTAAAATTAGTCTGCCAGTTGGTTGGAGGCTGTGGGGGGTGGTTGGGGAGAAAATCTGCTCCCAACAGAATATTAAAAACACGATAAAAGATCAAACATATTAAAAACTTCCCTATACAGGGCTGCCTTCAGATGTCTTCTACTAGTCAGAAGTTTATTTCCTTGATGGGAGGATGTTCCACAGGGCGGGTGCCACTACCAAAAAGGCCCTCTGCCTGGTTCCCTGTAATCTCACTTCTTGCAGTGAGGGAACCGCCAGAAGGCCCTTGAAGCTGGACCTGTGTCTGGGCAGAATGAGGGGGGTGGAGACGCTCCTTCAGGTTTACTGCGCTGAGGCCGTTTAGGGCTTTAAAGGTCAGCACAGACACTTTGAATTGTACTTGGAACGTACATTTGTGAACTCAGATGTATAAAACCTGAATGGAAACTTCCCTTTCAATCCTATACTCAAGTTATTTGGCAATAGGCCCCAATGGAACTTATTTCTGAACAGATATATATTCTTATTTATTTATTATTTATTTATTAAATATAGATACAGCCCTTCATCAAAAGATCTCAGGACGGTTCACAGGATATATAGGATTGTACTGCAGATGTGACCTAAGTGGTGGGATTTACCCTATTCCCCAAATAATTTACCTCCTAAATAAATATGCTCATTTTGGGTGTGTGTGTGTGTGTGTGTGTGTACAACTTGACTTACATGTTTCCATGAAACTCAGTTGATGGTCTCCAAGATATTGAAACTTCATTCTAGAAAAATTAAATTAAATCAGTCAAAATCCACTCCCACAGTATAACTGTGTCGAGTGAGATTATTGGGGGGGGAAAAACTTTTTAAAAACTCCGCACTTATATAGCACTTAAGAAGCGTTTCATCTATTATCTCTGTATTTTCCACAACGGTCCTGTAAGATAGTCAGAATAAATATCCTCTTATATTGCAGGTGGGGAAACATGGTTGAGACAGAGTGTGTGGCTTAAACCAGTGTGCTGAATTAGTTAGAACGCTGGATTAAATTCAGGGAAATGCAGGTCTGAATCCCTACTCAACCCTGAAATTCACTGGGTTATCTTGTGACAGTCACCAACTCTCTGTCTTACATCTTACAGGTTTGTTGAGAAGACATATTTGGAAGTCTTGTTTATTTGTTTCAGGGAAATAATGCCAAGGACCAGCATTCAAATAGGGTACCTTTCGAAACAAAGGTCTGCTGCATTTCAAAGGCTAACGCATTTAGTGTGGCAGCAATGTTCATAGACTAGACCAGCCTGTCTATAAACATACAAAACTGCCTTATTCGAAGTCAGACCATTGGGTCCAATATTGTCTACACTGACTGGCAATACTGCAGATGGAGCCTGGGACTTTCTACAGCAGATGTTCTACAGAGCATCATCAGGAACAGAGCCGGCTTCTCCCAATATCTATGGGTGCAGTGCATCTGTTCATTTCTGCCTGTGTATGCACCAGGAGGGAGGGACAAGACAGGGGTGCCTTTACACTATGCCAAGGTGTTCACACAAGAGAGAAATGAGGAACGCCTTAAGGAGCCCGATCAGCGAGAAGTTGGTTTGAGAAATACGGCACCAACAGTGATATCTTAAAACAAAACACAGGATACATGTGCATTTTGGGGTTTTTTCCCCAAATTTTTGTTATTCATTTTATAACACAAATAAAAAACACAGACAGAAAAGACAAACAATACAAACAAATTCTTGTCATATCCTTATTTTTCTAAACATTGTTAAGTTGGCTTCCCCACCTATCTGATTTTCATTTTACTTCCTCTTTAGCAGTTTACATATATTATAATTTCTAACCATCTTTTTTTATCATACTTAAAATAATTTCACATTTTATCACTTACAGATAATACTACTTTAAAATACCCTCTCTTCTACTTCTAACCCTATATCCACTTCCAAAGCTATTCTAAAGTTTAAACATTAACATATTTTTTCAAATATTCCTAAAACTTCTTCCAGTCTTCTTCCACCGTCTCTTGTGGATTTTGGAGAACGTTTGTATATAATTTTTATTGAATTGTCTGTTTTACAATTTAAAGTACAGTGGTACCTCGGGTTAAGAACTTAATTCGCTCCGGAGGTCTGTTTGTAACCTGAAACTGTTCTTAACCTGAAGCACCGCTTTAGCTAATGGGGCCTCCTGCTGCCGCTGCGCCGCCAGAGCACGATTTCTGCTTTTATCCTGAAGCAAAGTTCTTAACCCGAGGTACTATTTCTGGGTCAGCGGAGTCTGTAACCTGAAGCGTCTGTTGCCTGAAGCGTCTGTAACCCGAGGTACCACTGTACTACTGAAAACAAGTTTGGCGGCTGCAGCTTCCTTGAAACCACATTGTCTCCTCCCAGCTGGCAACATCACGCTGTAGCATGTCCTCACATGCACCAATGAGACCTGCTGATGCCTTCCCCTTCCCCCTCCTCCTCCAGGCTAAACAATGAGTGTCACATTGAACTAACTCAGTTGGTCTTTAAGGTGCTACTGGAAGGAATTTTTTTATTTTGTTTTGACATTGCTTGCTTGTTCGCAGCAGGAACAGACACCAAAGAGCATTCAAGGGGAGAGGGAACTGAATGAATTCCCTCCAACATTTCATAGATGCAGGGGCCAAGGCGTGCGGGGGGGAGGGAATTACAAGCCCCTCTTCACGCACTTGGAAGAGGTTCGTGCCCTCTCCCGCCCCTTCCAAATAACGCATTGTTCCCCATTTTCTCTCCAAGGTTTCCTTTTCAGATCATCCATGAATCTGCCCAACCCTATTTGAAAGCCACCGCTGCCTCTTGTGGCAGCGAGTTCCACAGATTTAACTGTGCTCTAGGTGAACTGCTCTCTCTTTATCTTCTAGCATTCAGCTCTGTCTTATGTCCAATACAGTGGTACCTCGGGTTACGGACGTTTTAGGTTACAGACACTTCAGGTTACAGACTCCGCTAACCCCAAAATAGTACCTCGGGTTAAGAACTTTGCTTCAGGATGAGAACAGAAATCGCGCGGCGGCAGCAGGAGGCCCCATTAGCTAAAGTGGTGCTTCAGGTTAAGAACAGTTTCAGGTTAAGAAGATGATCAGAATCCCCCTTCGGATCTTGAAATATGGGTCCCCCCCAACAAAATTTAAAATTCGGCTTTGTAATTCGGAATTTATGTGATGTGATTTAATTTGATTTGATAGGCCGGTTAATAAAAATTATTTTTAAAAAAGAAAAAAGAACGGACCTCCGGAGCGAATTAAGTTCTTAACCCGAGGTACCACTGTACTTCTAGCGTTACGAGAGAGGGGACTTTCCCCTCTCCACTTTCTCCAATGCCAGACACAGTTTTATACACTGAGTTACTACTGTTCCCCCTTTCCAATAACCCGGGCGCCCACCCCACGCTGTAAGGTCCCGGGCGACTCAAGCCAGAACAGATGCCTTCTCAACACACATTCAGCAGCTACAGCAAAGCGTCTCGTGGCCCCGGAAAGAACCTTTTGTCACCAATTCCTTCTGCTGCTGCCAAAGCAGACAAACAGGGATAGATTAGAGGAAGCAGCTTGGTGGCATTTTGCGTCCCTGCGCTGCGCATTAAATGCACGCACGAGGGAAGCCACCCACCACATGCCGGGCCAGCTTCTTTTTCCACCTGCCAGCCCAGACCGGCAGCGGCTCACTCAGGACGAACAAGCTAGGCGCATCGCCCCGTCCATAAGCGGTACAATCCTAGGATTGCAGAGTGGAAGGGACCCCGAGAGTCATCTAGTCTAACCCCCCTTCCCCTGCCCGCGCAATGCAGGAATCTCAACTAAGGCATCCATGACAGATGGCCATCCAACCTCTGCTTCAAAGGGAGAGTCACCAGGATTTTACCCCCCTCCCAGCCAGGCTGCAGCGGTGAGAAGGGTGGGCAACCTCTCCAAGCGCGCCGCGCTAGCCTCACCGTGCGCTTGCAGCTGCGCCATCCGCTGCAGTCTTTGCGATAGCTCTGCATGCGCTCCGCAGCCCAGCTGGCGGCCTCCCGGTAGTCCATGTCGCCGAGCAGGAGGGCAAAATGGCTCTGGCGCTGCCGGCTGCCGGCCCAGAAGCTCGGAAGCGGGGGAACGGAGCTGCCCAGGCCGGCCCAGAAAAGGGGCCGAGCCTCCGCGTGGAAGCGCCCCCGCCTGGAGGCAGCATCGCGGCGCCGGGGCCGCTCTCCCCGGCTTGTCCCAGGGAGCGCCGCTTGCGCACGTGGGCGGATCAATGGCCCGGAGCGGAGCGGTGTTTCCCGTGTAACCGGAGGAGGAGGGAAGAGGTTTGTTGCGTGCCATCGCTTGCTGAATCGGGTGGGGGGAGAGGGAGGGTGGCTGGCTGGCTGCCGGGCTCCCGCTGCCCCTTCCCCGCGCCGCGCTTTGAAAGGAGAAGGCGGCGCATGCCTTTCATCCATCCATGAGGAAATTAAAGCAGCACGCAAGCTTAGCTCCCCTCCGTCAATGGGTTACCGAGGTAAAATTTCAAAAATAAGGGGCACTTCGCCAAGGGAGTGTCCTATATATGGGAACACCCAGTACATTTTAATTGAAGCGGGAATAAAAGTTGGTACTATAAAATTAGAGGCTGTGCGCCCAGGAACCTTTCTCAATTCAGTTTCCAGTCGCATTACTGGCAGAGTTCCAGAAAGCACTAAGAAGAACAATCAGCAAAGCATCGGGTAGCAACTTAAAGGGGTAAGCAAGAAATTACTGTAGAATGTATGAGCTTTTGTAGGATACAGGCAACTCTGCAAAATGCATGAAGCGTTTATTCTCAGCTGGCACATTCTCAGCTGGCAGGTAAGAAAAGAAAAGAAAAAAGGGGACGGTGCTCCACGTGTTTGAAATAAGATATATTTCAGCCCCTATGTGTTTTTTTGGAAACAAATCCTTCCTTGGGCTAAAAACGTGAAGGATTTATTCCAAAATAAGCCAGGCCTGGAATAAATCTTATTTCAAGCACCTGATGTTTTTCCTCTTTCTACCTCTGCTAGTAGTGTGTTCTCCATTTTTTAAAAAAAGTTATACTGAAGTAGCCAATGTGGTATCCTATTATTGATGGTGGACCACAACTCTCATTATCCCATGGGTGGGTTCAGGGGGGCAGCTGCCCCCCCAAATCAAGTAAATAAAAGTACTTAGCTAACTGACCAATTGAGTCACAGATAGCTCATTTCTGCCCCCCCAACAAAAGGACTCCCCCCCCAACATAAATTCTGCATCTTCCCTGACCATTGGTCATGCTGACTAAGTCTGCTGGGTGTTGCAGTCCAGCACTCCCTGTGCTCTATAGATAGGAAGCTGCCCACAGTTTGTCCCATCTGGTTCAGTACTGTCTACTGGGCCTGGCAGTGGCCTCTCCAAATGTTTAGGCTTTGCCATCACTCGATCCTGGAGATGCCAGGGACTGAACCCAGGGCCTTCTGCATGATGATCATGACAACTGAGCTGCAGATGGGACAGGAGAGGGTGTGAAAGTATTACTGAAAAATAAGACCCGAAGACCCAGCTGCAGGAGAGAGGTGTGCCACAGCCATGTCCAATTTGTTTCCACTAATCCTCCTGAGAGTCCAGTTTCACCAGCTGTAACAGAACGGCAATTGCGTGGACAGGCGGAGCCCCCTCCCCCAGCCCCTGGCGACCCCCAAGCAGAATAATGACTCAAGACAACGTGCTATGGGGTTAAAATTGGCCACAACTTTATTAAGTTTCAGATGTAGGGAGACCTTGGCTCAGGTATTGGGCGTTTATCCTTCCCAGGGAGACATCAGGGTTATCCAGAGTGTGTGGGGATTGGGCTGGCTCTGGAGAACATATGTTCAAGCAGAGAGCCCGCCCCCCGTTTTGCCGCCGTTGGAGGGGAGAGCAATGACAACCTCTTGGCGTATGGCCAATGCCACCCCTCAAGACCCCTTTAACGGGAACCCTGGGATCACCACCGCAAGGGGGGCGTGGGTCACCGCTTCACCACCACCCCATTTAGGGAAGATAGACTAAAGGATTCCGCCCAAGGCCTGAAACTGCCAAAGTTGTGACGTTTTGCTACGGGAAAGGCAAAACCTGCCAAAGCAGGAAAATTCCTTTCTGGCCCTTCAACAGCGACTCTGACGTAGCAGCGCCTATGTACCTGTGGAGAAGACTGCAAAAGAAGACTTAACTGAGGGAGGGCAGGGTGGGAGAATCTCTGGAGCCAACTGACACTTCGCAGGTAAGATTCACCTTCTGTTGTGTGGGCAGGGCAGTCCCTCCCCTTACCTGGCCGATGCCCTGGCAATGCCTCCTCAGGCGGGATTGGGCAATTGGCTGAGGTAGGCGGAGACCTCCAGGTATCCAGACTGGGGAGGATGAAGCCAGCCCGAACTACCAGGGGCGCACTGGGATTTGGGGGTCTGCACACGACCATGCAAAAGCACCCCCCATTTGATGTGGGGAGCGGTCATTGCTAGCACGCAATGGCATATATTGCCTGTTGCAAAGGGACGCTTCCAATCTGTTGAGCTGGAATTCATGTGTAATTTGACACTATCAGATTTGGGCTCAACAGAGACTGGGTGTGGCTAGCTCACTGTAGAAAGTAAATGTGCCCTCTGTTCGTGCCTGCTACAAATCTTGCTTTGCCAACTCATTACCAGCTGGGAGAGGGTTACGCCCACTCCGGTTGAACCTTTTACACTTTCGACTGGATCTTGTTTTCACTTATGCCCTATTTAACACGCCTCCCTCTTTCATTGCCAGTCTTCTCATATAGCAAGAAACCTCGCCCTCCCCACTTCCTGGCATCTGCAGATATGGCTGGGGAAGGCATCTGTTTGAAATCCCAAAGAGCCACTGCCAGTTGCTGTAGACCAGGGTTTCCCAAACCTGGGTCTCCAGCTGCTTTGGGACTACAATTCCCATCATCCCTGACCACTGGGTCCTGCTAGCTAGGGATGATGGGAGGTGCAGTCCAAAAGCAGCTGGAGACCCAAGTTTGGGAAACCCTGCTCTTGACAATACCAACCTAATCACTAATCTTCAGCCTTTTCAGACTCAAGGACCATCATTTCCATGATATATCTGTATGTTGGTAGTGCTGCCATGGTGGCCCAGCTTAGACAAGGTTGTGGCCCAGTACTGCATTCTCCTGGTCTCTAGCCAAAGACCAATGAGGCAGATGAACTGAAGGTTTGGTTTGGTTTAAGCAGATTGCGAATGCAAAATGGGGAAGGGTCAGAGTTCTTAAGCTCCTTGGAGGAAAGATGGACTATAATAATTTGCACAGTGGTATCTTGGTTCTCAAATGCCTTGGTACTCAAACGACTTGGAACCCAAACACTGCAAACCCGGAAGTAACTTTTTTTGGAAGCTGAATGTACTCCGTTTTGAGTGCTACACTTCCATTTTTAATGCCACACTTCCATCTGTCTGTTTTTGCTATTTATTTTACATTTTTGTTTTTACAGCTTTTTTTTCTTGTGACTGTGTGGGACCCAGTTCAGCTACTGATTGATTGATTGTGTGACTGCAGTACATTGTTTATTGCTTTCATTTTATGGATCAATGGTCTCGTTAGATAGTAAAATTCATGTTAAATTGCTTTTTTATGGGTTGTTTTTAAAAGTCTGGAACAGATTAATCTGTTTGGCATTACTTTCTATGGTAAAGCGCACCTTGGTTTTGGAACGCTTTGGTTTTGGAAGAGACTTCCGGAACAGATTAAGTCTGAGAACAAGGTACCACTGTAGTTTCCAAGGTGCCATCAGACTTTTTGCTTCACTATAAAGTTACCCTTGTGGAGTACGTCACTAATAAAATAAGGAGGCAGGGTTTACAGACCAATCTTGCAATCCGTTTTTGCCTCCACCTTCCATAAAATGTGGAAGAACCAGTTTCGCTGCTACTGTGTGTAAACATATGAGTCCAGTCTCTCACCTCCTCTGTGTTAGGGTCAGCCCAATATATTTTGCTGTGTCAGTGAGATTTGTCCTCACATCTTAGAACAATTAAACTTTAAACTGATTTATAATATTGCAGCCTTAGTCATTATATTGGAAATGGGCACCGTGCAAAACTGAAGCAAAGCAGATACTAAACACTGATGTTAAGAAGGGAGTTGACCAGACGTGAGTTTTCAACTATGTTCAACTACTGCTTTTAATATTTTATTTAATGCCAGTGATGAGCACTGTATTGTACAGAGTTAGAAAGTGCACTGTTGATCTGGAGGCAGAACAGGCAATGAGGTGCTAAGTAGGTTTGCAATCTGAAAGTGGTTGTCATACAAACTCGGAGCAAGGAGGAGCCAATCCGAGTGATTTTATACAGCCAGGTGGAACCCTATTGGGCTACCTGTGTCACGTGGCAACTGCTGAACTGGAAAATGTAGTACCATCCTCCAGCCATAGGTGGTACCCAAGCATAACAGAGAGCAACTCAGCAGCGCCACCTTCTGGCAATGATGCAGAATACAATACTTCATGTGTTCTTATACACACTTAACCTAGTAATATGTCCTTTTGAATGCATTGTGGCTTACTTGTGAGTATACTACACCAAGATTCATGAGAGGGTGGAATAAGCTTCACACAATGGTTTCTGTCCGTTTCTTTTGAGGGCTTTTAAATGCCTTTCTTTACCGCTGCAATATCATTTCACAGTAACAATTCAGCCACAAATGATTGAATATAGAGAATCTATAGAGAGCCAGCGTGGTGTAGTGGTTAAGAGCGGTAGTCTCGTAATCTGGGGAACCGGGTTCGCGTCTCCGCTCATCCACATGCAGCTGCTGGGTGACCTTGGGCTAGTCACACTTCTTTGAAGTCTCTCAGCCCCACTCACCTCACAGAGTGTTTGTTGTGGGGGAGGAAGGGAAAGGAGAATGTTAGCCGCTTTGAGACTCCTTAAAGGGAGTGAAAGGCGGGATATCAAATCCAAACTCTTCTTCTTCTTGCTCAGTATAAGGACTGATTGGTATCTGCTCCAAGCACAATGCAATTGCCTCTTTGCTTCAAAAATCTTTTTAAAGCAGGGATGTGTACCATGTGGCACTCTGGGTATGGCTGGACCCCAGCTGCTATCAGCCCAAACCAGCTTGGCCAGTTGGGTTGATAGGAGCTGTAGTTCCCCAAGCCTGGAAAGTGGATCTCAGCTTGCCTGCCTATTTGGCCAATGGCAGGTGGGCTGCGGCACCACCCCTGGGGCAGATTGGACTCTGGTCCACCCCATGGATTTTTAATCCCGTGGCCTACCCTACCCTTTGTCCAGTTTTGAAAAACCTTTCCTGCAGGGGGGAGACACAGAGTATAGTGGTACCTCAGTTTTCGGACGTCTCCGTTGCCGAACGTTTTGGTTTTTGAAAGCCAAAAACTTGGAAGTAAATGCTTTCGTTTTCTAATGCACCTCAGAAGTCGAACGGCTTCCGCTGTATGTATCTGTTGTTTTTCACAATTTTCTCTATTGAATTGGGAGACCGCCCTTTGTGCCTCGGTTTTCGAACGTTTCAGAAGTCGAACGGTCTTCCGGAACGGATTACTTTAGAAAACCGAGGTACCACTGCATTTTCTTTTCTGAAAGGTTGTAGGCCAAATAAGTTTAGGAACCTCTGCTCTCGAATGCAGCAGCCTCGTCTTTCCCCACTAAACATTTGAGCATATCAGTTCATTAGCCTCGGCCATGTTCAAGTCGGCACCAGTCTTGGATTTCTTCCTGGTTAACGTTGCTCCAGGTTTCAGGTACTTGTCTTTGCTGTGGATAACTTGGATGTATTGGTCATTGCTGCTAGTTGGCTGGTCACTGCTCGACTCGACAGAGATGGAGTCAGACTCCGTCGGGGATGGCTCGGGCTTGTGCTTGGATTTCGGCTTTGGGTGTTGCTCTGGGTAGCGCGGGTCCAGTTCAATGTTCTTCAGGTGAATCTTCCGGTGGGTGTGAGGGGGCCTGCCAAACGTGAGCCCAAAGCCATCCTCCCAAGATTTGTAGTGCATCTTCGCCAGCGCCTTGCTACTAAGGATCTGGCTGTCAGCACACTCCCCAATGTAGAAGCGGGGGGCTGCTCGGAGATCAGAAAGCGACCGTGGGCGGTGGGATCTATTGGCCAGAGCTCTCCTCAACTCCTCTTCTTCCTCCTCTTCGCTGAAATGAGGGGAGTAGGCCCTGTGTGGCGTCCGAACCATGTACCTTCGGATGTTTCTCGGATACAGCTCCACGATGTCCCCCGACTCGTCCATTCGGAAATTCCTCGGCAGCCGCGTGGTGGAGCGGAGGAGCTTTTTCCGGGGTTCATGCTCGTTGACAAGGAAGTACCTGGCTGTGTGAGACCTGCGGCCCACAAAAGCAGGGGTGCCCCCAGCGCCGCGAGCCTCGGGGTTGGCTTGTCGGAGGCTCTTCCTGAACAGAGGTTCTGAGTGAACATCTTCTAGGCGCTTCTTGTACTTCACAGGGGTGAAAGCCTTGGCTTTGCAGAGGTCGCTTGCACTGCCATGGGCAGCACTTGGGTATCTAGAGAGAAAGAGAAAGAGAGAAAGTGTGTGTGAGAGAAGGTAGATTAATTTAGGGCTTATCCACACTTCCACTTCTCCTCCTGCTTTCCTCCCTGGAGAAAACAGCTCTTTAGCGCTCAATTGGGGCCAACTATTTGGGTTTTGCCTGGATTGCCATTTGTTCTGGTCTATCTAAAAAACGGATTTTCCCTTGGAAATGAGCGATAACTCCTGCCAGACAGGATTGATGGAAGTCAAGAATTTGAATAAGATGTAAAAGCATGTTTAATTACTGTTCAAAATGATATGTAAAAAAAACTAATAAAAAATTATATATATATTAAAAAAAAGGAAATGAGCGATAACTGCTCAGAACCATGCTTTCTAGGCATGGCACAAGCGGAAGTGTGGATTATTATTATTTATTGAATTTATATACTGCCCGGTTCACAGAACAAAATCAAAATATAAAACCACACAATATATAATCAAAATAAAAACAACAACCCAATAACGCCCCCCTCCCAACCACATTTTAAAAGTGCATAGGATGTCAAAGGCCTGGTTAAAAAGGAACGTTTTTGCCTGGTGCCTAAAGTGTATAGTGAAGGTGCCCGGTGAACTTCCCTGGGGAGAGCATTCCACAGACGGGGAACCACAACAGAGAAGGCCTGTTCTCATGTTAGTTCTCGTCCTTCGTCTACACCAGTTTGTTATCAAATGGGTGGCCTTCCGCATGATTGTCAGTAATGGCCAACTATCTTCCTGAAAGAGACATTACCAAATGCTACCTGCTTTGAGGGTTTTTGCCTACCTAGTAACAATCATCACAACTTTTGTGAGGTTAGGCATTGGGTAAGCCTTTGTTTGGTTGGAGGGGAGGTTGTTGCCTTCGCCTGCCCCTCCTCAGTAAGGATATCCTGCTAAGGGGATCTGGGCATGGGCTAGGGCCATGTCACAGCCCCTACGGGGACCCCACGGGGTGCCACTATCTGACGTAATTATAAGTCACTCCCTATCAGTGGTTTACCCTTCTGTGGACTCCCTGCAGATGGACAGGAGTCAAGATATAGCCTGGCTTCACCCCGATGCCTAAGCCAAACCGCTCACATCTGTAACCAATAAAGTTGTGGCCTATTTGAACCCATAAACCAAATATTCCATGCCAGTGTGATTTATTGTTCTCCTGGGAACTTTGGGGCGTGGGTGCCTTGGCATGCAATCTCATGGTTTGGTTTCCAGTCTCAGCAACTAAGCCAGTTCCAGCTGGCTCCTCATACTCTGAGGAATAGGCCTCATATTGGTTTAGAGAGGAAAAAGACTTAGGTCTTCTCATTGTTGTTTGGTTTGCAAGTTAAGCCTCCAAAACAATCCAAGGCGAGCTTCAAATAATTCTTCCTATCTCTGTTGGTTATCTCCCGCTTGGACTACTGCAATGCGCTCTATGTGGGGCTACCTTTGAAGGTGACCCAGAAACTACAACTAATCCAGAATGCAGCAGCTAGACTGGTGACTGGGAGTGGCCGCCAAGACCACGTAACACTGGTCTTAAAACATTGGCTCCCAGTACGTTTCCGAGCACAATTCAAAGTGTTGGTGCTGACCTTTAAAGCCCTAAACAGCCTCGGTCCAGTATATTTGAAGGAGCGTCTCCACCCCCATCGTTCTACTCAGACACTGAGGTCCAGCGCTGAGGGCCTTCTGGCAGCTCCCTCATTGCGAGAAGGAAAGCTACAGGGAACCAGGCAGAGGGCCTTCTCGGTAGTGGCACCCGCCCTGTGGAATGCCCTCCCAACCAAATGGCAAAGAAAAACAACTACCAGACTTTTAAAAGACATCTGAAGGCAGCTCTGTTTAGGGAAGCTTTTAATGTTTGATGTATTATGGTATTTTAATATTTTTTCGGAAGCCGCCCAGAGTGGCTGGGGAAACCCGGGCAGATGGGCAGGGTATAAATAATAAATTATTATTATTATTATTATTATTATTCCACCTCCTCTGTCACAGGCAGCTTGCCTCTGGGTTTCAGTTTTTGAGATTCACTAGTGGGAAGAATGCTGTTGCATCCATGTGTGTCTCCCATAGGCATTTGGTGGCCACTGTGAGAACAAGATGCTGGACTACCTGGGCACCCAGCAGGGATCTTCTTATGGTCTGCAATAGCGTAACATGAACAAAACAACTGAAGCTGCTTCTTGTGGGCCTCCATTTACTTCCAGAGCTCAAGAGGAGGGTTTTACCTGTTGGCGATGGGTTCAGCTCTCGGCTTTGGTACACTGGGCAGTGATGGCGTTGGAGTGACGGGTGTCGGAGCTATAGGCACTGGGGATGCTATGGGTAAGGGAGCCACTATAGGTGCTGGGGCCGCAGGAGGAGCATTTGCCGGCGGTGGGCTGACTGGCTTGGCTACTTCAGGCTGTGCTATGGACTGGGAGATGGTTTGTATTCTCCTGCCTTTGGGTGACTCAAAGTTCACTACACTGCCGTTCTTCCTCGGCGTCGAGCACCGGACTGAGGACTCCTGGCTGATGATGTCACTCTCCTGCTCCGGCCTTATGTCGTTTACTTCTGTAGTCTGTATTCTGGCTAAAGATGCGGATTAAATCAAGAACACGGTTATAGCCTCTTTATTCATCAACTAGGACATTTGTTTTCACAACTGCAGACCCTCCAAGTGTCCCTATTTTCCAGGGAGAGTTGCAGATTTACAGAAGCTGTCCCAGTTTCTGGTTTGGTCCCAGAATGTCCTGCTTTTCCTTAAGGGTAAAGGGACCCCTGACCATTAGGTCCAGTCGTGACCGACTCTGGGGTGTGGTGCTCATCTCGCTTTATTGGCCGAGGGAGCTGGCGTACAGCTTCCGGGTCATGTGGCCAGCATGACTAAGCCGCTTCTGGCGAACCAGAGCAGCACACGGAAACACCGTTTACCTTCCCGCCAGAGCGGTGCTTTAGAACTGCTAGGTTGGCAGGAGCGGGGACCAAGCAATGGGAGCTCACCCCGTTGCGGGGATTCGAACCGCCAACCCTCTGATCAGCAAGCCCTAGGCTCAGTGGTTTAACCCACAGCGCCACCCGCGTCCCCCTGCTTTTCCTTAGGACGTTCCTATTTTTATTGAAACAATGTTGGAGCCCTGAGCCAAGGAGATAACTAACTAACTAACTAACTAACTAACAAACTAACTAACTAACTAACTAACTAACTATATAATCTTTAGAAGACATCTGAAGGTAGCCCTGTATAGGGAAGTTGTTTAATGTTTTATTATGCTTTTATATTTGTCGGAAGCTTCCCAGCGTGCTCTAATTTAGCAAACAAAGCTAAAAACTTTGAAACTGTCAAGCCCGTCTAATATTGTATTTGCAGTTGCCATCCATTCATTGCTAGTCACGAGCTCATGAAACAAATTTTTCAGCAGAAGAATAAAGCAATGGAAAATTTTGCACCTAACAATATTGATGCTAAGTCTCCCACTGACATAGATGTGACATGATTTCCTAATGGTTTTGGTGGAAGTAGTTGCTGTAATAGATGGTCTTTGCTCCCAAAGAACATTCATTCAAATACAGCTAAGTGTTTCTTAGGTTCCTGTTTGTGGATTTAGCCTTTCTTCTCACCTGCTGCCATTTGGACCACTTTTTTCTTGTCTTCAGTTCTTTCCTAGAATGCACACAAAACACTTGGGATGACTTAACAGGACCTGTCAATAACAGAAGCACCCAGTGCAAATTGCTAATGCACAATAAATATTACAGTTCCTCTTCCAGTCCTCACCCACCCAATATTTTGGTGCTAAGTCCTTTATGAAATGCCACTAAACATGTGAAATAAGAGCTTTTATAAATTAAAAGATATCAGTACTTACATTCTGGATCTGCATCCTCAGTTGATTGTTAGTGAATTTTAGCGACCTAGCAATACTCTGCAGATAATAAATTAGCATGCTGGGAAAGAGAAACACAGGGTCATCACTGAACCACATTGCTCTGGTGCAGGGACAAAAATTGGATTATAACTGCAAACCATTCATTTCCATGAAGATCAGTGAATGTTGTGTAAACGTCTAACCTGGCAGAGTTGCTGAAACTAAGCAGGTGTGGACCTGATCAATAAGCTAATCAATACACTGAAATGGGAGACCACTTACATAAGAGCAGGTTAGAAGAATACCATATACTCCATTCCAAAATGCACATTAAACTCCTGATCCAGACCCCTGTGTGAACTATGATGCACACGATTCATTCTTCCCATTCATTTCACTGGAGAACTTTGTGTACAGTTTCCTTTCCAAGCCACCTTCAATTGAAGTGTTCAGCTGAAGTGGACAGGGTGGCCTTATTGTATGTGTTACCCCGTGAACCTCCCAGACACCTGAGGACAACATACATGCACACATGTATGGCCTCAAACCAGAAACAGCTTGTCACGCTAAAAACCCCATTGAAATTAGCAGAATGAAAATAAGTCAGAGCTCACTTGTCCTACTGAGCTCAGTGGGACGTAGACCCAAATCCAGACATGTTGTGTGCATGTGTGTGTGTGTGTGTGTGTGTGTGTGTGATTATAAATAGGAAGCCTGGAAACTCTTCCCCATTAAAAATAAAAATAAAATCTGGAAAGACAGCATGTCAGAAAGAAAGCTTCAGGTCTAAAGTGTTTCTTTATATGCTACTTTTTCTATGCCTGGGGAGATTTTGTCATGGGAGAGCATATTCCACCGTGGTGTCAGTCATCATTCTAAAATGATACAGTCCGCAGAAGGGTCAAAGGATGTTCTGAACATGTAGGTCAGCAGCAGCTGTAATGTTGGCAGTGAAATCGATAAAGAGGTTTATAGACTTACAAGAGAAGCAATAAAGCCGGGAGGACAACTACAGGGCTGCTCACATAAATCATCATCTTGTGGAACCAGACAGGAAAGTCAGCTTGAATGGTTTCGGACACAATGTCATATATTTTTTCTTGTCCGCTAGGGTGAAAAACATTCAGTTACTCTCTCAGGAGAAAAATAATAATAATCCTCAGCATCTTAAGACACTTCATAGTTGTCTTCTGGTAACAGCCATATTATTGATTGCATTCTTATCCCACCTTTTTCTCCAAGGAGCTCGAAGTGATGTACAGTGGTACCTCGGGTTAAGAACTGTTCTTAACCTGAGGTACTACTTTAGCTAATGGGACCTCCCACTGCCACCACGCCACCGCCACACGATTTCTATTCTCATTCTGAAGCAAAGTTCTTAACCCAAGGTACTATTTCTGGGTTAGCGGAGTCTGTAACCTGAAGCATCTGTAACCTGAAGCATCTGTAACCCGAGGTACCATTGTACATGGTTCTGCCCTTCCACATTTAATCCCCGCAACAACCCTGTGAGGTAGGGTAGGCTGAGCAGTGACTAGCCCTAGGCCACCCAGTAAGCTTCACAGCCATAACTGGAAATCTTGTGTAGGTGGCTAGGCCTGTGTTTGTTGGGGAAGTGGGGAAAGGACTGGGAGAAAAGGATGGGGACAAGCACATCTGAGTTTTGTCTTTCCAAACTTCGTCAGATTCCTGTGCTGAGCAAGGGTGCATGGGCTAGATGATGTATTTTTTTTAAAAAAAAAATTTATTAAGATTTTTAAATACAAATGCAAAAAAAATAAACAATATAACATGTATCATAACATCGTTTCATAGCTTCTTTGGACTCCCTCACATCTCCCTCTCCCACTTACATCATTGTAGATTTTTACCAGCAATTTATCATCTTGTTTGCGTTCTTATGTCCCGCTCATTTAAATATAATCTTAATAATTCTCCAAAAGATTTATATTTTCCTCAGTCTCACTTATCATCCCATGGGCTAGATGACGTCTTAAGCCTCACTAGCATCAACTCACCTAAACGGCCCACAGGTGAGGGATGGCTTGTAGCGGGCAATAGCAAATATGGTTGGAAGCATACACAAAAACAGCATGAAGAGCAGCATAGCCAGGTAGAAGTTATTAGATCTACAAGGAAATAAATAGTTAATACGCAGTTCGCCTGCATAAAGGGTTCTAGCAACACCCTAACTCATTCACAGCAAATTATTTTGCTAGGGGAATCCTCCCTTGAGCAGGATTTTCCTTCTCCCTGGGCATCTTACCCATCAAACTTGAATTCTTGACCCCAAAGTCTTCCTTCCACTGTATCCCATAGCTAGGAAGGAAGATATATGGCATTGCCCCACCTTGGAAGTTCCTGTTTTGGTTATTTGGGGGATATAACCAAGGTCTAGAGGGACGTGGGTGGCACTGTGGGTTAAACCACAGAGCCTAGGGCTTGCTGATCAGAAGGTTGGTGGTTCGGATCCCTGTGATTGGGTGAGCTCCCGTTGCTTGGTCCCTACTGCTGCCCTCACTGCCCAGTTGTTATCTGTGCCTTTGGTCTGCCCTCACTGACCAGTTGTCATCCCTCTGACCTATTCTATACTTCTTGGTCCAGCTTGGCTTTTGGCATTCACCCTGAGCTGCTCAGCTCCAATCTTTGGCCGACGGCTCCATCTCTCGCTGAGGTCCCATGTGATCCCAGTGCAGTACAGTCACTTAGAAAATGAACTTCGAACAATTCAATTAACAAAGTGCCATCAAGCTATAGCCTTTCTCTCCCCTTTGCTGGCTTCGAATTGATGACCTGGAGGCGAAGAAGCTGCTTTGCAATCTATGAGAACTGGGAGGGGGAAAACTTGTGAACCTCCAGGTGTCATTGAGCTCCAGCTTCCTTCAACCATTGATGGGGGTCCCAGACCCTCTGGAGGGCTGCAACAGGTCCCCACCCCTCGTGGCACCATTGGTTCTAATAAACACACACCTTCCTTTAAGGCATTTGGAATGTTCTTGGGATCTACAGTGCCCTGCAAAACTCTGCTTCCAGAGGAAACTGAAGGATATATTAAATGGATGCTTGTCTTTGAGGCATCCTGCTAAGGTAGCAATTACATGCAGGGGAATGACCCGGGATGAGGATTGAAGCACCCACTCGGGATCCCCTGTGCCATGCTGGTAATAATAATAATAATAATAATAATAATAATAATAATAATAATTTATTTGTGCCCCGTCCATCTGGCTGGGTTTCCCCAGCCACTCTTGGCGGCTTCCAACAAAAGATTAAAAATACATTAAAACATCAGTCATTAAAAGCTGCCCTTAACAGGGCTGCCTTCAGATGTCTTTTAAAGATAGGATAACTGCTTATTTCCTTGACATCTGATGGGAGGGCATTCCACAGGGTGGGTGCCACTACCGAGAAGGCCCTCTGCCTGGTTCCCTGTAACCTCACTTCTCGCAGGGAGGGAACCGCCAGAAGGCCCTCGGGGCTGGACCTCAGTGTCCAGGCTGAATGATGGGGGTGGAGACGCTCCTTCAGGTGTACTGGACCGAGGCCATTTGTCCCTCTTCCCCTCTCGCCCCTCCACTACCATGGAATGCCCATGCCGCTTTGCTTCATTTTCACCCTTTGGCATCTGAGAGGCAGGCATGACACACCCACCCCATTAGCTGCCCCTCACTGGCTGGCCTTATTTGCGTTGCTGCCACCCCCACCCCAAGGTGCCCCGGACTTCAACCACGAAGTCTGCACCTAATGTTGCTACTGGCAATGAGAATTGAGACTGCAGTACACCGAGAGGGAGGTTAACTCTCTCCCCTCACCCCCAGCTCCTTGGTCCCTGTAAAAATCACACACACAGCCTCCCCAGCTGTGTTTCTGGCATCAGGTCGGACCCACTAATGTCCTTTAGGAAAGAGGGAATATTCACAGTGAAGAGGCCACTGTTGATCTTATCTATATTTTGATGGTTTTAAAATGTCTACTTAAAAAAAAGTTTATTGAACGGCGTTTTGTTATAAATATTTTATACTATTTCATATAAACTGCTTAATTAAGCAGTCTATATGTTTTGTTACATAAATAAACAAACTAATTAAAGGTGAGCGATTGAAAATCTGCTTCCCGGACATGTGTTTCCACCAGCTCCATCCCCCAGCAGTTGCTATTTTTTAAAAATAAAATAAAATAAAAGCAAGACACACCCATTTGTTTAATATATACAAGCAGAAGTTACTGTTTTCCTCCTCCCTAGACTGGTGTGAAGCCAACAAAGTCCTACTTAGAGGAGACCAATCAAAATTAGTGGACCTAAGTTGATTGTGTGCACATCAAGTTTAGTGGGTCTACACTGAATAGGAGTAGCATTGGATACAACCCTATAGCTATCTTACTTATTCACTGACTAACCTACCTTGATGCTCTGAAGACTTGCTGATGGGGGACATTGCAAGTTAGCACAGCCCAGCTCCGCAGGTACATGAGCCCTATCAGCTTGAGAACGTTGAACGCTGGGAGGCAGGGCGAAAAGAAGGCTCCCATCCTAGGAGAGAAAACAAGCAGTGATGAATTTGGGGAAAGGAAGGCCCAGCGGAGAGGGGAGATACAGGTAAACAAGCTTGCCATCAGTCATCTCAGAACAGGTGGAGTAGTCGCAAGCTCTCTCAAGCCATGTACACATGACATTTTATTCCAGAATCAGTGGAGACAGACTACTTGTTTTTTCCTGTGTAGTTCACAAACAATCTAGATCTATCACATAAAAAGTTATTTTGAATCACTATGAGATTGTATTGAAATGTTTTAACTGTTTGGTGAATTTGTTTGTTTTCTGCCTTCTTTATATGCTGTTGCGCTTTTGATATGATTAATAGTGACTGCAATCTTTGTTTAATTTTTAATGCCATTCTGAGCCACTTTGAGCTCAGTATTATTGTCAGAATGCAAATATTGAACAAAATTAAAATAAAATCAATTGCAATTACAACTTAACCCCCCCCCCCCCAACTCCCACAAAATTCCATATGTGTTCTCACTTACCAAATCATCCCTTGATTGTAGACCAGATGCAGGACATTTTCTGCTATTTTGAATTCTCCATATTCTGGCTGCAAAGTAAACAAAAGTACAGGACTAGAAAGCCACTCTTTGGTCGGAGCGAAACAGTACAAACTTAAAGCTTTTGCAGATGACCTAGTCTTGACATTACAGGAGCCAGAATCTAGTACGAAAAGAGTATTACAATTGATTCAAGAGTTTGGTCGGGTGGCGGGATTTAAATTAAATAAGCAAAAAACTAAGGTTTTGGGAAAAAACTTGACAGTTACAGAGTCAGAAAGGTTTCAGAAAGAGACAGAGTTAAATGTGGTTAAAAAAGTAAAATACCTAGGGGTAAATATAACAGCAAAAAATTTGAGTTTATTTAAGGACAACTATGAGAAATGTTGGTCAGAAATTAAGAGAGATCTAGAAAGTTGGACAAGATTGAAACTTTCCTTTTTAGGCCGAATTGCTGCTATTAAGATGAATGTATTGCCAAAAATGTTGTTTTTGTTTCAAACTTTGCAAGTTGTGGACAAAACAGAGTGCTTTCGGAAGTGGCAGAGAGATATTTCTAAATTTGTCTGGCAGGGCAAAAAGCCCAGAATCAAGTTTAAGATATTAACTGATGCGAAAGAAAGAGGGGGCTTTACCCTGCCAGACTTAAAGTTGTACTATGAGGCCGCAGCTTTCTGCTGGCTAAAAGATTGGCTACTTCTTGAGGACACTGATGTACTAGATTTGGAAGGTTTTAATAATGCTTTTGGGTGGCATGCATATTTATGGTATGACAAGGTTAAGATCAATAAGACTTTCAAGAACCATATTGTCAGAAAAGCAGTGTTTAATGTCTGGATAAAATACAAAGACTTATTGGAAAATAAAACTCCAAGGTGGCTTTCACCATTGGAAGCTAAGGCCCGGAAAAGACTCAATATGGAGGCCAAATGGCCGAAGTATTGGGAAATATTAGAAAAAGATGGAGATAATTGGAAATTGCAGAGTCAGGAGAAAATGAAAGACAAAGTGCGAGACTGGCTACATTATGCTCAGATTAAAGAAGTTTTTAAACTTGATAAAAAGTTAGGATTCCAGGTGGAAAAATTGAAGTTAGAAACGGAATTGTTAGAGCCTAAGACTAAAGTACTTTCAAAAATGTATAACTTGCTGCTGAAGTGGAATACACAAGATGAAGCAGTTAAATCGGCTATGATAAAGTGGGCACAGGACATTGGATATAACATTATGTTTGAAGACTGGGAGAGGTTGTGGACTACTGGGCTGAAGTTTACTGCATGTAATGCTTTGAAAGAAAATGTTATGAAAATGATATATAGATGGTATTTGACCCCAGTCAAACTTGCAAAAATATACCACTTGTCTGATAACAAATGTTGGAAGTGTAAGAAAAATGAAGGAACATTCTTTCACCTCTGGTGGACTTGCCCTAGAGTGAAGGCTTTCTGGGAAATGATATATAATGAGTTGAAAAAGGTATTTAAGTATGCCTTCCCTAAGAAACCAGAGGCCTTTCTTTTGGGTATTGTTGGCCAGAATGTGTTAAAGAAGGATCGAACATTTTATATGTATGCAACAACAGCAGCACGGATACTTGTCGCCAGGCATTGGAAAACACAAGATCTACCCACACTGGAAGAGTGGCAGATGCAACTGATAGACTACATGGAACTGGCTGAGATGACCGGCAGAATCCGAGACCTGGGAGAGGAGACGGTGGAAGAAGATTGGAAGAAATTTAAGATTTATTTACAAAAATATTGTAAATTGTACGAATGTTAAGAAGGATGCTAGAGTATAAACAACTTGGCACCATTGAGTCCAAGGAAGTGAATTATGAAGATAAGATAAATTTAAGAAATGATAAAAATTTTGGAATATGTTGGTTATATCTAAACTTTTTAAGATTTGAATAAAATGATAGTCAAAATTAGAGATATAACATCGGAAAATTAGATATGAAGACTAAAAATAAGGGGATAAATTTGCTGAATAATATTATAACCAGGAACGCAGGAGCGGGATATGCGAGGGAGTCCAAAGAAGTGAAAAGATCTATGTTAAGAGATGTGATATTGTATTGTTTTATTGGCATTGTGATTCAAACAAAAAATTGTTAATAAAAATATTTTAAAAAAATAAAATAGAAAGCCACTCTTTTTTCAGAGTAAATATTCATCTTTGGCACTCTTAATGTAATAATACCCCACAGCCTGTTGTCAATATAATTCTTTCCCCTAAAGAGAGCAGATCTGGCTGGAACACCAGGTGATGCTTACTGTAAAGATGGGGAATGTTGCATGGTGGCTAAATGAAATTATTGTTAACACTCACTTAGAAGAGCAGACTTTATAACCAATTAGCAAGTTAAAACAACAGTGCTTTGGCCCCCGGTTTAGATCTGCCCAATTTAGGAACACCCAAAGAAAGAACAACAAGATGGACAAGGTATAGAACCTTAGCTGGGCACTAAAGGACGTGGAACAGCACCATCTATTGACTGGAGGTGTTATAACAATCACAGATATAATCATCAGTAGTGCTAGGGAGACTGTGGCCCTCCAGATGTTGTTGGATTGCAACTCACATCAGCTCCACCAGAGTGACTAATGGTCCAACAACATCTGCAGGGTCCACAGATCCCCCGCCATTGTGTTACAGCAAAAGGGCTGGGCGATGCAATATAGGGATGTAGTAGTCAGCAGCTACCTCCATGTCTGTGTAATGTGCCCCCCGTTTTTACCTCCCCTTCTCCTTCTTTACTAATAGGAAAGATATACTCACAAATTTGCTTTCCAAATCCCAGCACCAACAGTCACTTAAGTATCGGACAAAAAGCCCACGGAAGAAGTCAATCAACAGGATGCTCGCCACGGTGAAGAGCATGTCAATAATCGACAGCTTCAACATTTCCTGAAACAGGAAGGATGCAAAAATGTCACATTCCAAGGCAAGGAATGCTCTTCTGTCACTTCCATTGCTGCCAGGAACAGGGATAGATGGATCAAACTATTTCTATTCTGTGTTGATGTCACACACGCTTTAGTCATGGGTAGGAATGTCAGAGAATTCCAACAAATGCAGACACGGGAGTAGAAATTGCCTAATAAAGTTTGTTTGTCTGTCCCATGTTTGGAATGGAAATCAATCCAGTGAATACAATTGGCCCAGCAACATTTTGAGGGAAACAGAATCCCCATCCCCGATCCAAAAGCTGACATATAAAAGGGCTCAACAGATCTCCACAGTGGAACTATTCATCAATCCTGCTGCCATCACGGCAGAGACCTTGTCATGGGTACCTGCCTGTCTAATCTCACATAAAGGTCAAACCTACTTGACCAACATAGGTCTCCCAGCATTGATCTTGGTGGCTTTGAGTGTTGGATTCATAAGATGTTGTCTTGTTGGTCACCATGCTGATGGGTAGAGCATAGCTTTGAGTGTGGTTGTCAACCAGAAGAAAGGTGCTGGTCCTCATAATGTGCATACTGGGAATGATTGTTGAAAAGTTGTCTTCTCTAATACGTTTAGTAGCTGAGGTGGTTGTGGCAATCACTGTGGTGCTTCCGTTGTTGTGAACTTCAGATTCCTGAAATCATGGAGCAAAAGTCAAACTCATAAACTTAAGCTTTAAGAAGGTGGTGCTTAAAATATCCTGGTTCCAGCCAGTTTGGAGATCTAGATCTTTTAGGACAGAGCTAGGGAACCTGTGGCCAACTCTCCGACTCTCATCAGTCAACAGCCAATGGTCAGGGACAATGGGAATATGGAGTACACCACGTTTGGAGGGTGACAGGTTCTCTTCCAGCCCTTATAACAGCCCTATAAGGTAAATCAGTGGGCACAGCATCTTACCAGCTGGGAGCCGTTCAGAGGAGAGCAACAAAGTGTGAGATAACCAGCCTCATATAGCCGGCATAAAAGGTAAAGGGACCCCTGACCGTTAGGTCCAGCCGCTGACGACTCTGGGGTTGCGGCGCTCATCTCGCTCTATAGGCCGAGGGAGCTCTATAGGCCGAGGGAGCCAGCATGCTTAAGTCTAATTAATGCATGAAGGGGTTAATGCCATAGAGTAAGCTGTCCTGTCGATCACTTCTTTATGCATTTGGACCCTCTTAATACTTTTGAAATATTGTTTTTGCATTTTGACTTGTTATCCACCTTGAGTTCCTCAGAAAAACAGATGGAACATTAAAGGCCAAAAACATAAATAAAAGCATAGAGCTTACATCCCAAAGATGGTCGAGATTTGCAACTTACAGCGATGCTCATGCTGTCTACTTTGTCCAGAAGTGCAATGATCAAACTGTATAGATTTCCCAGATATAAGACAAGAACTCTGTCAAAACAAAAACAGAAACGTCAAGTGCAGAAAGCTACCATCAGTTCACAGTGCTATATAGGAAACTGAATTATACTGAGTTAGACACTTGGATCTGTTCCAGCTTCTTCTTGCCTATACAGTGGTACCTCGGGTTAAGTACTTAATTCGTTCTGGAGGTCTGTTCTTAACCTGAAACTGTTCTTAACCTGAAGCACCACTTTAGCTAATGGGGCCTCCCGCTGCTGCCGCACCGCTGGAGCACGATTTCTGTTCTCATCCTGAAGCAAAGTTCTTAACACGAGGTACTATTTCTAGGTTAGCAGAGTCTGTAACCTGAAGCGTATGTAACCTGAAGCGTATGTAAGCCGAGGTACCACTGTACACTGAGTGGCAGTGGCTTCCCAGGATATCAGACATGAGATATTTCCAGCCTTACCTGGAGATACCAGGGATTAAACCTGGTACCTTCTGCGTGCAAAATACCGTATTTTTCGCTCTATAAGATGCACCAGACCACAAGACGCACCTAGTTTTTGGAGGAGGAAAACAAGAAAAAAAATATATTTTGAATCTCAGAAGCCAGAACAGCAAGAAGAGAACAGCTGCACAATGAAAGCAGCAATTCCTCTTGCTGTTCTGGCTTCTGGGATAGCTGCGCAGCCTGCATTCGCTCCATAAGACGCACACACATTTCCCCTTTAGGAGGGAAAAAGTGAGTCTTATAGAGCAAAAAATACGGTAGATGTTCTGCCACCCAACCACTGCCTCCCCATTGTACCATACAGTAAGCCTGGGCAATGTATTGATACATCAACCAGGAGCAGTTTGAGGACCAGATCGCGATGGCGTCTTTACCCGGTAGTATATCGTGGGTCGGGCTTGCCTGCCACTCAGTGCCTTTCCTTTCTCCTCCTTCCTCTGTGTACCAGGCGCTGGTGGCGGAGGGAGCAGTGGCAATTTCAGCCCAGCGCCTCACAGGGCCGGCACCAGTGCTCCTTGCTCCTCCCTCCATGTGCCGGGCACTGGCGACAGAGGGAGCAGCACCCCCCTGGCATCTTTTGGGGCCAGGGGGCTTGATGCTCCTTCCTCTTCAGCATTGTGATGTGTCACTATATCGCAATGTTTAGCTGGTGATACACAGCCCTACCATACAGACAAAAATATGATACAGTGGTACCTCGGGTTAAGAACTTAATTCGTTCTGGAGGTCTGTTCTTAACCTGAAACTGTTCTTAACCTGAGGTACCACTTTAGCTAATGGGGCCTGCCCCTGCCGCCACACAATTTCTGTTCTCATCCTGAGGCAAAGTTCTTAACCCGAGGTACTATTTCCGGGTTAGCGGAGTCTGTAACCTGAAGCATCTATAACGTGAAGCGTATGTAACCCGAGGTACCACTGTACAGTGGTACCTCTGGTTGTGAACAGGATCCGTTCTGGAGGCCCATTCACAACATGAAAAGAGTGCAACCTGAAGTGCCGTATCTGCGCAGGTGCGCAGCGCGATTTGGCGCTTGTGCGCATGCATGAAGTGCGATTTAGTGCTTCTGCGCATGCGCGAGCAGTGAAACCCGGAAGTAACCCTTTCCAGTACTTCCGGGTCGCCGTGGGATGTAACCTGAAAGAACGTAACATGAAGCAAATGTAACATGAGGTACCACTGTATACAATTAGTCCAGCCCTCCTTCCCATACCTGGCAAGCTGAAAGCGTAGGGTTGTTCGAGGGTGGTACATCTCTAGTGCAGCAACCAATTCAAAGGCAGAAGGAGCGAGCATTGTGATGAGGGAGACAACAACACTTACCTGGAAAGAAGAGGGACACGTGTGATTTTTAGCAGGGGTCCCTGTGGAATTCTTTTCTAAAAAAATAGTTTTTATTAAGGATTTCAACATAACAAATTATTGAAACATATCATCTTCCTCCTCCCCCTAATTTTTCCCTTCCCCCCTTCCCAAGAAGAACCTTCCCTCCCTCCCCCCCAAGACTTACCTCAGCTCCTCTCTCTGATTTTTCAACACATGTTGTTCTCTGCATATTGTAAAAATCTTTAAATTATCTGTCTATTATGTCAACAATCAATAAATTTGAGTATGTTTATTCAAAACCTGCCAAGGAGTCCAATTCATTTGTTTTTTTAAATAAATTGTAAAAAGTTCCCATTCTTCTTTAAAGTCACAGTTGTCGTTGTCTCGCAGTTTGTACATCAATTTTGCCAGGGGTCCTTATGGAAATCAACCATTTGCTAAACGGGATGCAGAATAACTTGATCCACACATCTCAGATTAATGTTCAGTTCAAACTGCTGCTCTCTCTTGGATTCCACACTTCTACATAAACTGTGGCTCCCAGTTCTTGGCTCAAAACCCGTATTCAAAATAAGGTTTAAAAATGTTTATTTTGAGAGGAAATGTGTTTTAAAAAACCTGTATTTAAGTGTGGATAGCCCAGTAACAAAGGTCAGTCTACGGTAATTGCCCCCATACTGCAGACGGAGACAAAGAGGATGTGCTTTTATTACCTCATTCTTTTCCCAGAGTGTTAGCTCCTTTTTCGTGCGCTCTAATTTCTGGGATCGATCCACTACGAAGTAAATGATGTAAATGCTTCCGGCGAGTGAGAGGAGAACAAGGATGTTGGCGATGATCCTTAAGCTTATGGTCACGGCCCTTTACACGAGGGTAGGACAAAGTATGGATATTGTTTCAGCAAGTCATTTTCATATTGTTTCAAAAGGACAGGAGGAAGACAATTCCACTTTTGCAATCGTGGAACACAGGCTGGGAAATGATACATATACATACATGTTTGTGCTTTTCTTCTTTTCCTGTTCTTCTAGTATGGCTTCCTGTGAAACACAAAAATAATAGCATGTAGCAGGGATGCCAACCTGAATAAAATATTGGGGGCGGGGCACATAAGCCCCGCCCCACATAATCGATCACATGATGCAGTGCACGCTTACCATTTGAATGGCAATGCCCATCAACTTTGGGGGGCAGCATCCTCAAATATTTTATTGGGGGGAAAAGGGACCTTGGCCCCTAAGAGGTGGCTCCCATGGCATGTGGTGAGCTTCGTGGGACTTGCTTCTGAGTAGACATGCATAGGATTGCAGTGTTGAGTCAGCCCCCTTTGGGACTCTCCTGTCCCTCTCTAAGGCAGACATAGGCAAACACAGCCCTCCAGATGTTTTGGGACTACAACTCCCATGATCCCTAGCTAACAGGACAAGTGGTCAGGGATGATGGGAATTGTAGCCCCAAAACATCTGGAGGGCCGAGTTTGCCTATGCCTGCTCTAAGGTGTTAGAGAACTGTTAGGGTGCAAGTCAAGCTTTTTAGGCGCCACAACCCCTTTTTGTTGTTTTTACTACCCCCAGTCAGAAAAGAGAGGCAGACCATTTGAATTCTTATAATAGGTTTTAGGAGTGACCATGTGCTGCTATTTCCATGTCCAGTTAGATTCTACTAGATGATGATTATTCTCTCTTTAGAAATGCAAGGCCTTATCATTTATTGGCAGGTCACAAT
Source organism: Podarcis erhardii (assembly GCF_964252035.2). Taxonomy (NCBI): domain Eukaryota; kingdom Metazoa; phylum Chordata; class Lepidosauria; order Squamata; family Lacertidae; genus Podarcis; species Podarcis erhardii. Next base: position 17,192,297 of record NC_138503.1, on the reverse strand, counting down.
CCCCTGCAGCTAGCAATCCATTAAAAAAAGAGCTCTTAATTCTTCTAAAGTCATCTATTTCCTTGGGGAAAAATAGAATCTTTGGTTTTTTCCACAGATCCCTTCGAGGTTCTGTCTGCTGTTTGCAGAGATGCATCTACAAACAATTACCACCGAACAGTGTTACTTTCAAACACTAACAAGAACTGCACCTTTGGAGCATTAATGCATTGCATTTTTCTTTTCTTTTTGCATTCGCTCCGTAACACATTTGCCTCATGCACAACAATCACAGGCAGGCATCTCTTCCGGCTACAGAGACCAGTAGCTTACCCTGATGCTGTTAACTATGGCAGCTGATTTGCTCTCTGCAGCCTCAGGGTTGCCAATGAGATAATCCCAGGCACAGAAGACACGCCAACAAAATGTGTAATTTTCATCAGAAGCGCTTGCGAGGCTCATTCTTGAATTTTTAGCCATCCTGGATAAGAGCAGCGGAGACATCGCATAAATGTGAGTTGCTCAAAGGCTGGCTCATACATGCATCTGATCCCCAGTCACCAAATTCCTCTGTTGAATGTGCGAACTGACTCCACTCCAAAGCACAGTGTTTGAACAGGCACTGAATGATAGTAACGCCCCGATTGCAAATGGCTAAACGTTAATAATGTTAATACGAATCCTCCCATTGCAGGTACAAGAATTCTGGAGGCAAAAGAGTTAAAGATCTCCCATGCAGAGGCGTAGGAAGGTCAGGTGGTAATAATAATAAGTAATAATAATAATAATAATAATAATAATAATAATAATAATAAACAACTTTTATTTATATCCCACCCTCCCCTGCCGAAGTTGGGCTCAGGGCGGCTAACATCAGATACATAACATTGGTATAAAATCAAACTATAATTAAATTATCTCCTAAAAACATGTCAAAATGAAATTAAAGTCTAATTAGGGTTGGGAACAGTAAGTGCTCCACTGAATTGAAATTTCAGACTTCACGACATAGGAAAAAGGCCAAGTAAACAGCTATTTTCATGGAGGAGGGTCAAGATATTAACTGATATGCATGGAATTTCATATATAGCTATATAATACCCAGTGTGGTAAGATAAGACCTTTGGAGCAGGCATTTTCAAAAAAAAGTTTTTTATGAACTACCCTAGTAGGGCAGTAATTGTTCCGTGATAATTTGTCACACCCCTCCATGATGGAACCTGGGGTAGACCGTTCCCCTTCCTACGCCCCTGCTCCCATGCCTGGTCACAATCTCTTTATCAATCTCAAACCACCCCACTACCACACACGATCAGGGTTTTGGTTTTTTTAAGTCAACTAGAAAGGGAAAACTGCACAGCAAAGACCATGTGTAATATGGCCTTCAACAATGGTTCATCCTGCACATCATGCTCCTCATTGCAAATGCTATGGGAAATGGCTTGCAAAAATGGTTATGTGACTTACCCCCAATAAATCAGCACAGGGTAACCAAGATGGCAAAAGAGGGAATGGGTTTGCACAAAATTGGCACATGCAAATTTATATGTGTAGCTGCAAATTAAGAAATTACCACTATAATTTAAAAGGAAATGCCAGGCATTTTGCCACTGTAGGGAAGACTGTGGCTAGGTTGTGTGGGAGCCAGTTGAGTCTGCTGCTACATATTTCCTGCAGGTGAGAAACTTTATGCCACCTCCCCCTGTTCCTCATTCTATTCTGATTCATCTCGAAACCGGACTTGGACCAGGCAGTTCTTCAAATAAATAGAGGATTCCTCCTGAGAGATGACTGTTCATGCTGAAATGGGTATTCCCTACCATGGAATCTCTCTTCTAACTAGTCCTGCTCCTAAACACTGTTTTTTAGCACCAGTAGGGATACAGGTAAAGGTAAAGGGACCCCTGACCATTAGGTCCAGTCGTGACCCACTAGGGTTGCGGCGCTCATCTCGCTTTATTGGCCAAGGCAGCCGGCGTACAGCTTCCGGGTCATGTGGCCGGCATGACTAAGCCACTTCTGGCAAACCAGAGCAGCACACGGAAACGCCGTTTACCTTCCTGCCGGAGCGGTACCTATTTATCTACTTGCACTTTGATGTGCTTTCGAACTGCTAGGTTGGCAGGAGCTGAGACCGAGCAACGGGAGCTCACCCTATCACGGGGATTCGAACCGCCGACCTTCCGATCGGCAAGTCCTAGGCTCTGTGGTTGAACCACAGGGATACAGGTATGGTTCAATAAAAACACCACCCAAACATCTTTGCTTATTTATGCCTTTGCTTATTTACACATTTTTCAATCCTAGCCAGTTTGTTTGCTTGCAAATGAAGTAATGTAAGCATGGCAGGGGGAGCAATTCCAGTTGGATAACTTTAGTCCAGTGGATTTTTTTTGGGGGGGGGGGGAGGTTACGAACAAAGGGATCGATCCTGCTCAGTTAGACTGAGCATGTGTGTTCCCCTGCAGTGTGGTGCTGTTTGAAAAACCTGCTTGCAAACAAACCCATGCTTTTTTTCCGCAGAGGCTGTTTGCCTCTGTTTTCCTGCCCAACTCCCTGCCCCCTTACAACTCTGGCTCGCTTCGGGTGGCCCAACTCGGGGCAACCGTGACCTGACTTGGACAAAGCCTGGATCCCACCCTGAACTGGCCCATCTCTGGATTTGGGATTCAGGCATTGGCTGAACCTGATGCCCAGCCCCTACTTGCCCGTCCTCTCCCACATGCCCCGTAGTAACCATTTTGTGACCGCAGCGCTTTCTCAAAAATCAAAAATGTCTGCCCCAAGCCCCAAAGGTTGGCAACTCCTGCCTTAAGCAAAAGAGCTGCATTACTTCTTTAAGAGGATGATGAAGCTGTAAGCAAAGACGGCCATTCCGACGAGGAAGTAAGCGAGGGGCAGCCGGTAGCCTGCTGCCCCAATCTTCCTCGCCTGTCCGTAGTAGCCGTAGAATAAAACTGAGTACTGGAGGTAGCCCTGTGGAAACACCAATGAAATAAATCAGCATCTAGTAGGGTAGCCACCCAGTCCATCGAAAGAAAAAAGGCCCAATCAATTGCTGATATGATAATATAATTTTTCGCCTTGCCCCCAAAGACCAGATCGTATCGAGATCTTGTGCAGATTCTTCTTGCCCCGCAGGAATGCTCTTGCTGGGAGTGCTTCCAAAGGGTTCTCCAGCCAGGATCTGTAATAACAAAGCAAAGCTTTAAACAGGTCCTCTGGAATGAAGATGATGGAGTTTATGGAGCTGGCTGATCTCACCGGGAGAATCCACGACCAGAAAGAAGAGGAACACCAAGAAGACTGGGAGAAATTTAAAGAATATTTGAATAAATATTGTAATATTAAAGTTATGTAATCACTTGAAATAATCAATTAGGCCTAGGATTAAATTGGGATTAAATAAATAAATAAGAAAATGTACGATAAGAAAAGTTAGGAAATATGATTATGACTGTGATATGGTTTTATGAAATAATGATATTGGAAACTGCTATATATCATTACTAAGAAACTCAGATGGAAGAGATTTGATGAAGTCAAATAATATGTTTATGAAGATGGATTTTATTTAATTAATTAAGTTTTAGTTTATGCGGTTTATTTGTTTATTTAGTTTATTTGTTGTATTTTATGTTTTATATTCTTTTTTCTTTTTCTTTTTCCTGTTTCATTCTTTTTCCTTTATTATTTTTCTTCTGTTATGTTTATGTATGGAAAATAATAAATATTATTGTGAAAAAAATAGTAATAAAATAAACAGACCCTCCGGGTGTCCCTATTTTCCAGAGAAAGTCCCGGATTTACAAAAGCTGTCCCAGTTTTTGATTTGATGTCAGGGGCTGGACTGAGAAAGAATGGTGGGAGCCTACACCACCCCCTCTGCACCTTCCAAGAAGAGGAGAACAGTATAGATTTAGAACAGTGGTCTGCAGAAGGGCATAGTTCAGAGGCTGCAGAGGGGAGAAGCTGGGAAATATTGAGAGAGCAGCAGGAAGAAGATGCACCAGGGGAGAGACAGCTGACAGACTCAGTGTCTCCAGAAAGCCTTCCTGACTCCCTTCTCCCAAAACCAGGCATGCATTGAGAGTAGTAGAACAGAAAGCTCAGAGGCAGAAAGCACAAATCAGCCGGCGCAGGGGTGATGTAGAATAGGAGGGACTGAGGGGGTGGGACTTGACTTGGAGCAACGGCATTACTTAATAGAGATGGTGTTCCTTTGTGTCTCTCTCTGGGAATACTGAATAAATTATGTGGTTAAGAACTCTTTTTGCTTATCTGCTTTTTGACTGCCACCGGGGGGAGGGATTGTAATTCCCTGAAACCTTGACATTTGGCCCCAGAATGTCCTGGTTTTCCTTAGGATGTCCCTATTTTCATCAGATAAATGTTGGACGGTGTGCAGTTATGCAACCCCCCGAGCCAAGGAACTATATAACTTTTAAAAGACTTCAGAAGGCAGTTCTGTAAAGGGAAGGTTTTTTATGCTTAATGTTTTATTATGTTTTTATATATGTTAGAAGCCACCCAGATTAGCTGGGGCAACCCAGTCAGATGGGCTGGGCATAAATAATAAAATTTATTATTATTGTTGTTATTATTATTATTATTATTATTATTATTATTATTATGGAATAGGAACGTCCTTATTTTCATTGGAGAAATGTTGGAGGGTATGTGAAAACAGCTCAGAACGCAGTACCTCAAGGACTGCCTCTTTGCATATGAACCTAGGTGTTGATTGCTTTCAGTTTTTAAATTGTATCAAGATGTAAACCACCTGGGGCCAAGAGCCAGTATATACATGCTTTAATTTATAAATAAATAAATAAATAAATAGGCACATACCATGCCAAATCTCCCACACCACACCACAGCAGGCAGGCAGTAGGGTACCTAACACATAAGACTGGACTCCTATTAGTGAATTCCTGTTTTTATAGTGCAATTTTGCTGATGTTTTGGTTTTGTTTGTTTTTTAAAAAATGTTGTATCTCTGTTTTTCATTGGGTTTTTTTTGTTTTGTTTTTGGTATGATGTTTTGTTTTTGTATACCGCTTAGAGATTTTTTTTTAAAAAAAATATACTGGCAATAATAAACTTCTGAATGAATAAATAAATAACTCTCCACACATCCCACCAAGAAATACCATACAACGAGCATTGCTTACCTCTGGTAAAACAACAAATGTTCCTGTCATGATGGTGAGAACAATATTGATTCCAAATAGCCATCTCAAAAAAATAAAGTAAGAGGCGACTCCAGAGCCAAAGTGACCTTCAACCACAAAAGGGGGGGGGGAGTATTAGCATTATTATTCTATTCTATTCTATTCTATTCTATTCTATTCTATTCTATTCTATTCTATTCCCTTCACCCCCATGGTCCCAGGATGGGTTACAACAATTAAAACACAATATTAAAAAAAGTTTCTAACAACTTGCCCCCACAGAAATAATGTGGGCCCTAAAAACATACATCTGAAGTGTCAAAAGCCCGGGTCTTCAGCATTTGACGGTAGCTGCATAACAAAGGTCCTTCCTGTGGGGAGGGAGTTTGGCAACTTAAGAGGCTACCACAGAGATTTCCCTCTCCCAGGCATTAGGAGAAATTCACAGAAAAATGCTGGTGAATTTTCACACCACATTTTAATAATAATAATAATAATAATAATAATAATAATAATATAATCAGGGCCAGAACTCACCAGAACCCAGAACCTCTCAGATGGGTGCAATTGCCATGCTAAAAGAACATGGAAGGCATTCATGGTGAGTTCCGGCAACTCTTTTCCCACCAAAATAGCACTGATAATCACAAACTGATTCGGAACCGGCAAGACACTCCAGTATCCCTGCCAAGAAAACTCCATGGACGAAGGAGGCAGTGGAAGACAGGAGTGCCTGGCGTGCTCTGGTCCATGGGGTCAAGAAGAGTCGGACATGACTAAATGACTAAACAACCACAAACTTTAGATTGGGAGGAAAAATGACAGACTGAAGTTGGCAGATTCTTCCATCCCTTCTTCCAAGTAGAAACATGCAAGATTGCAGTGTTACTCTGAGGTAAGTGTGCTCAAGAATAAGGGAATGTTGATTATTATTATTTTAATTGGCTCAATATGACAAATGTTGGAAACATCTATTATCTATCATCTATCTATCTATCTATCTCTATCATATATCTATAATATAATATTATATAATATTTTCAATAAGCCCAAGAGAAAGCCTTATTCCCAGCACTTTCCCATGACAGGCAACATCTTAGTTAATTAGCCTCCCTCCATACTTCCATACTTACTTTCTATTTTCTTGATTCTCATTTCCCAGGGAATAAAGATGACCACAAAGTTATATGCAAGCCGAATAAATTTTCGCCACAGCTAGGAAAAACACAGACATATTAGAAACAGCTTTAGTTTACGTGAAAGGAATACACTCTGCCCACACGAGGGATCATTCTCAACATTTAGGTCTCATCTGCACTGTACATTCAAAGCAGTATCATATCACCTCAAACAGTCACGGCTTTCCCCAAGGAATCATGAGAAGTATAGTTTGTTAAGGGCTTGGAGAGTTGTTAGGAGACACCCCCCCCCAATTCCTCTCACAGAACTACAGTTCCCATAGTGGTTTAATAAAAATAAAAATATAATAATAATAATAATAATAATAATAATAATAATAATAATAATAATTTGTTGTTGTTGTTGTTGTTGTTGTTGTTGTATTTATACCCCACCCAATCTTCTCTATTAGTTTTTAATGTTCAATGTTTTATCACATTATTCTTATTCTTATTCATATTATTCTGCTAGGAGCTGCCCAGAGTGGTTGGGGAAACAGATGAGCGGGCTATTAACAACAACAACAACAACAACAACAACAACAACAACTTTTGTCTTCTGATCATATATTGCAAGCCACTTTGGGCACCCTTTTTGGCAAAACAAAATACAAACAAACATGACTACAATGATGGGGGGACTCCCAGTGTCCCCCTCAAACCTGGCCCAGAGGAGAAAGTTCTCTGACATTTGATAACATGTATTTCTTTTTAAATTCCTCAGTCCTTTTGCTCATGGAATAACTCTCTATTTCATGCTGAACTGCGCTTTGGGCAAAATTTCTCATTTGACCCTTTTGCTCCATGGTATTGAGAAAGCAATAACATTGCCGTGCCTATGATGGTTCAGCCCATTAGTCAATCTCAAGAGGCCACCTTCTCTGGTCGCTAGTTGCTCATGCACAGTCAATTTCTTTCGAGCCAGATTTTTGTTAACTCATGAATAATCAATGCCGTGGTCAAAGCTAATTAATTCCATGGGTCTTCCAAGGCTTTATTGCTGTAAGTGGAAGTATTTTAATTAAAGAAAAAATTAACAGATGGCACAGACCTTCTCGATCAATCAGAAAACCACACCAATGGCACAGATAAAGCTTTACAGGCAATATATTGTAAAGCAGCAAAGGGGCACCTGCTGGCCTCCAGATGTGGCTAGCCTACAACTTCCAGGGGGTGTATGGGGTGTTAGGGGAGGGTTAGTGTTATGTATTCAGTGGTCTGTGTTTGCCTGAGCTTGAGTCTGGACTAAGGATTCCGAGCTCCTGTGTTCTGATTCGATACATGATGTCCAGTCACAGAACATTTCAGGATTTGGGCCTCTGCCATTGGCCCTTGAACTCTGAGTCGTGATTCGCAGCTTGGAAGTTTAGACAGCCAATCATGTTGGGAGTGGGAGAGGCCCAGGCTTTCAGGGATGTATATAAGCAGTTGCTTTGCCCACATTTCCCAGTTATGTGGTTCAATAAAGCTTCTTGTGTGAAAGAGCCAGTGTGGTGTAGTGGTTAAGAGCAGTAGTCTTGTAATCTGGTGAACCGGGTTCACTTCCCCGCTCTTCCACATGCAGCTGCTGGGTGACCTTGGGCCAGTCACACTTCTCTGAAGTCTCTCAGCCCCACTCACCTCACAGAGTGTTTGTTGTGGGGGAGGAAGAGAAAGAAGAATGTTAGCCGCTTTGAGACTCCTTCAGGTAGTGATAAAGCGGGATATCAAATCCAAACTCCTCCTCCTCCTCCTCCTCCTCCTGCTCTTCTTCTTCTTCTTCTTCTTCTTCTTCTTCTTCTTCTTCTCACTGTGTCCTGCCTCATGGGAACCCACCTACACTTCAGTAAGTACCTCTGGTGAGGGACAAATGCTCCTTCTAGGGTGGTTTGTCCATCTTTGGCCCCACCCTGCACTCAGCTCCCATCTTTGGCTCCCAGAAGCTGTCAGCATGTGACAGCAGCCACACTCCAGGAACAGCTTTGATTGGTCGGCTAAACCAGGTGGCGGTAGCCGATGAGTCTCAAACCCTTGGTGAGTCAGTGACTTCCTCTGTATGTGAGAACAAGCTCTGGTGGATTGAGTGAGCATGACCATTAGTGGGCGCAACAGTCAAGAAGGCGGTTTCTGCACATTCCGGAGAGGGAAGTGTGGGGTAGATGGGGCTTGTCAACCTGGGAAGGTAGCCCATCTAAAGCTCCACTGCCTTGCAGGATATCTTCAGGAGAAGAAAAGGCTAAGGGGTAAACACTACCATTTACAGTGGTACCTCGGGTTAAGTACTTAATTTGTTCCGGAGGTCCGAACTTAACCTGAAACTGTTCTTAACCTGAAGGACCACTTTAGCTAATGGGGCCTCCCACTGCTGCCGTGCCGCTGGAGCACAATTTCTGTTCTCATCCTGAAGCAAAGTTCTTAACCTGAAGCACTATTTCTGGGTTAGCAGAGTCTGTAACCTGAAGGGTCTGTAACCTGAAGCATCTGTAACCCGAGGTAACACTGTATTGGACATAAGACAGAGCTGAGTGCTAGAAGATAAAGAGAGAGCAATTCACCCAGAGCACAGTTAAATCTGTGGAACTCGCTGCCACAAGAGGCAGCGGTGGCTTTCAAATAGGGTTGGGCAGATTCATGGATGATCTGAAGCATATGTAACCTGAAGCGTATGTAACCCGAGGTACCACTGTATTAATTTATAGGGTTTGAGGGATCCCTCCCAAATCTGTATCAATATTTGGGGAAATGGTTCTCAAAAGGCTCGGCTGCCTCTAGAAATATTGACACTAACATTGGCATGAGGGCTCCTGAGGTGGGGGAGGCAGTTTTTGTCCATGTTGCTGTCTGCCATTTTGAATCAAGATGGCAGACCAGCATGTGACTTGGGGCAATTTTTGGCACGATGGGTCCAAACTCAGAAATTACACTTCTAAAAATTCCTGCGTGGTGACAGACACGCCCCACTAGTCCTTTATATTTATATATACTTAGTCCTATACAGTGGTACCTCAGGTTAAGTACTTAATTCGTTCCGGAGGTCTGTTCTTAACCTGAAGCACCACTTTAGCTAATGGGGCCTGCTGCCGCCGCTGCGCCGCCGAAGCACGATTTCTGTTCTCATCCTGAAGCAAAGTTCTTAACCTGAAGCACTATTTCTGGGTTAGTGGAGTCTGTAACCTGAAGCGTATGTAACCCGAAGCGTATGTAACCTGAGGTACCACTGTATATATATTGCAAGGCTGTGAAAGCTTCCCCTTCAGAATTTCTGCCAGACAGATACTCCGGCAACCTCTACCTTGCTGCCCTCTTTTTTCCCATTTAGTTAATAATGATGACTTGGAAACATTTCCCTCTGCAAATGGAAATCCTCAATCACTTTCATGGAAAGCGAGTTTGGGAGCTTGTAATGAAAAGCAGACCAACCTCAGCTCCGGCTGCCTGGTAGCCTCTTGTTCGAGTCAGCCGACCTTCGTACTTCAGTACAATCTCTTTGGCTTGTCTGCCGAGGAAGACGAGAGATTCATTCCGCGTGGCCAAAATCTCATTACATCCCCAGCTCCTGACGTCCCCCTCTCATAAATAACATCTAACGAACTTGCCAAGGAGCGCGAATTACTGCTGCAAAATGCAGCCTGCCTTGTGGACCTTCCCCTCCCTCGCTACACTTAAAATAAATTGGAGCATTGCAAGAATGCTAAATCCATACCCTCCAACATTTCTCTGATGAAAATAGGGATGTCCTATTCAATAATAATAATAATTTTATTATTTATACCCCACCCATCTGACTGGGTTGCCCCAGCCACTCTAGGTGGCTTCCAATACATATAAAAACCTTAATAAAACATTCAACATTTTTTTTTTAAAAAAACTTCCCTATGCAGAGCTGCCTTCAGATGTCTTCTAAAGGTTTACTTGGTTCGGGGGGGGGGTCGCATAACTCTATAACCTCTAGCATTTCTCCGATGAAACTAGGGCTGTCCTAAGAAAAAGTGAGACATTCTGGGATCAAATCAGAAACCGGGATGACTTCTGTAAATCTGGGGCTGTCCCTGGAAAACTGGGACACTTGGAGGGTCTGTAATTCCACTCAATGTTTTCTCTTAAACAAAGAAATTTAAGAAAACAAAAATGAAGGAAGAAGGTGTTTAACCACTACAGTGCCTGAAGGAGCCCTGACATAGCCTTCTCGGCAGCGGCGCCCGCCCTGTGGAATGCCCTCCCACCAGATTTCAAGGAAATAAACAACTATCTGACTTTCAGAAGACATCTGAAAGCAGCCTTGTTTAGGGAAGTTTTTAATGTTTGATGTTTTATTGTGTTTTCAATATCCTGCTGGAATCTGCCCAGAGTGGCTGGGGAGGCCTGACCAGATAGTATGTATGTATGTATGTATGTATGTATGTATGTATTATTTCCAGGTAGACCTAAGAAGATCACCCTCTGAAATCCTGCAGATTAATGGTTCTACTGTTGACTTACAGAATATTACCTACTGCTTATCACTAGGCAGATGCAGCCATTGATTTGTTTCTTGGAAAATGTAAATGATTTGAGATCACAAAACCCACAAGGGTGTATGTTTCAGAAATGACTGGTGTTGTTGGAGAATTTCCATTACCTTAACGCCCTGAGTTTCTGCCTCATGGGCCAGGGTCTGCAACGGATGTTGGCCATGATCTCCTTCTGAAACTGTATATTCTGGAAGATCTGTTCTGGGTCACTGCTGTCAACCTTCTCATCCCCATTATCTTCATCTGAGTTGCTAGGTATGGCCGATATCCCATGGTGCATGTACACAGAGAGAGAGAGAGAGAGAGAGAGAGAGAGAGAGTGCACATGGTGAGTTATCATCACAGTGATTTTTCAGTCAAAAGTAAAAGGTTGCATCAGTGCAGATAATCTAGAAACCCCCATCATACAAACAGATGGTTGGATATTTCAATCCTTGTGACTCTGGTACTTAATTTAGTCTACCTTTTCTGAATGCTTCTGCGCTTTAAACAGCAGTCTGACAAACGCAGCCCCCAACATCACAATTCAACACATCTCTAATCAGACATCGCTCAGTTTAATTGGGCTTACTCGAGAGCCAGTGTGGTGTAGTGGTTAAGAGTGGTAGACTTGTAATCTGGTGAACTGGGTTCGCTTCCCTTCTCCTCCACATGCAGCTGCTGGGTGACCTTGGGCCAGTCACACTTCTCTGAAGTCTCTCAGCCCCACTCACCTCACAGAGTGTTTGTTGTGGGGGAGGAAGGGAAAGGAGAATGTTAGCCGCTTTGAGACTCCTTCGGGTAGTGATAAAGCGGGATATCAAATCCAAACTCTTCTTACTCCCAAGTAGGGAAATCTAACCCAGGGAAGAAATTCAGCTCAGTTCACATTTAAAGACACATCTATCACATTTTCGCATTCAAAACAATAAGAGAATAAATGAACTGGCCATCTTTTATTCACAGTTACCTGGATTTTCTGTGATGCAGTTTTCTAACCAGTGTTGACAAAAATGCCATACTTTAGGAGAATGTGTGCACAGCGATGGGAATGCGAGTGAAAATAACTTACAAAATTGTAGTAGAATTATATTGCTTGCAAAAAATGTGCACATTAGTCAAAACTGTATTAAAAATGTGCTTACTGGGAGAAACCTGCAATAAAACGATACAAAAATTTCCTGGGGAGTTTTATTTTCCTTAAGAAAATCCCAAATTGCTGCAGAAATGTGGAGAACTGAATTTAAGATTGTTAAAATAAGAAACTGAGAGAACCGAAATTGTCCCAGATAAGCAGGGCTACCTGTCTTTCTGACTTCAAGGCTTGACCAAGGCACTTTGTAGACCAGGGCGGTTAACTCTTGATACCAAGTGGGCCACGAGAGTACTTTGACATGGAACCCACGGTCAAGTTCACTGCATGTACGGTGTTAAAGGAAAATATTATGAACATGATGTATAGATGGTACTTAACCCCTGTAAAACTAACAAAGATATATCATAATAGTGATAATCTATGTTGGAAATGTAAAGAAAAGGAGGGTACCTTTTATCATATTTGGTGGACCTACCCCAAGGTGAAAGACTGCTGGGAGAAGAATTATAATGAATTGAAAAAAATGTTGAAATATACATTTATTAAGGAACCAGAGGCCTGCCTTCTTGGAATAATAGGTTTGGAATTGCCCCAAAAAGATGTTAGATTGTTTTTGTATGCCACAACTGCAGCTAGAATTTTGTTAGCTAAGAATTGGAAATCACGAGAAGTCCCAACAGTGGAGGAATGGCAGATGACGATGATGGACTTTTTGGAGCTAGCCGACCTCACTGGAAGAGTCCGCGACCAGAAGGAGGAGGAGTACCAGGAGGAATAGATGAAATTCAAAGACTATTTTAGTTAAATTTGCTAAGATAACTTAATTGGGAAAACTTGCAAATACCAGATAGGCTTAGGATTTAAATATGTGATGTTAGAGAATAACATGTTTAAAGTCAAAACAAAGAAAGATGTTAAGTGATTAAGTTAATTTTATGGGAAAATTGGTTTTGGAAAACTGTTACAATGATATACACTGAAATTCAGCCAGAGGGATTTGAGGAAGTCACTTAACAATGTTACCAAGATTGGATCAAGTAAAGTTAAGATGTTTGTTTGTTTGTTTGTTTGTTTGTTTAAAAATTTAGGAAAATCAATAAAAAAAATTTGGGGGAAAAAAGACATGTAACCCACGGACTGTACTTGTCATGTTGGGGGGGGGGAGGCCAAAATTTGAGTGCCCCCTGCCCTCATGCTGCTTTCCCAAAGCCAGATAAGTGATGTGGCGGGCTTTGGAAAGGAGGCACAAAGCTCTCCCAGGGTCCTAGAGCCCTTCTACCTTCTTCCCAAAGCTGGGAAAGGGCTCTCTAGGCTCTGGGAAGAAGGATGGGGGACTCCAGGTGTTAAGTTGTGGGTGAACATATCAGACGACACAGCGATTCTTCAAACAGCTCTTGTTTATTCACAGGCCATAACAGAACTGAACTGAAGGGTTCAGTCAGCCTGCTTATATAGAGCTCCAGTACAACGTAACTGTAACAATTTTCTAAAACTATCCAATCACTGAACGTCACTTTCGATCCCTTATTTGCATAACTATCTACAGTATCCCCCTGCTGGCCCAGGGTGAGAACTTCAGTACACAACACTAGGAAGCTGCCAAAGCCCTCATGCTTCCTTCCCCAAGCCCAGCAACTCTCTTACCTGGCTTTGGGAAGGCAGCATGAGGGGGGTTTCGGAGGGGGGAGTTCAAATGTTGCCGAGGGCTGGAAAAAAGGCCTCGAGAACTACCTGCATTTTGGACCGCCCTGTTGTAAACACATGGCTCCATAGGACTGAAGTGGCATGTCTGCGTTTTCCATTACAAGCGCTTGCTGCCCATTTAATTGCAGCTCTGCATCGTCTTCCATCTGAGCTGCACTGATAACACAGTGCTCCTTTCTAGAAGTGTGTGTGTGTGTGTGTGTGTGTGTGTGTGTGTAAATAATAAAAGAATAAATGGCTCAAGGCCATCAATTCCCCGGGACTGCGAATAAAGGGTTCTGCAACCAGATCCTCTAAATATTTAGCCAGATATAGGTCCCCCAATTGGATTTGCTCTGAAGTAAATATGCATATGATGATGACAGCAACCTTAGTTTTAAAATAGCAATATTATTACTCTGCCACTGAGGCTGCCATCCTATATATTTATCTATTTAAGAGCATTTGTACCCCACTCTTCATCCAAAAAGATTCCCAGAGAGGCAAACATACAATCAAGAGAGTTTACCATCTAAAAAAATCCACAACATACATGGGAAGAGGGACAAGGAGGAAAACAATCCTATATATGCTTACCTGGGAGTAAGCCTCGCTGAGCTTATTTGGGTTCCCCTTACATTAGAGTTGATACACACAGGACTACACTCTGAGGGAAGTAGATAGCATGTACCTGAATTATTTTTTAACCAAGATTCATTGCTAACAATTTCCTGTTGCACATAAGAGGGGCAGTGTGGTGTACAGGTCAGAGGGTTGGGTTGGGATCTGGGAAACCAGGATTCAAATCCTCACTCAGCCATGAAGTTTGAGCCAGAGTCATTATCTCTCATCCTAACCTACCTCACAGGCTTGTTGTGAGGGTGGAATGGGAAGAATATGACCTATGCAAGTTGCCTTGAACTCCTTAGAGGAAAGCTGGGGTACACATATAAAAACTAGTAGTCGTAATAATAATAATAATAATAATAATAATAATAATAATAATAATAGTAATAATATACATTTACTGAATTCAGACAGCATCTAGAGGCATAAACTGCATGGACAGTATTCCTCTTTGCAATGTTGGTTGTGAAGATGTGTGTGCGAAGGAGATGCAGAAGACCACACTTTCCTACATTCATAAAACGAATCTCCAAACAAATAAACAACCAAAGAGATTTAACCGCTTGCCACCCCGCTGAAATCTATCCATAAAGCTGGGATCTTTCAGAAACAGAAATGCACTGCGTTGGAATTCAACACGGGAAGTGCAGAGAAACAGCATCTGAAAAGTTGCAGGCAAAGGAGATTTGAAAATGCAACTTCCTGCATTCATCATTTCAGGGCATTACAAAAGCAGTGCTTGGGTTAGATTGTTAATTTGGACTGCATGGATGCTATACCCAGAATAGTTTTCTGAGTGTGTTCATTTTTAAACCATGTGTTAGACTCCTTGGGTGTCTGAGTGACAGAAGGAGGGACATCAATGATTTTCTAATAATAATAACAAGGAAGTAGATGTGGTGTGTGTGTGTGTGTGTGTGTGTGTGTGTGTGTGTGTTAGAGAGAATGAGAAAATCCCCAAAGGGACTATGCTCTTATACTTGGAGCAGCTGAATAAAAGGGGGGCATTTTTGGCTGGTGAAGCCTGTCAGGCAAGGATGAAAGAATCGGCACCTAATTAAATTCCCTCTCTTAGGGCTCCTCCAGACTGTCACTATTTTGCGGCGCATACCAGAAATTTAGCTTTGTGCAACTGAAGTGGGTTGAAGTGTGCTGTCACCCAGGTGTAGCAAAGTCCCTTTAAAAAAAAAGAGAGAGACTTTGACTTTTTGCAGTTTGGAAAGTGAAAAGGAAATGCACTGAAAAGGGTGGGATGAATGAATAACATGAAGATGTATCAACACCCTGTAAGCAAATCAGGATGAATGCTGGACAAATTCACCCTATAAACAAGAGTGCTTAATAAGGACCGAATAGAATCTTACAGGGTTGTGCAAGCAACCCTGAACAGGAGCCGTCTCTCTTTGCACCTGGTTCCCCATAGCCTTTCTAGTCTAGCCTATCCTATCCAAAGGCAATCTCTCACCTGTGGGGTGGCTCCTGGTAGGTGTAGATGCTGGCATGGCGCTTCACCGTTTTCGACCTCTTGCAGGACTTTGCTGAAGAAGCACCTCCAGACGACATCTCAGGAGTTTCTGGATGTTTCAAAACTCAGGGTGTTGAAAGGCAGCAGCAACAATCAGATCTTGAGAACATGGGGGGGAAAGTGTTGGGTACCACCAGGTATCTCAAAGCAGAACCAGAAGCTGATGGGTCTTGAAGCGGACTCCCTTATTTCCCCTCCTGGTGGCATCTGGCACTCCTGAGTCTGGGAAAGACCAGAAAGCTGGAAACACAGACATAATCTTAAAGGTACAGTGCACCAGAGCCTGTAGCACAGTAGCAGCGATGCTTGATCTCCTCCTTCACGTCCAAGAGAGCAGCTGTGGTGCTCTTGGTCTGTTGCAGCAAAGGAAAAAGACGACATGTCTCGTAGCACACATTCATCAAGGCATAGCTTTCCCACGGAAAAGCCTACTGCATTAGGCGCACAAAAATCATCATCAAACGATGCAGCCTGCTCCGGACGCTAGAAATAAATAAAACCCTGAGTCAAGAATGATTGTGGCCGCCATTTTAAAAGGGTAATTTTGCAGAGTTTGCATTTCAAGTGTGTAACACCGGTGCTTCCTAAAGCTGTGCCCTGGGGGAACCTCGTGTGTGGGCAGGTGAGGAGCCTGTCGGAGGTGGGCTCTGTTCACCCTCCATTTGGGCTCTGCATACGCCCCCCTGGCTCACCCACCCATACCCCAGCTGCCCAGTCCACCAGGGGGCAAAACACTTGCCCTGCCCTGGGCACCGGCAACCCACGCTACACCACTGTTCCACAGTATGCCACATTCCACACACACACAAACCTCTTCCCATCCAGCGAAGGCATTATTACAGCTCAGAGACACATTTCAGCCAGGCAAAAGCACCTGAGAGTTCAGGGCAGGGCCAGTAAGGCATCCTGGGGAGAGTCCTGAGGGCCAGATAAACATGCCTGGAGGGCCACATTCATTTCTTATTGAGTCCTCTGGTTGAGATTTTGCAAGGATGTGAGGCTTCAGCTGTCTATATTAGGCACCCATGGCCTCTGCACACTTTATACGTCTCCTCTCTCAAGACAGAACATTAAGTTCTCTCCACTAGATTTGTAGCTGAGGGCAGCTGGCTTTTCTTCACACTCCCAGCTAATCTACTGTGTCATTGTTAGCTGAAAAATGTCCCCTTTAAATGGCCATAGTTAAACCCTGTATGCATTCAGGCAACCAAAATGCAACGGCTGAACTATTCTTCTCTTACCCAACCCGTTTTGTCACTCTTTTGTAGCCATACTAAGTTTTTAAGTGATATTCTCTCTCATGATTAAGAAGCATCAAATGTTTTTAAAAGTGTTGTTTTGAAACCAGTACAGCTTTGGAAAATTCATCCCACCATCTTGATTCAAAATGGTGTTCAAATGCATCCAAACAAATGAGAACTTGCTCCTTGATCCCAGGAAACCATTGTGCAAAAATATATGGTGCCCATACCTATTGCAAACAAGTTTCATGAACACTCTCTCACACAGACATTCCTGTGCTGGACATGTTTTGTCCTTATTGTTAGAAAAAGTGTACTGTAATGACAATAAATTAAGCGAGACCATTTCCTCATTCATTTTTCTTTCTCTCTCTCTCTCTGCCACCTCCCCCGAGTCACAATCCTACAAAATTGCCTGGCTGGCATAATTGCCAATCAGGCCACAGATTAAATTCAAGCACAAATAAGCAGCCAAACGTCACAGATATATCAACTCCAAAATACCCTCCTCCAATCTCTCAGCTGCAAGGCTTATCTCAAGTTCCCAGATGGAATGGGTTAAGATCACAGAACATCACAGGAACATCACAGAAGCCCATGAAATTCTGTTTTGCTCATAAACTGGAGTCAAGCTGCCGGATCGCCCCTTTTCATGCCAGTGCTAGATAAACCTCTCATCTAATGATTTAATGACAGTAAAATGGAGCAATTAGATTGGCTGTTTGACCAGTCTAGTCTCAAGCATCAGTTAATAGTCTTGAGCACCTACGTAGAGATGGGTGAAGCTGGCTATTTTTGACCTGTGCCAATTTAACATGTTTTCACTCATAATTCCATCCCATTCCCTGTCCGCATTAGTCTGCAAATTAAATGCATATTTAAATTTGTAAATTTTTAATGAGTATTTTGACACATAATCGTATTTAAATACAGCTTTCATCTAAAAAATAATCTTTAAATTAATTAATGGGAAACCAATTATTTTGTCATAACCAACAGAAATGTCTAGAACAGGGGTGAGGGACCTGTGGCCCTCCAGATGTTACTGGACTCCATCAGCCCCAGTCAGAATTACCAATGGTCAGGGGTGATGGGAGGTGCAGTCCTGTGTCAGCACTCCATTCTTTAGTCTAGAACAGGGTTTCCCAGGGTCTCCAGCTGTTTTTTGGAATACAGTTCCCATCATCCCTGACCACTGGTCCAACTAGCTAGGGATGATGGGAGTTGTAGTCCAACAACAGCTGGAGACCCACGTTTGAGAAACACTGGTTGAGGACCTCGTCACCAAGCCCAAGTTCCTGTGTGTAGATTTAAGAGTATGTGAACAGCATCAGAAATGGATAAAATTGAACAAGAACAGCAAACGTTGAGTTCAGAAGCTTTTACTTAAAAGGAATACCTTTCTGCAATAAATAATAATTTCCTTAAACTGTTCCTTTGAAGCATCCTGCAATGCTCACAGCCATAACAGCTTAAGTGGAGACCATTTTCCAAGACTACTTAGACATGATATAGTTCCCTGCAGAGACAACATATCCATCAGCTCCATTAGCAGGGCCCCTTGGAGCTGCCCAAGTCTACTGGACCGGATTCCAAGCTCCCTGCCTACTTCAGATTCTGAACTAACTTTGCTGGCTGCCCCTATGAGACTAAAGATCTCAGACGAGCATCAGATAATATACAACCTTCCATGTGCGACTCCAGTCAGACTGTCTTTCTCAGGCCCTTTTGAACGTAGGCTGGATGTCACAAATATATTCAGCCCACCAGGGACTTTTCTGAAAGCGTCTTAATTGGATTATTTGGCACTGAACCTGAATCGCTGGAAACCAGGAACAGGATGCAGCTGAAATGCAGAAGGTAGAAATTCGGAGGCAATTGGCAGATACAGGAAAGGGGGTGGCTGACACAAGTGGTCCAGCAGAGCTCCTGCCAGTATGATGAGTGGGCACTGGAAGAAGCAGGGTTGGAAGAAGGGAGCAGTGATTCTGGAGAACCTGTAACAGCCAGGAGACAAGAGGTGGAGGCAGGAGAAGCTGCTGGATTGGAGAGTGAAGCACAGGTGCAGGAGCAGGGAGAAAGAGGTCAGGCTGGTGGAGAGTTAAGGGCTTCTACACCTTCTCCTCCTTCCCCCACCTCTCCTATTCCACTGTCTTCCAGAACCAGAAGAGGATTGCAGTGAGAGAAACAGGTTACACACAGGCAGGGTTGTCATAAGCATATGTGGCACCGGGGTGCAAAGATCCGCCCAGCGGGGGCTCCCCCCAGGTTGCCCAGTCCCAGGCATGCAGGAGGTTGGAGCTGGCTGGCTGCCTCAGCGTCTTGCTGGCTCAGTCGCTCCTGAACTCATGGCACAGAGCCGCCCACAGCAGAAGAGCCTGTCACGGCGCTCCGACTGATGGGCGGGCTCTTCCCCAGAATCAACTCTCGGGCCCCGGATTCTCAGCCTGGCACCCCTGAGAGCCCAGCGCCCAGGTGCCCCGCACCCCTAGCACCTATGGGTAAGATGGCCCTGCACACAGGCGTAGTCTTTGCCTGCTTGCGCACAGCTCAAATAAAGGAGATACGTAAGCTGCAGTTGGGGCTGGGGCCTCTCTGTTGTGGCAATCGCCTCATTGAGTGCACACCTAGGGGTAGCTGAGAGACACAGGACTGATGGTCATGCTTTCCCCTAATGTGTAAGTCTACTTTTGGCAATAATGATTTAATTCCTCGCTCTGGGCATTCCTATTATTTTTTAAATGAAATTTCTACCCCACCTTTCCTCCCAATCTCATTTTGCTGCATTCACTAGGGGATATCCAACATTGGGCATAATAATTAGTTCATAAACTGCTGAATTCAGTGGGTCTAGGTAAAAAAGGTAAAGGACCCCTGGCCGGTTACGTCCAGTAAAAGGCAAATATGGGGTTGCAGCGCTCATTTTGCTTTTCAGGCCGAGGGAGCCGGCGTTTGCCCAGAGACAGCTTTCCAGGTCGTGGCCAGCATGACCACACCGCTTCTGGCACAACAGGACACCGTGACAGAAACCAGAGTGCATAGAAACACTGTTTACCTTCCCACCACAGTGGTACCTATTTATCTACTTGCACTGGTGTGCTTTCAAACTGCTAGGTTGGCAGGAGCTGGGACAGAGCAACAGGAGCTCACTCTGTCATGGGGATTCGAACTGCCAACTTTCTGATCGGCAAGCCCATAAGGGACAGTGGTTTAGATCACAGAACCATCTCTTCTTATCACATAGAAGCAACCCAGGCATCAAAGAGAAAGCAATGATGTGGGAACAGAGGTGTATTTTGCTGGAACACAGCACCACCTGAGTCCCACACCTAGGAGTAGCTAAGAGATGCAGGACTGATGGGCATCCGTTTCCCTAATATGTAAGTCTACTTTTGACAATAACAAGTTAATTTCTTGCTCTGGACATTCCTTGCCTGACAGCGCTGTGACACTCATTCTTTTATTAATCAAATTTCTATCCCACCTTTCTTCTCAGTCTCATTTTGCTGCATTCACTGGGAAATAGCCAACATTGGCCATAATAATTAGTTCATATACTATTGAATTCAGTGGGTCTTTTCTTGGTAGGACTGATGTTGAATACCATTCGTTCTCTCTTCTCTTTTTTTACTGCTGCCTGTGGCGTTTAGTGAGGCCACGGGTCCAACTTTACAGAGGACAACCCTCTGTTTGAAGGGTGGTTTGGTAAAAGTGTGTGGTTTAGACACCAAGAACCAGAAGAGTGACCGCAGAGGCCTTGAAGTTCCCCATCAGCAGTTAGCAGTACTTGGACCACACAGACAGAACAGGCCCATAGGCTCCCTGGTCACAGTCTTTCCCACTATAGAGAGATGGATTGTGCTTCTGTTGAAAGCAGGTGGAGGGAACTTTTGGCTGTATAGACATGGCTGAACTACAACTCCCACCAGCGCCAACAAGCAAAGCCAATGGCCAGGTGTGAGGGGAGTTATAGTTCAGCCAAATATCTGTGCAATATCGAGCAAGCTAGTAGTGATTAAGCCTCTGGTAATAAACATTACAAAATGAATACTATTGATCCATTTTGCTTCCAAGATAAAACACCGAGATACATAAAAAGCGGCGACAGGCAATCGCTGGGGTTTTCGGAAGCAATGAAATACAGTAATATCTCCAGGACATAAAATTGCTCTGTGACTCGGGCACATTTTGTGTTGGACGACCTTGAAATTTCCTGAGTCATGACCACTTTCCGCCTTCAGTTTCTAATGCCTGCCCTAAATCTCACACACTGTCATGCTGCTCCATGCTTCATGCACTTCGTATTTCCCGGCCGTGGAAGGATCTCCACATAAATTATAAAGGAAATGGAGCAGAGATGTAATCACAGTGCCCAGTGCTGCCATGGCAGAGAGAAAGCACCAGACAAAAGGGAGCAAGCAAAGGGGCAGGGTTTAAATCAATGTCACTCCACTTGGTACAACATATGGGACGCGGGCGGTGCTGTGGGTTAAACCACAGAGCCTAGGACTTGCCGATCAGAGGGTCGGCAGTTCGAATCCCCATGACGGGGTGAGCTCCCGTTGCTCAGTCCCTGCTCCTGCCCACCTAGCAGTTTGAAAGCACGCCAGTGCAAGTAGATAAATAGGTACTGCTCCAGCAGGAAGGTAAATGGCATTTCCGTGCTCTGCTCTGGTTTGCCAGAAGCGGCTTAGTCATGCTGGCCACATGACCTGGAAGCTGTACGCCGGCTCCCTCAGCCAATAAAGCGAGATGAGCCCCACAACCCCAGAGTCAGTCACGACTGGACCTAATGGTCAGGGGTCCCTTTACCTTTACTTTACTTGGTGCAACAGATACAAATGGTGAAACCTGCCCCGCTGCTTCCAAAGCAGTCCTAGATTATATCATCAGACAATCATGTGACCTCAATACTCGGAAGGCAAAGGCTGCTTCTGGCCATCAGGGGAAACGAAATCCTGATGGGAGACCTCAAATTTATGCTGCTTTTGTTTTTTCCTTTGAAAAACAAATTTTGATTGACATAGGGTGGTATTCTACAACCTGCTGGGCTGCCCTTAAAACACTGCAGAGGTGGGTGGGTGGTTGCCGATGTTAGGATATTTCCATTCCACTTTAAAAGGGGGACAGGCTGTTGTGAGTCACAGCCTACATAGTTCCTGTTCACAGGATGTTGCTGTTTTGCATATAGCTTTTGTTCTCTCTCTGTGCCTGAACATTGAAGCAGGCAGTCATGTTTTTTTCTTTGTTCTGACCAATGCTGAATAAAGTTGTAAATAATGCTCCCCTGAGTGCATCTTTCGTTGTGTGAACTCTGCAAAGGGCCTGCACTAGTCTTGGAATGAGGACAGCTATTTCCGAGGCTTGTGCCGCTAATTGACTGATACTGCGTTTCTACAGGAGATCGATGGATCGTCCAGAGACAGCATGGGAGCATGATGGCCTTTGTCTCCCTGGCAGTATCCCAACAGCCCATATCTTCCTCCAGTTCTGCTTCACAAGTGGATCCCAATGCAGGATCACAGGCTCATGGGGTATAACAGATGCTTGAGCATGGCATAGTCAGCAGACACGGGTGGCTAGGGACATAATTAGGGACACGGGTGGCACTGTGGTCTAAACCACTGAGCCTCTTGGGCTTGCTGATTGGAAGGTTGGTGGTTTGAATCCCCACGATGGAATGAGCTCTCATTGTTCGGTCCCTGCTCCTGCCAACCTAGCAGTTCGAAAGCACGCCAGTGCAAGTAGATAAATAGGTACCACTGTGGCAGGAAGGTAAATGGCGTTTCCATGCGCTCTGGTTTCCATCGTGGTGTTCTATTGAGCCATAAGCAGTTTAGTCCTGCTGGCCACTGGACCCAGAAAGCTGTCTGTGGACAAATGCCGATTTCCTCGGCCTGAAAGCGAGATGAGCTTACCATATTCGCCTTTGACTGGACTTAAAGTCCAGAGGTCCTTTACCTTTTACCTTACTTGGCTTTGCACTACTACATGTGCAAAGCATCTCGGGACTGTAGTAGATGACAAGCTGAACATGAATCAGCCCTGCTCAAGGGCAGAGGACAAAGTTAGGAAAAAAAGGTTTTCAGTGCTTATGCTTAACCGTCCAGGGGTCCTTTACCTTTGCCTTAGTCAGCACAGGTCAGCCAGGCCAGGCACTGGTTTCTTTTCACGTTGTGCAAATCTTTTGATTTTGTTCAGATATCAAGCCAAAGTCTGCCAGTATCAAATATTCAGCACCTCTACCACTTTGTCTGGAGAGCAGCTTTGGGGCTGGGAGGCCGAGAGGTTAATCTGATTTCCAGCATAATCATATTTGGTATCTGTAACATGATCTAATGTGAAGCCACCATATCAATAAGACAAACAGCATTCACCTCTCAGAAAAAGCAGCAGGCCCAGCGGAACAGACACAACAGCTGGTATCCAGGAAACCTCGAAGATACGCCGCGGCTGCTACATTTCCAAAGGGGATTGAAATTGACATCATTTTATTACAGAACAGAAGATCTGGAAATCTGCCCTGTCTATGCCATCCCTGGGGAGCTGCGCCACTGGCATGGGAAGATGCCATATCATCTACTTGTGCATTTCACTGCATTTCAAGAATCAGGGGAGGGAAACGGATCAGGTTCAGCTTTAAAGGTGAATAGACCTAATTTGCAGGGACGCAGGTGGTGCTGTGGGTTAAACCACAGAGCCTAGGACTTGCCGATCAGAAGGTCGGCAGTTCGAATCCCTGCCACGGGGTGAGCTCCCGTTGCTCGGTCCCTGCTCCTGCCAACCTAGCAGTTCGAAAGCACATCAAAATGCAAGTAGATAAATAGGTACAGCTCCGGCGGGAAGGTAAATGGCGTTTCCGCGCGCTGCTTTGGTTCGCCAGAAGTGGCTTAGTCATGCTAGCCACATGACCCAGAAGCTGTACGCCAGCTCCCTCGGCCAGTAAAGCGAGATGAGTGCCGCAACCCCAGAGTCAGTTACAACTGGACCTAATGGTCAGGGGTCCCTTTACCTTTAGACCTAATTTGCACTTTCAGAACGTGAACCGAAATGCGGGGCTGTGCACAGCCCCCCACTGATTTCCCCCATTGCCCTGATCCAGGAGCCCCTAATCAGAGTGATGTTGCCTTGAGTCAACCCACAGACAACCTGCCTCACCCCAGATCCATCCCCAACGTGATTTGGGGGTCGGGCTTTAACATATGGTTGGGAAGGGGAGGAGCAGGAGCAGGAGGAGACACTATATCTCCTCCTCTCCACAAAGCTGACCAAGAGTGGCCAGGATTTGATCCTGCAGGGTGCTGCTCCTTTGCTCGTGAAGGAACAGCAACCAGCACCATGAAGCTAGCAAGCTTGAACTACTGCAATGCGCTCTACTTGGGGCTACCTTTGAAGGTGACCTGGAAACTACAACTAATCCAGAATGCGGCAGCTAGACTGGTGACTGGGAGTGGCTGCCAAGACCATATAACACCAGTCCTGAAAGACCTACATTGGCTCCCAGTACGTTTCTGAGCACATTTCAAAGTGTTGGTGCTGACCTTTAAAGCCCTAAACGGCCTCAGCCCAGTATCCCCAAAGGAGCGTCTCCACCCCCATCGTTCAGCCCAGACACTGAGGTCCAACACCAAGGGCCTTCTTGCGGTTCCCTCACTGCGAGAAGTGAAGTTGCAGGGAACCTTCTCAGTAGTGGTGCCTGCCCTTTGGAATGCCGCCTCACCAGATGTCAAAGAAATAAACAACTATCTGACTTTTAGAAGACATCTGAAGGCAGCCCTGTTTAGGGAAGCTTTTAATATTTGAGGAATTGTTGTATTTTAATATTTTGCTGGAAGCTGCCCATAGTGGCTGAGGAAACCCAGCCAGATGGGCAGGGTACAAATAATAAATAATAATAATAATAATAATAATAATAATAATAATAATAATAATTATCATCAACAGGATTCGATCCTGCATAGTGCTGCTTTAGAGCCTGGAAAGAAGGAGAGGTCTGGTAGGAAAGGATGTAGGGGTTGCCCTACAGTCTCTTGTGAAGATGCAGTTGTGGTGCATTTTGTTGTTGTGCCTCCTGACAGCCCCAGGTCAATCTGGGACCACGCAACCTGACCTGAAGTGATCTGGGGCCTGCCCAAGCCAGCCCAACCCAACTGATGTCCTCCCAATATGCCCAATTTGGCTCAGGCCTGAACTGAATCTGGTGCACAGCTCTACCCAAACACACCTATGGTTTGAAATTCTCATTCCTCTGAGTATTGCAACACAGCTATATTCTAGCAAAGTAACATGTACAAAAATGCATTGTACTGCAGGAAATTGGTTTGCAAAAGTGTTCATTGGGCAAAATTGCATACCAAAATATGTATATTGAGAGAAATGTGTATTAAAATGCTGATGAATTTTCAGGAGCAGACTACTTTTTAAAAAAATTGCACACTATTGTGGAAATGTGGAGAAATTGAACTTAAGAGTGGGAAAAATGGGAATGACCGCTCCCCACTTAAAACGGGGGGCGCCTTTTGCGTGGACGCGTGCAGCCCTGGATCTGGAGTGGCCCCATCAGCATAGGCTTTGCCTTCCCTCAGGTGGGATACCTGGAGGTCCCCGCCTACCCCAGCGAGTTGTCCAATCCCACCTGGGGGAAGTGTTGCCAGGGAAACCAGGCCAGGTAAGGGGAGGGATTACCTGCCCACACAATAGAGGGTGGATCTTAATTGTTAATCCTCACTTGGCTCCAGAGCTTCTCCCACCCTACCCACCCTCAGTTAATGTCTTCTTTTGCAGGTTAACTTTTCTTCATAGGTTTTGCAGGTTAACCTGTCTCCACAGGTATGCGGGCGCTGCTACGATAAGGTCGCTGTTAAAGGGCCGGAAAGGAATTTCCCTGCATTGGCAGGTTTCGCCTTTCCCGTAGCAAAACGTCACAACTTTGGCAGTATCAGGCCTTGGGCGGAATCCTTTAGTCCATCTTCCTCTTTGCGGCGGCGATACCAGGGTTCCCCGTTAAAGGGGTTTTTGAAGGGAGGCTTTGGCCGTACGCCGAAAGGTCGTCATTGCTCTCCCCTGCGGCGGCGTAACGGGGGCGGCTATCTCTGCTTGAACATATGTTCTCCAGAGCCGGCCCATCCCCCCCCCCCACACACTGGATAACCCTGATGCTCCCTAGGTCCCCGGCTGGGGACTAGGGAGGGAGAACGCCCAATGCCTGAGCCAAGGTCTACCCACATTTGAAATTTAATAAAGTTGTGGCCAATTTAATCCCATAGCACGTTGTCTAGAGTCGTTATTCCACATGACGGGGGGACCACTCGGGATCTGGGGACTCCGCCTGTCCACGCAAATGGAAACTGACAGATTTTGCCCATCCCTAGGTTTGGGACTCAAAAATGTGGAAGAAGCAACCACATCACAAACGTAGCATCAAATCAAAGTTTGCTGCAGGAAAAGAAGCAAAGAGTCTTATGGCATCTTAAAGATGATCTATTTTAAATACTCTGCTGCAGAAGTTAAAAGAGAAGAAGGGATTCCTGCAAATTGCATGAATTACCTAGGAAGCTGCCTTAGACCAAGATGAGATTGTTGACCAAGGATTCTGGAATGGGGACCAATGTCCCTGCTAGGGTTGACTGAATATGTAATTTTCTCCTATCCTGATGCAGTCCAAAATGCCTGGAGAACGCCAGGCTGCCAAAGGCTGAATGAGGTTACCATTTTTATTTTTCAAGTTAACAGCCAAGACATTTCAGGACATTCCAGCTTTATAGGTACCACTCACCAGATGGCAGCAGAGACTGCAAGATAGCATAATGGGTCAAACTGTTAACTTTATCACTAGACATGAAAAAAAATCATACTTTAAAAAAAATGTTTTAAATTCATGGGGAAACCCCCCAATGCTTCCTCCTTTGTTCATATTGAGGCTAAGCTACACCCTGCACAGCAGATCTGTGACTAGATCCCCCAGTGATTAACAACAACAACAACAACAACAACAACAATAATTTTATTATTTATACCCCGCTCATCTGGCTGGGTCTCCCCAGCCACACTGGGTGGCTCCCAACAGAACATAAAAATCACGATAAAACATCAAATATTATTACTTTTACATTAAAGCAACCGCACATGACAAGCCACCCTTGCTGAAATTCCTTCTCCTGTGCAACTATTAACTACAGAGCAGGAGCCCTGCCCTCCAACCATGCCTGGGGAAGTGGGTTTTTTGTTTGAAGTCAAGAAAACCAGACTAGTCATTTTAATGTTTATTTCTTTAGAGCACTCGTATGCTGCTCTTCAGCCAAAAGTGCTCCTTGGGTGGTTAACAATCAAACAAGACAGTCGCTGTCTGCAGTTCTTACAATCTAAAAGTCGTGGCACAAAAGGAAAAGGGAACAGGGAGGGAGGAGGAAAAAATGAAATAACAATACAGGCACCGGTTCTTAAAGTTAAAGAATAACGGAAGGGAACGACCAGCAGGAATGGCAACACTTCAGTGGCAGAAGGGACAATTCCCATCTCTCTCACTGAAGCAAGCTAGAATGGCAGCTACCAAACAACAAGTGAGGTAGAGGAGGCCTGGCAGCAGTGGCGGAGGAAGCCGCTCGGGTGCCTGGGGCGAGCTGCCCATAGGGGTGGGGCGAGCCACCCATAGGGGCAAGGTGTACTGCAGGGCCTCCAGAGTCTGCCTGCCTCCTCTCACTCAGTTGCCCTACAGCTGGGGGGCAGGCAGCGGGCGGACTGCGTCACTCCCAGGCCCCACGGTGAGTGCCACCCGGCATTTTGTCACCCCCCTCAGTGGTGACACCCGGGGCAGACCGCATCCCCCCCCACCTCCCTTCCTCCGCCCCTGCCTGGCAGAAGAAATCCTTCAGCAGAGCTGATTGAATGAGCCCTGCTTCCTATCTCAAGAGATTTTTGCAGCCAGCCTGGGTGGGATGTTAGTATCCAAAATGCCTATTGAAAGGGTTAATGGCAAGAGCTGTAGAACTCTGTGATGCCATATGCTCTGTGGTCGTTATGGCCATTATTTCCGTTATGGCAGTTAACTGAACAGTCTGAACAGTCAGAGCAACAAGTATGTCACGTTGTGCTGTCTGTCTCAGAGCTAGTTAGTCCGTAACAGTTTAATCTATGGCTGGTAAAAACAATTTACCATGGGCGATGGATTGCTGCTCTGGTGTCACATTTTATAACACATTTTTAACGTTATAATTGACCAGTGTAGCTGAGTCCTTTTTAAGACGTACAGTGGTAACTCTGGATGCGAACAGGATCCATTCTGGAGCCCCATTTGCATCCCGAAGAGACCGCAACCCGCGTCTGCACATCTGCGTATGTGCGGGTTGTGATTCACCACTTCCGTGCATGCGCATGACGTCATTTTGAGCATCTGTGCATGCGCGAGTGGCAAAACCTGGAAGTAACGTATTCCGTTACTTCCGGGTCACCGCGGAGCGTAACCTGAAAACACTCAACCTGAAGCATATTTAACCCGAGGTATGACTGTATTAGCAACTTAAGAATCACTTACCTGCATTGTCTCTTCAATCTGCAAGCGTAAGTACACTAAGTAAAAGTTATGTGTTCTTTAACCTTCAAAAGAGAGTGTCTTATGTAGTTTTTCTAGGAGGGAAAAGAAAACTTATTAAAGGGTTAAATGACCCAGGGCTGTCTTCTGCATACTCTTTTTCACTGCCTAGGACCCTCGTACCTACGGGACCGCCTCTCCCGGTATGCCCCACGGAGAGCCTCAAGGTCCATAAATAGCAACACCCTAGTGGTCCCGGGCCCTAAGGAAGTCAGATTAGCCTCAACTAGAGCCAGGGCCTTTTCAACTCTGGCTCCGGCTTGGTGGAACGCTCTGTCTCATGTGACCAGGGCCCTGCAGGATCTGATTTCTTTCCGCAGGGCCTGTAAGACAGAGTTGTTTCGCCTGGCCTTTGGCTTGGAGCCAATTTGATTCCCTCCCTCCCTCCCTCTCTCTCTTTTTCTTCTTCTTTTTTTTTTTTTTTCTTTTCCTTCTCCTCCTGCGATGAGGCTACATTTTAATATTTTAATGTTCCATTATTTTAATGTTGTATTTTATTGTTGTTTTTAAGTTTGTAATCATTCATCTTGTTTTTATTATTGCTTGTAAACCGCTCTGAGCCCAGCCTTGGCTGGGGAGGGCGGGGTATAAATAAAAAATTATTATTATTATTATTATTATTATTATTATTATTATTATTATTATTAAATGGGCACTAGGGTGTAATTCCCACAGCCTTCAACCACTGTCATCCCGCCCCCATTTGCCTCATAATCCTTATTCATTGGCTCTGCTGTGGCAGGCCCATGGGAACCAACTCCTAGGGGCCAAGGTCTCTTTGCCCCCCCATAAAATACTTGGGGGAGCCTGGGGGCCAAAGTTGATGGGCATTGCCATTCAAATGGTGTGTGCATGCCATTTGATCAATTATGGGCTTACCTGCCCCTCCCATATTTTATTCAAGTTGGCACCCCTTGGCAGACTAACTTCACTAGACCTCCTCTGCCATCTGCTTGCCACCTGGCGCCTGCCATTCCCTCAGACTGCCTCAGTGGGAGAGATAGGAAGCAGGGCTCATTCATTTCTCTGGCTTTGCTGGAGATGATTTTCCTCTTCCCTCCCTGTTCCTTTCCCCTTGTGTATCTTTTTATTTTTATTTTTATGTTTGTTGCGGACTGTCTTGTTTTGCTTGCAAGTAAGCTGCTTTGGGGGACGTGGGTGGTGCTGTGGGTTAAACCACAGAGACTAGGACTTGCCAATCAGAAGGTCGGCGGTTCGAATCCCCGCGACGGGGTGAGCTCCCGTTACTCTGTCCCTGCTCCTGCCAACCTAGCAGTTCAAAAGCATGTCAAAGTGCAAGTAGATAAATAGGTACCGCTCCGGTGGGAAGGTAAACAGCGTTTCCATGCACTGCTCTGGTTTGCCAGAAGCGGCTCAGTCATGCTGGCCACATGACCCGGAAAGCTGTCTGTGGACAAACATTGGCTCCCTCGGCCAATAAAGCTAGATGAGCTAGCAACCCCAGAGTCGGTCACAACTGGACCTAATGGTCAGGGGTCCCTTTACCTTTACCTTAAGCCACTCTGAGAGCCTTTTTGACCGAAGGAGTACAAATGCTCTAGATCAGGCATTCCCAAACTCGGCCCTCCAGATGTTTTGGGACTACAACTCCCATCATCCCTAGCTAACAGGACCAGTGGTCAGGGATGATGGGAATGGTAGTCCCAAAATATCTGGAGGGTCGAGTTTGGGGATGCCTGTTCTAGAGAAATAAATAACACTCCTTCTGCTGCATGGATCGACTTCGTTGGCATAAGTTACTTCTTTAGCAGCTCGCCGCTACCAGCTTTCCAGTTATGCTCAAGGCATGCCTCTGATTTCCCCAGCATTCATTTGCTCAGCGCACGGCACATAATGAATGGCCTCGGGTCTGTCGGAGGCGCCAAGAGTTCGCCCTCTTCATCAAGAGCAAGGCTACTGATTTGGAAAATTGTCCTTTGCAAACAAGCTCGCTACAAAAGTTCCTTTCGGCTTTATCGCTTATGTATATATTCATGCTTCACGGAGAGCCCCAGCGTTTAGGCTTTGCCACATGCTGCAGTTTAGAGCAGGAAATTTGCCCGGGAGGGAAGAGGATTTGGGTTTATTCTGTTTCAGACACTTGGCTCTTGGGGAACTGAGAAGGCAAGTCGCTGATAAGCACAGATTGTTCCTGCCTTCGCAAATGCTGATAATTAGGCTCTGCACATAGGGCTGGCCTCGCCATTAGGCAAACTGAGGTAATTGGCTCAGGCGGTGGGATCCCACTGGGATCCCGAGGTGGCAGATGCCACCACTGTACCTGCCTGAGGCCACGCTTTCCCGCCCACTGCTGCCACTGCAGGGGAAACAAGGAGAAGTAGTGGCAGCAGCAGTGGCAGGTTCCAGTGAGATCTCATAAGCCCTGGCAGAGCACTGCGCAAGCTTTCACGACTGATTCTGCTTCTCCAAGGGCAGGGGGCCCTATTAATTCCTTCCTAAAACATGAAGGTAACTTCATAAATTTAAAAGGAGTTTCTCGTTGTGTTTCTGTTTTATTTTCTCCATAAAATAATGTACAATTGAAAGAAGAAAACTTAAGCCAGCGGTAGCATATGAGGGATTTGGCTCACGCTGATTTTTGCCAGCCAAAGCAAATGCTCCAGACGTGACATTTGCAAAGTGAAGTCAGATGCCAAACTGGGGAAGATGATGTGCCCAGCTAGGATCAGTATGCATACAACTGCCATCACAGACTGGTTTCCAGTGCACAAGCTCAGATTTCTGAATGGTGTCAAGAGAGGGTTCTTGCCCCCTCCCCATGCCACCGGGGGTGGATCTACACACAGGAAGAAAACGCTATAAATAACCAGAAATTAAATCGTTATAACAAATGGGGGGAAAGCACTATGAAAAATTGCATGGAAATTTTTTTGCTCTCCAGCACCATCTGATGTTCCATACTTATAATACATTCAAAATATTGTTTTTTGACTAATGTAGCTGAGTCCTGGGTGCAGCCGGAATCAAAAGCGGACAGCACAATTAATGCAAACATTACCTTTGCACAGTAGGTGAGGTTCCACACACCCTCACACAGATCTTGCTAACCTTCATCCAAGGAAATAAGAAGCATTGCCAGAGTTCAAGGATACATTCCAGCCAAGCAAAAAACATTCAGTATGCAAAGTGGGACCATTGGGTGATGTGGCTTGGAGAGAGGGTCTGTGGCCTGAGGAGTGTTCCAAGGGCCAGAATGAGAGACCTGGAGGGGCCACATGTGTCCCCAAGGCCTGAGGTTTTCCACCCTTCCCTTCAAACAGTTGGGATTAAAGATGAAATTGCCCCATGAACGGTGCACATGTGACTTTCTAAACTAAAATGCCACTTTTAAGATTGAGGGTGGGGGAACGGACAAAAAAACAACAACCAAAGAAGCAAATAGCAATACTAGTGTTGAATATTTGCTCGGAGTTGTTTTGGCTCGTGTCATGAGCTGGTAAACCGCATTTCTTTGGAAATGAACAGCACACATTAAAAGGCCCCACTGACTTCAGTGCGCTTTGATCGCGCAATCTGAAAGCAAAGAGCGCTTGAGCACATTGCCTACTGGAGACCGCTGATGCAGATGGACGCGAGGAACAAAGAAAGCTGTGTGGGCCTTGCAGATTGTATTTAGAATTCAGATGTACAATAAGGGAGGGGGAAATTGGCACAGGACCTCTGTAAGTTAACACAGAGGGTGCCAAGGGTGGCTTGTGAGAGACACACAGCTGACAGGGTTCATTTCAGGATATTGAAGCCTGTCCATCTGTGCTGGATTTAAACTGCCGGGATACTTTTATTTAGTGAAATGCCACATTTGGGTGCAGCGACAACAATAATGATTGAACAGATCCTTTCAGTGTGCAGAATCTGATTGATGTGTCAATACTATATGTCACCTACTTATATCCTGAGCTGTTTCCTCTACAGCTACTTACACAGCGAAAACTCAGCCAAATGTAATTCGGCAGCGACAAGGACAAAGTTCTGGGTTTAGACACACACACAAAATAAATGGGATGGTAGATATTCGGTGCTGTGGTCTAAACTATTGAGCCTCTTGGGCTTGCCGATCAAAAGATTGGTGGTTCAAATGCCCATGATGGGGTGAGCTCTCATTGTTCGGTCCCAGCTCCTGCCATCCTAGCAGTTCGAAAGCACACCAGTGCAAGTAGATAAATAGATACCACTGTTGTGGGAAGGTAAATGGCGTTTCTGTGTGCTTTGGCACTTGTCACAGTGTCCCGTTATGCCAGAAGCAGTTTAGTCCTGCTGGCCACATGACCCACAAAGCTGTCTGTGGACAAACGCCAGCTCCCTCAGCCTGAAAGCGAGATGAGCGGCGCAATAACATATTCGCCTTTGACTGGACTTAAAGTGCAGAGGTCCTTTACCTTTTACCTTACTTGGCTTTGCACTACTACATGTGCAAAGGATCTCAGGACTGTAGCAGATGACAAGCTGAACACGAACCAGCCCTGCTCAAGGGCAGAGGACAAAGTTAGGAAAAAAGGTTTTCAGTGCTTATGCTCACAATGTTAAATAAATAAACCAGAAAATAACACCTGCAACTGTAAGTATCTTATTTTTCCTTCTTTTAATCATTACAATGTGGGGGAGGGGGTGACAATAAATTTTCCGCACCAGGCACCACCTGGCCTTGCTTACACCACTGGTCCAACCCCCAGGAATGCAGGAATAATGCACCCTTCCCATACAGGGATCGAACCTACAACCTTGGCGTTATCAGCATCATTCTCTAACCAACTGCATCATTCTCTAACCAACTGAGCTATCCACTACGTGGCTCTGAAAGAATGATTATTGTTCACTTAGCACAAAACAAAATTATAGGCTTTCAAGAATGTGCTAATAGATACAAATGACAAGTGTTCAATCAACCAAATGATGCAGATGCACATATTGATCAGGCTAACAAATGAGACCATTATAGGATGCAGAAGCTGGCCTTCTGGGCTAGGAAACTGCTTGAAGATTTGACCTTTTCCCAAAGGAATCATCTTTCCTTGGGTAACAGGAGACCCAAAGCAGGACTGGCCTGTCCATGAGGTAGGGTGAGGCAGTCGCCTTGGGCAGTGGAAGCCCAAGAGGCAGTGTCTCCATGGGTGCCCTGCCCTGCCCTGCCCTGCCCTGCCCTGCCCTGCCACCGGCAGTGGTGCTGCCAGCTTCGGGCGAGATTTTGCAATCTTTGTGGGTGCCACAACACAACCCAGCTAAGGGAGGTGGTGGCAATGGGGAGGTGGGGCAGTGGCATGGCATGGTGGCCTGTTTCTGTTTTGTCTTAGGGCAGAGAAATGAGACAAACTGCCCCTAACCTGAAGCCTAACACATATCCTTCAAATTATAGTATACTATAAACTGTTGGGGATCGGTCTGCCCACCTCTGCTCCCTTCTCCCAATTAACCTCCATCTCCAGCATCAGCACCATGATACTAGCAGGAGTCTCCCAGCATGACTTCATCAGGGTGTCACCTCTAGATCTCAGCTTTCAGCCCATACATTTCATGGTCTGAGATGCTTCTGACTTGGCAACCCTCGCTGCATCTGAAATCATAGATTACAGTGGCTCCCAACATTTTTGGCGTGGTGACTCACAATTCCGAATTCACTTGGTATGGTGACCCATTGATATATTATCAACAGGAATGCTAGACCTCGGGTCTTCGGCAGCCATTGTCTTTGTGCATTTTAACTGCAAGTTAACCAATTCTACAACCATTACAGTGGTGCCCCGCAAGACAAACGCCTCGCAAGACGGAAAACCCGCTAGACGAAAGGGTTTTCCGTTTTGGAGGTGCTTCGCTAAACGAATTTCTCTATGGGGTTGCTTCGCAAGATGAAAAAATCTTGCGAGTTCCCGCGGTTTTTTTTTTGTTTTTTTCGCCCTTTTCCTAAGTGCTAAGCCGCTTAACAGCTGATCCGCTGATAAGCCGCTTCTCAGCTGATCGCTAAAAGCCGCTAGACCGCTAATAGCACTAATCCACTAAGCTGTCAATGGGCTTGCTTCGCAAGACGAAAAAACCGCTAGACGAAGAGAATCGCGGAACGGATTCTTTTCATCTTGTGAGGCACCACTGTACTTGGGATATCCAAGCCAAAATTAACTTACCACCTATGAGCACCTTTTTGGGTCCATCATTGAATCTTTTGCCAGCCACCAAAGAGACGTTCTAATGCATCAAAATGCAAGAGCTGATCCTTTCAGTGTTTGCTTACAAGTGTCAACACAGTATTGCAATATGTTTCAGTATTGCAAAAACAAAGTTATAGAGATTTTGATCACATGCCAGCTAAAGATTAATTATCTGGGGTTTACTTATATAGCCCACAACCCACAGGCTTTGTGACCCACTTATGGAGCACAACCCACTGCTTGGGAAATGCTGGTCTATGATGTCAGCTGTAGGCAGTGCTATTTTTCTGTGAAAAGAGGTGCCGAAACTCACTATGAATGTCTCCCTTGTTCTCTTATAATGGCAATGGTGCCCACCTGAGTTCTAGTGAGTTCTGGCTGGAAAAAGCCCTGGTTGTAGGGCGGGTGAATATGACTCTGGCCAAAACAGTCTCCTGTGTCAAATGGAGGGGGCTGAATTAGACCCATGGGCCAGAGGTTCCCCACTGGTGGCTTAACCCGAGGTTGACACTTCAAAACTGAGTTGTAATAGTCAACTGCCTGAGTGAGCAAGGAGATGGGAATCAGGGAGAAGGCCTGAAATATGTTATTGCTGGGACAGCATCCTGACCAAAACAGGAAGTCCTTTGTAACTCTTCCTGTCCAGGATTGCCCAATAGCCAGCCTGGCTGGGCGGGGCCTGTTCTGAGCCTGTGAACTCTTCACTGCCAGATGTTTGGCCAGCTGTATGGGAGAGAGAGAGAGAGAGAGAGAGAGAGAGAGAGAGAGAGAAGTTGGCTGTAGGGCAAGAGCGCTCTCTCTGGAATTTGCCCCAGGTGTTGGTGTTTAATGGCAAAATGGGGTGAATCAGCAAGTCTGTTTTATATTGGTACTTTTGGCTATATGCTGTGCTAACGAATATTTACACAAAATCCTCCTGCACAGCACACATATGATTGATGATAGTATCCATATGGACTTCTGCTTAGAGTTATGGGAGGAATGTAAACCAAGAAAAACAAATAGCCTCGGTCGTAATTAATACCGTAGGACTGCTGCATGCCCCCCACCCCACCCCCGAACCCCTCCTTTGCCTTAGCCGAACTGCTGAGTGCATTCTTGGAAAGGGACAAAAAGTGATTGCTCTGGGAGTACAAACCTAAATCCATAGCAAAGAATGAAAACCTGCCCTTCTCTGCTATGGTGATGGGCAGGTAGCAATTAGGCCCAGCAATAAGTACTTCAATAATGAGTGCTTTTGATCCCTACACACACACACACACACACACACACACTTTTTCATTGTTGTAAGGTAGGTCAGTAGAGCTGGTTCCAGGTTATTTTATTCGTTTATTTATTTAGGGTTAACATAGGAGCATAAAAAGAGCCCTGCTGGACCATCCTGTTCTTGCAGTGGCCAACCAGGTGCTTGTTTGAAGCCCCACAGTGGGACCTGAGGGTGCAGCGCCCTTATGATTCCCAGCAGCTGGCATTCGGAGACATATTGCTTCTGACAGTGTAGATAACACACAGCCACCATAGCTGCAGAGGCTGTTGCACTAGCAAATGGGTTTTAATGTTGCACAGCAGACAAATCCAATGCAACAGCTGCGCTAGTGGCAACTCAGGCAACAGACTGCACAATCTACTGCACAAGAGAGTTACGGTACCGTCAACCTGCTTATGCATTCTCCAGTGCAACAATGCTCTCCTGGTGCCAATCATTTCACCCGCAGAGCAAGTATACCACTAAGTGACTTTAACTGAGCACTGTGCTGGGTACAACTCAATGATCGAAAGAGTTGAGTATCATATTGTAAGGACTGGCTGAATCTTTATATCCCTGCCTGATCACTGATGTCTTGTTGGAGTTGCTGTTGGTGGCCCACCATGGCATAAATGCAGGGTTTGTATCCTCTAGGGCAGGGGTAGGCAACGTAAGGCCAGGGGGCTGGATGTGGCCCAATAGCCTTCTAAATCCGGCCTGCGGATGGTCCAGGAATCAGCATGAGAAGAATGTGTCCTTTTATTTAAAATGCATCCCTGGCTTATTTATTGGGGCCTGCCTGGTGTTTTTACATGAGTTGAATGTGTCCTTTTATTTAAAATGCATCCCTGGCTTATATGTGAGGCATAGGAATTCGTTCATCCCCCCCCAAAGAAAATATAGCCTGGCCCACCACATGGTCTGAGAGACAGTGGACCAGCCCAAATCTGGAAAAGGTTGCTGACCCCTGCTCTAGGAGCTGTACATTCAGTACTGTGGGTCCAGTTCTATGGAACTCCTTTCTGGTTGAGATCAGCCAGGTCTGCTTCCTGTTGAATGTCTGGCACTTGGTGAAGGCTTTCTTATTTCCGTGTTTCCAGTGGTATGGCTAATTTCAACCAATTTGATCTGTATGGTGTCTCTTTGTAACCTCAATGTACACGGCTTAGAAACTACGGTGTTACATGTTAAATTAGGGATAGGCAAATCTATCTGTTTTGGTTTCTCATTTATCTAATCTTAAATTCCATTTTCCACATTGCCACATCAGTTTCCAATTAAAAAAAAAAAAAATCAGCATTTTAGTGCAAAATTCTCCTAATGTACAAGTATACATGCAATTTTGCCTAGCAGATACATTTTTGCAAAGCATTTTTCACCAATATATGCATTTATGTACATTTTATGTATGTGTGTCAACACACACAGAGAGACATTTTTGTACACATTACTTGGCTGCAGAACTGCATTGCAAAATTCAGAGATGTGTGAATTTTGAAGGATGCCTGCGTTTCAGTTTGCATATGGTTTTGCAAAGTGCGAATTAGGTATATCCGCCTTTAAATGCAAACTGAATTGAATTTCTCTCTCATCCCTAGTGGTACATACATTGTGAAACAATAAATGAATAGATAAGAGTAGCATAAGTAGAACAATAGTGAGATGCAACACCAAGTTCTTACGAATAGTTGACTCTTGTCTCTCTTTTCTTAATGGTTTGGGATTCATCCTGCGGCAGTGTGTGTGGGGGGAATGGGATCTGCTCCCAGTGGCACGTGTGTGTTCTTTGCCTGAGGAAAGTTGTATCCAGCTTCATTAACATGTACAAGGAGCTGCCAGCCTTTCATCCTGGTCTCAGGCATCATGAATGAATTTAATCTCATCTCTCACATGTTTCTCTGCAATACAGCCTGAAGCCCTTCTGGAGCCCTTCATTGTCTGCTGCAGGATGTTGATTAACCTCAATGATTCTGTTTCTCTTAACCTTGCCACCACAATAGGCTCTCTGCCTCTTCACATTGCCTCTTCCAGAAGCTGAGTACTGCTCTCAACAAATCCCTGCCAACTGTTTCTGCAGTGCAGGAAACAAACCTCGTGATGGCAGCAGTGAGCTGAGAAGAGGTGCCCAGGACAACACTCAAGTGAGAGATCTCTCTCTCTCTCTCTCTCTCTCTCTAATTTGCGGTTTAAATGTGGTGAGAAATCTCACAGTACAGTGGCGAATCTTCTGTGCTCATCTGCCCATCTGTCCCCCAGCAAATCCAATCTAAAAATTAACAAAGAATTTTGCCAGTCAAGATGGTCTACTTTCAGTTGCACAACTCTTGGTTCTGCAAGACTTGGGACTGTTTGGAACACAACCATGAAAAGTGTACTGGGAGTGCATGGACTCCTGCTTTAAAAATAAAAACACTTTGCCCGTCCACATCTAATCTTGCCCCTTTCTAAAATTTATTTATTGGTGTGAGTTTTTCTTGTTGTAAATCTACCAAAGGATAAAACAAAACAAAACTGGAATTAAGGGGTTTTCTTAGGACAGTGGAGGGTGTTTGTACATTGGTTCTCAAACTCAATCCGTTCTGAAAGTCCATTCAATTCCCGAAACCGTTCGAAAACCAAGGTGTGCCTTCCAATTGGCTGCAGGAGCTTCCTGCACTCAATTGGAACCCGCATCAGATGTTTGGCTTCTGAAAAATGTTCGAAAACTGCAACACTTACTTCCAGGTTTTCGGCGTTCGGGAGCCAATTTGTTCGCCAACTAAGCCGTTTGAGAACGAAGGCTCCATTGTATTCTGTTGGTGTAGTGTGAGTGGAAATGCTTTGCTAGGGGTCAGGGAATAGAGTCAGTTGGAGGGTGGATTGAGAATTGTCCCTATTTTCATCTGACGAATGTCGGAGGGTATGCATTCAGTTCTGGGGGCCACCAGCCAGTTGTGGGTGTGCCTGAGGCATAACTTAAGGCAACAACTTCCAACCATCAGTGGGTGGCTTCCACCACACACATCTGAACAATCCGCTACTTTGCAGTGCGTTAAGTGTCCCTCATTCAAATTCCCACCACTGTTGCAGGTGGCTTTAAAGAAACCACTCCCTCTCAAGCCACAGCCGATGTAATTACTACATGTGTCACTTTTCCAGTGCATAGAACGTAAAGCAGAAAGAGGAAAGAAAACCTTCGTTTAAACACAAGAACCCTCCCTATTAAACACAAGTGGTCTGCCAACCATAATAAGCTCGCGGGCGCCACCCCAAGAGCAGCACTTGAGAAAATATACTGGTGAGATGTGCCGTGCCAATTAAATCTCCCTGGCAGGCTAGGCAAACTTCCTAAAAATAACCCCTGTTAATTCATCAGGAGAGATTATCTTGTTAAAATTTGCTCACACCTTGTTCTAACACATTTGCACCCGCGAAATCCAAAGTAGTAATGTTGCAGGGAGAAACCAAGGACACTTCCTTATGTCATAGGAAAATCTTTGGTGACTGGTTTCATGCTGAATAATAATAGCAATATACAATAATTAAACGCTATTGATCCTCCCTCTCTGTAGTCTCCTCTACTATCAAAATGAGGTAGGCCTCTCTCTGTTCTCAAGGTGTTTCCTATTTTTCTGTAAAACTATCTATTACCACTAGCAGTGACAGCAATGATATGGGGTGGGTTGGGGGGGCATGTTTCCCTTGCAAATTATGTTACTTTGCTCGGGGAGGGATCAGTTTTCCCCAGACAATTTTCTGATGCCCTAGAGCAGACTTCCTCAAACTCAGCCCTCCAGATGTTTTGAGACTACAATTCCCATCATCCCTGACCACTGGTCCTGCTAGCTAGGGATCATGGGAGTTGTAGGCCAAAAACACCTGGAGGGCCGAGTTTGAGGAAGCCTGCCCTAGAGAGTGATCTCATTTAGCACATTTATTTGACTTTTATTTAGCTAACCAAGCTAAAAACTTTGAAACTGCCAAGCTTGTGTAATATTGTATTTGCAGTTGGCACCAATTCATTGTTACGAATGAATTTATGAAATGGAAGGTTTTTTCCATGGGAAAATAAGGCATTGGAAAGTTTCCCAGAAAATTTTCTGCCCCACATCACTGAGTGATAGTACACAGCACACCCAAACACACACACACGAGAGAAAGAGAGAGAGAGAGAGAGAGAGAGAGAGAGAGAGAGAGAGAGAGTTGTAGTACCTTGAAAACGAAACCATGGGCCAAAGACCAACTATCTAGAAAATACCACGTGGATCTGTGCTTTGACTATAATAGACTTACTCTTCTGGAATTCTGCTACCAACAGATATAGCAGTTCTTTCCCCTACAACATTAACACAACAACAGTGATAACTGAGAATGGGGGGAAA
The DNA here is from genome assembly GCF_964252035.2 of Podarcis erhardii. Taxonomy (NCBI): domain Eukaryota; kingdom Metazoa; phylum Chordata; class Lepidosauria; order Squamata; family Lacertidae; genus Podarcis; species Podarcis erhardii. The sequence goes on along the minus strand of NC_138503.1, from coordinate 17,151,973 downwards.
ACCCACAAATGCATTCCAACATATAGTCACAGAAGGAAAGTATGTATAGAAAGCAATGGTAGCCTCAGATATTAGGGGTCCTTAGGCAAGATGTCCTTCGGTGGACCCCTTTCCTCATCACCCTGGGCCATTTGCCAGCCTTCTTTGGGCATTCTGTTTGTGTGGAGAGATGGTGGGAGGGAGGACCTGTCAATTTCAGTTTTTCAGTTTTTCAAATATTAAGTTTGGTTCTCCACATTTCCACATCAGTTCACTATTCTTTTAAAAGCCGCCATGAATATTAACCAGCATTTTAGTGTGAATTTCTTCCATATGCATGATTGTATGCCATTTTGTCCAATAAGCATATTTTTGCGAGGTAATTTACTCTAAAAGAATGCATCTGTTTCTTTTAAAACTCATATATACATTTTTTATGCACAGTTTACCTCATCACATGCCTTTTGGTACACATTATTCGGCTGGAGAACTGCGCTGCAAAATTCGGAGAAGCGTGAATGTCAAAAGGATGGCTGTATTTCCCTTCTCATATTATTTCAGCAAAATGCGTATTAGGTAGGTTCACCTTTAAATGTGAACTGAATTGAATTTACCCCCCCCCTTCCTCCTTGCGTGGAAAACCAGCGAAGGAATTGGGGGGGGGGAATTCAAGCATGCTAAGCTCTGCCCTGTCACCGCTTCCATCACCTTCCATGAGTGGAAGGGCAAAGCTCTGGAAGCCATGATAGAGTGTAATTCTCAGCTTTTCCACTCACCCCCCCAAGCTTTAAACTGGACGTTAAATTTTCCATCGCCCTAATTAGCTGCTGGTGTAAAGATGGGGGGGGGGATGAAGGATTTTAAAATATGCTGATGTTTATTATTATTTGCTTAGTGGGCCTATTTACAGGTGGATTAATTTGCCTGGTGGTTTCTAAAAGAGAAGCTGTAACAAAATCATACAAGTTTGATATCATGCTATATATTGCTTCTGGCGTTTGGGAATTTGGGGAGGGTGTGTTCCCTAACTGTACAGTTGAGCCATTTTGACATGGCCTCTTATAGGGACAAAGCAATTAACTTTCTTTTCACTTTTCTTTCTGTTACTGATAGCTGGAAGTTAGGTCCAGATAGGCTGCAGAAGATACCCAACTCCAATAAAGTTCTTGTTGATAATTGGCTCCAGCAGAAGCATTATTATCCTTACACAATAAGGATGTGAGCTACCAAGCCCGATTCAAAGTTTTGCTGTTAGAATACAGAGCCCTAAACCAAAGATTGAGAACCTCAGGCCCAGGGCCCGATTTAGCTTTGATGAGGCCCTAAGCTACTGAAGGTTTTGGGGCCCTTTATATGTCCAGCTGTCCTTTGTCAACAACAAATTGTCGCTGTTTTCTGTGTTGAATATATGCTATATGGTAATTATGGACCTAATAGGTCCATACACAACACAAAACACTGTTGCTGTGTGTAGGTTTTATTTGATTTGTTTTTTATCTTATATTTTGGAAATGTACATCCAGGTTTTTTCCCTTTAATTTTTTTGGGGGGCCCCAAAAGAGTGGGGTCCTAAGCTATAGCTTCTTTAGCTTATACGTAAATCCAGCACTGCTCAGGCCTGACAGGCAAATGTGGCCCTCTAAGACTCTCTGTCTGGCCCTTGGAAACTCTCTCTAAGCCACAGCTGCTTGCCAGCCACACCTGCTCTTGCCTCAGGCCAAACTCCTCACCATCCCTGCTTTGCACCCTCCTTGAGTGTTTTTGCCTGACTGGAATGTGCCCTTGAACTCGGATAATACTTCTTGCTTGCCTAGTTTCTACACTAGGCTATTGTACAAGTCAAAATTCATAGTCAGGGCTCTGCTTCTTTTGCCACTGGCTCCACCTACCACTGGCATGTCAGCCTGCGTGGCATGATGCCAGAGGTCTGGGGCTGAACAGGGCTCTTAAGCCAAAAACAGATTTCCCACGAAATCAGTGCTTCTCAAGCTATCTGATGTGGTGGACAGGCAAGTCCAACCACCCTAATCTGCCAGGGGTCAGGACCATACTTGTGCCATATTATTGTTGTATTCATATACACAGGCACATAAGCACATCTGTTCAGGAAAATGTTTCTCCCTCGCCCCAGCTCGATGTGTCCAAGACATGAGTATTCTTGCCTCCACTCAGTTCATTTTTTTTTAAAATAATTTTTATTAATTTTCATAAAACAAAAAACACACAAATAAACAAACAATACATGACTTCCCCATGCCTCCCCTTCACTGCACCCCTGTTTCAAAAATTTTTTAGCAATCCTTCATTCCTTTTCAAAATTTGATTTCCCTCCAAATTTTCTTAACTTAAATATTTACAGCTATAGTTCTCTGTTTCTTAACCCTTAACATTTTATCAGTCCGAAATTTTACAACAGTTCTTAAGATATAATTTAAATTTTTTTCAGTCCTCTTCCACTGTCTCCCTCCTCTGATCACGGATTCTGCCAGTCATCTCTGCCAGTCCCATGAATTCAGTCACCTTCGTCTGCCATTCTTCCAGAGTAGGTAATTCTTGCATCTTCCAATACTTTGCCAGGAGAATTCTTGCTGCTGTAGTTGCGTACATAAAAAAGGTCTTATCTTTCTTTGGTACCAATTGGCCGACCATGCCCAAGAGAAAAGCCTCCGGTTTCTTTACAAATGTCCACTTAAGGACTTTCTTAATTTCGTTATAGATCATTTCCCAGTAGGCTTTAACCTTTGGGCAGGTCCACCAAAGATGATAAAAGGTTCCTTCGCATTCGTTACATTTCCAACATTTATTACTGGGCAAATGATATATCTTTGCAAGCTTGACTGGAGTCATGTACCATCTATAGATCATTTTCATTATGTTTTCTTTCAAGGCACTACATGCCGTAAATTTAAGGCCTGTGGTCCATAACTGTTCCCAGTCAGCAAACATGATATCATGACCTAAATCTTGTGCCCATTTAATCATAGCTGATTTAACTGTTTCATCCTGTGTATTCCATTTCAGCAACAAGTTATACATTTTAGACAAATTCTTAGTATTGGTCTCTAACAATTCTGTTTCCAATTTTGACCTCTCTTTCTGAAAACCTAGTTTCTTGTCCTGCTTAAAAGTCTCATTTATCTGATAATAATGTAACCAATCTCGAACTTTGGATTTTAATTTCTCAAAGCTCTGTAATTTAACTTCTTCACCGTCATATTCTATAATTTCACTGTATTTTGGCCAATTCGAATCCATGTTAAGTTTTTTTACCGCTCTAGCTTCCATTGGTGACAACCATCTGGGTGTTTTATTTTCCAACAAATCCTTATATCGATTCCAAACATTATATAAGGCTTTCCTGACAATATGATTTTTAAAGCCTTTATAGATCTTAACCTTGTCATACCATAAGTATGCATGCCAGCCAAAATTGTTATCATACCCTTCCAAGTCTAGAATATCTGTGTCTTCAAGAAGTAGCCATTGCTTCAACCAGCAAAAAGCTGCTGCTTCATAGTAAAGTCTTAAGTCCGGCAGCGCAAAACCCCCCCTATCTTTTGCATCAGTTAAAATCTTAAATTTTATTCTGGGTTTTTTGCCCTGCCAGACAAATTTAGATATATCTTTCTGCCACTTCTTGAAACAATCGATCTTGTCTATAATTTGCAATGTCTGAAACAAAAACAACAATCTTGGCAATACATTCATCTTAATAACAGCAATTCGGCCTAACAAGGATAATCTCAGTCTAGACCATATATCAAAATCTTTCTTCACTTCCAACCAACATTTCTCATAATTGTCTTTAAACAAATTCATATTTTTAGATGTTAGATTCACCCCTAGATATTTCACCTTTTTTGTTATCTCCAAGCCAGTTTCTTTTTGAAAGCTATCTTTTTCCCCCATCGTTAGATTTTTTTCCAGTACCTTTGTCTTTTGTTTATTTAATTTAAAACCAGCCACCTGACCAAATATTTCAATTAACTCTAAAACTCTTTTTGTGCTGACTTCTGGCTGTTGTAAAGTCAAAACTAGGTCATCTGCAAATGCTCTTAACTTGTATTGTTTAGCTCCGAGGTGTATTCCTTCAACCAGCTGGTCCCTTCTAATCATATTCAACAACACCTCCAGGACCGATATAAACAATAGAGGGGATATTGGGCAGCCCTGTCGTGTCCCTTTTTCTATTGGGATTTCATCCATGACTACACCATTCACAATTAATTTAGCTTTTTGCTCTGAATATATTGCACCTATACCGTTTTCAAAGTTTTGGCCTACCCCCATCCCATGGAGATTCCTCTTCATAAAACTCCAAGAGATATTGTCAAAGGCTTTCTCCGCGTCCACAAAAATTAAGACTGCTTTTCTATTTATATCAGTCTCCAGTAGTTCCAAAATATCTATAATATTCCTTACATTATCTGACATATGTCTCCCTGGGAGAAAGCCTGTTTGATCTTTATGAATCTCCTCTAACAACACTTTTTAAAATCTTTTTGCTAAAATGTCTGCAAAAATTTTATAATCCACATTTAAGAGTGATATAGGGCGGTAGTTCTTAACTTGATGTTTCTCAGTTTCTGTCTTCGGTATAAGTGAGATGAATGCTTCTTTCCACGATTTGGGAGCCTTTTTCCCCTCCAAAATTTGGTTACACACTTCTTTCAATGGTTGTATTAACCATTCCTTCATTGCTTTATAATATCTCGCCGTCAGTCCATCTGGCCCTGGTGATTTTCCTAATTGCATATTCTGGATGGCACCCTCAATTTCCTGATTCGTAATTTTTTCATTTAAACTCCTCTTATTTTTTTCCGAGATCTTTGATAGTCCGTATTTTTTAATAAATTCTTCTATCTCTTGTTCATCTTTCGGCCCTTGTGCATATAATTTCTTAAAGAAACTTTGAAAACAATTACTAATTTCATTTGGTTTATTTATAAATTTTCCCTCTACTTCAAGGGACGTCACAGTGTTCAGCTTTTGTCTCTTTTTCAATTGCCATGACAGCAATTTCCCACATTTGTCAGCTGATTCAAAAGTTTTTTGCCTCATTTGTTTTATTTTCCATTCTATTTCTTGATTCATCAGTTCCATGTATTGGGTCTGGTAATATTTTATTTCTCTTAAAATCTCCTGAGATTTTGGTTTTGACCTCAGTTTCTTCTCTCCTTCTTTCATCTGATTCCAAATTTTTTCTTTCTTCTCATTCTGTTGTTTCCTTTTTATCGAATTTTGTTGAATTAGAAAACCACGCATGACAGCCTTACTTGCGTCCCATATTATTCTTCTTTCCAGGTCTGTTCCTAAATTTATTTCAAAGTAATCTTTCAGAGTCTTTTGGGCCTTTTTTACAATTGCTTCATCTCTAAATAGGGTGTCATTCATTCTCCATCTAAAAGTTCCAGCTGTTGTCAATTTCATTTCCATCTTTACTGCATTATGATCAGAGCAAGTTTTTGGGCAGATTTCTGTATTTTTAACCCTTGGTGCCAGATTACTAGAAATCCATATTTGGTCAATCCTGGTCCATGTCATTTTTGCTTCAGAGAAGAAGGTCCCCTCTCTTTCCAGAGGGTTCCTTGTTCTCCAAATGTCAATCAAGTCCATTGTGTCAGTCAGTTCAAAAAAAGTCTTTGGAAGTCTCCCATCCTTAGAGATTACTTGTCTTTGAGCTTTGTCCATGTTTGTGGAGACAACTCCATTCATATCGCCCATCATTATAATTTTATAGTCCATGAAATCGGTTAATGTCTCATGCAACTTCTTGAAAAACTCAGCCTTCCCCTCATTAGGTGCATAGATACCTACAATCAAAATTTTTTCTCCTTGCATTTGAATTTCCACTGCCAGAAATCTTCCTTGTTCATCCTTAAAAATCATTTTTGGTTCCCATTTTTCCTTGACATAGATCACCACTCCTCTTTTCTTAACTTTATCTGAGGAAATAAATTCCAGTCCTAATCTTTTATTTGTCAAAAGTTTTCTATGTATTCTGGCAATATGAGTTTCTTGCAAACATATTATGTCTAATTGCTCTTTCTTTAATATATGAAACACTTGAGTCCTTTTTCGGGGATGGTTAAGACCGTTGCAGTTCCAACTCAGAAGTTGCAGAGACATATTTGTTACTGGGTGTCTTTTCCACCAACCGCTCCAAGTTCTTGTTCCTGGTCAGTCGGTGCTGGAGTCAGTCCAAATGATAAATTTGCAATATCCGGTATTTCCCTCTCACTCACGGTTCCTTTCTGAAAGTCCTCAAAATTTCTCTCCAGAAAATGTTCCTTATCTTGGATTGTTTTTATTTTAATTTTCTTCCCTTTAAAGTTAAAGGATAGCCCTTGTGGGAACTCCCATCTAAATGGAGTGTTGTTTTGTTTCAGCAAGTCCACTAAGTCTTTAAATTGAGTCCTCACCTCCAAAAAATATTTAGGAATATCTTTGTAAATCTGTATTTGAGAATTCTTAATAATCAGTGCCTTCTGGAAATGTAGGTTCAGTATTTTATCTCTTTCTTCCTTGGATCTTAAAGTGATTAAACAATCCCTTGGTTTCTTGCCTTGCTTCCTGCCAATCCGGAAGGCTGTAGTTATTACAAATTCATCTTCTTCTCCTTCTAATTCATCAGTCCAAAATTCTTGAAATTTGTCTGTGAGAAATTCCCCAAGGTTGCCCTCTTCCTCCTCTGGTACCAGTCTCAATTTCAGATTCTTGCCTTTCCTCTCCAGTTCCATAAGAGCTAAGGTTGCATCATGTTCATGTACCTTCTTTACAATAGGTACAAATTTTCCCTTGACTTCCTCGGCAGTAATTTTAGCAGTCTCGGCTATTTTCCTTGTTTCCGTACTTTCTTGTATTAAACGATTTGTAGACTCTGTGTTAGACGATATTGTCGTTGTGTTCAAGTCCAATCTTGTTGTTAATTCTGTCAATTTCTTAGAGTTCTCTGTAGATTGCTTAGTGAGTACTTCTAAAGATTGATTTATTTTGAGCAGTGCCTGTGTCATAGAATCCATTGATGCTGTTGTTACTTTTTCTTGTCCAGCTGCTGCTCCTGATATAGAGCTTCTTTTCTGAGCCTGCTTTTGAGCTTGCTTTGTTTTGCTTCTTGTTGATATTTCATCCAGTGGCGTGCTCATAACTCAAGGTCGTTCCCACAGGAGGATTACAAGTGGAAAAACCCAGTTCTTGCCTCAGTACTGCAGTCTTTCTTTTAATCCTCTAGAGGGGGAAATTGTATCCCAGCAGGAATAACAAAGAAACAGGGAAGCAAGTAGCCATACAATGTCCCAAAGGAGATAAAATCCAACCCAAAGTCCTACTTTGTTGCCATTTGAAAATCTGGGTCTGCCAAGTAAAGTCCCGTTACTATGTTTCAAATATAGTCTTACTTTATATCCGTAGTCCTCTCTTTTTTGACAGTTCGTTTCTAGGCGCTCACCGCTCAGGCAGCCTGATCAAAGGTATCGGCAGCGGAGAGTTTCCCTTTCAAAGCTTACTTCTTCTAGCGGGTTAGATTAAGCCAAATTTTCCTTCCCCCTACTCCCGCTCCATGGGGGGAAGGTCTTTTCAATGTCGGGGTTTAGCAAAGTTCAAATAAAGCGTTCCCTTTAAATACAGCTAGCTCTTTTCATTGCTGCGTTAATCGTGCAGTTCCGGGAGGCTGACTTCCTTAATTTTGCCTTTCCCGTTTTCAGCCGAATCTTCTTAAAAATAGTCCTTTTCAAATATTTTGTAATTCCTACTCACAGGTTTTGTTGCCAATCGGTAATTTTCAGGAAGGAATCGGCGCTCTCCGTCAATGGCGACGCGGCTTCGCTCCACGAGCTGGGTTGCGATCCTCAGCACCGCACTCACACCCGATGCCGCTCCGGAGCCTTTAAAAAGGCTCCTTCGCAATACCGGGGGGTGCAAAGGTGCCCACCGAATCTCCTTGTTCACAGGCTTCAGCGCCTGTGATTTTAGGGGTCCCCCGCTCGCCGTAGCGGGTCAGACCCGAACTCGCGGAGCAGTCCTGCCTCGGAGCTCAAGGCAAAGACCGCCATTAAGATGCTGGCGCCGACCGGAAGCCGCCTCCACTCAGTTCAAAGTCTCTGCAGCAGTGACAGAAACTCTGGGTCTCTCCATCCCTCCTGGCTGTCACTTCCCTTCCTGTGCTAGAATTCCAGTGTGATTTTTCAATTATTCTGTTGTTTCTTTCTTTCCTAGAAACTCGCTGTGGACTGGCAGATGATGGCTCGTGGGCTGGCATCACTTTGCGGGCCACCATTTTGAGTAACACCGCCCTAAATGACATTGGACTAAAGTAACTGGTGTTATGTGCATTTTGATAAGCAGGACAGGTCTTGCTTGTTGTCCCACCCGCAACAGAGGCAACAAAGGTGGTGAGACCAGACAGGGAATTCTCGGTCGTGGTACCTTCCAAGTGACATTCTGTCACCATCTTCAGTAAAAATATTTCAGTGGAGACGAAATGTCTTTTTATTTGGCTAAGGTGTTGGTCCATCAGATGATTTACTTTTGGGGTGTTATTTTACAGATTCTATTGCTGTAGCTCGATTAGGATTCCGTATTTTCAAAGGATGCTTTATACTTGCTTTATGCTCTTTATACTTATCTCTGCTCTTAACCACCCCGTGCTCTAGAGCAGCAAGATATAAATGTCCTGTTTAAATAAAATTAAACAAGTTAAGTAGAATTTGGGAAGGCTGCCAAGTGGCCTTCACTACTTAAACCACAGACCTTAAAACCAAAGCAGTAAATCGGGAAAGCCCCCCTGAAACCCAAAGAAACAAATGCTTTTTTTGTGGTCCAAAATGCACCTTTTTCTTCAGAAGAGGAACATGGAGTTCATACAAAGAATACTGTATGTGTTTCCACTCCACCGGTACAATGCGAAAAGAGGATTCTGCTGGTTTTTTTTTCCTCCTGCAAACAAATTTGCTGATGTGAAGAAGCCAGAGTTATTGTTTTACAAACTATGATTGAGCCTACGCTTTGAAAATATGCACAAAAATTGCACCTTGGAGCTTAGGGACAAAAGTCCTGTCTTCCTTTGTTCCTTCAGCAAGAAAGCACACAGAGATTTTTTTATTTTTATTTTTTTGGCCTGTAACTGGTTCTTCCTGGAGGTAGAACTTTTCCCTGTTTCAAAAATAAATAAAGAGAAAATGCTTTCAGTGAAAACCTCCCAAACGCTGCAACTTCACTGGAATAACCCTCATAAGATGCCACTTTGTTTTACGTCTGTAACAAGATACAGTGATAGCATAAGTGAACTTGACCTCACCCTAATCTTTGGGCTCAGACAGTGACCTCTGTTTGAAAAATCTCCCTTTCAAGTGCCAGATCGAGACCAAGACCAATCAGATAAAGCAGCATATCCTGGGGGCTTACATCTCAGCTGTCCACATATTTAACCCTGGTGACAGAAAATCAGATCCCTTCTTTATCCGGTGGGGTTAGCAGGATCACAGTTATGACATGGATTTCTTAAGAGGCTTTTGGAGAAGGAGGCCACCAAAATAATTTCCTGGATTTTGTGCCGTTTCACACAATGTGCACCGATGCTCACGCATCCACCCTCAAGTCCTCAGTGGGGTTGACTGACACACAAGTATGTTCCTTGCTTAATGAAGGCAACATGAATGGGCCACCCTGATCTGAACATCACAGCAGGATTCCCAAGAGTCATGTGTCACCAAAAACACTCCTCTGTTTGGAGATACAGTCATACCTCGGGTTACAGACGCTTCAGGTTCTGCGTTTTCGGGTTACGGATGCACCGAAACCGGAAGTACTGGAACAGGTTACTTCCAGGTTTCAGAGCTCGCACATGTACACAAATGCTAAATCACACTTTGCACATGCGCAGAAGCATCAAATTGCAACCCGCGTGTGCGCAGACACTGGGCTGTGGGTTGCGAATGCTGTGGGTTGTGAACGTGCCTCCTGCACAGATCACGTTCCCAACCCGAGCGTCCAATGTATTCTCTAGTTAATGGTCTGCTTGGTCCATGTTCAGATTAAAAGCAAAGAACCACAAGAGGATGCATCGAAGTTGCCTGTCTGCTGTTAGCAGCAGAGACTGAGCAGCAACATGGCTGTCAAGCTTCAGGGAATCAGCTTCCTCTCCCCCCCCCCCCCCCCGTGGCAGTAGATAAGTAGAAGAAAGGAAAAGGAGTCTTCTTGCCAGTTAGAAACTTTAATAATCACAGCGAGAGAACAAAGAACACATCTCCTAGAAATGGCGGGGCTCCCAATTAAGGATAACACCCCTTTCAATCCCAATTAATCACTTGTAATCTGAGTTTGTACACTCTGTGCTTTCTGTGTAATCAAACAACCATTGATTAATTATTCTATACTATTCTATACTGCTCACTGGAAGGACAGACCCTGAAGCTGAGGCTCCAGTACTTTGGCCACCTCATGAGAAGAGAAGACTCCCTGGAAAAGACCCTGATGGGAAAGATTGAGGGCACAAGGAGAAGGGGACGACAGAGGACGAGATGGTTGGACAGTGTTCTCGAAGCTACTAACATGAGTTTGACCCAACTGCAGGAGGCAGTGGAAGACAGGAGTGCCTGGTGTGCTCTGGTCCAGGGAGTCACGAACAGTCGGACACGACTAAAAGACTCAACAACAACAACAACAACAAAATGACTAAACAACATTCTATACTATTCTATTCAAGATAAGGTCAGAGACACATTGGAGATTAAGTAAATGCAAAATTAAGCATGAGACCAAGGTAAAGGTAAAGGAACCCCTGACCGTTAGGTCCACTTGCGGACGACTCTGGGGCTGCGGCGCTCATCTCACTTTACTGGCCGAGGGAGCCAGCGCACAGCTTCTGGGTCATGTGGCCAGCATGACTAAGCCGCTTCTGGCGAACCAGAGCAGCACACGGAAATGCCATTTACCTTCCCGCTGGAGCCGTACCTATTTATCTACTTGCACTTTGATGTGCTTTCGAACTGCTAAGTTGGCAGGAGCAGGGACCGAGCAACAGGAGCTCACCTGAACTGCTAACCGTATTTGACTGTGTAATCCAACAACCTTTGATTAATTATTCTATACAGCCCAAGATAAGGTTAGAGACACATTGGAGATTAAGTAAATGCAAAATTAAGCATGAGACTAAAGCACAGGCTAAAGAAACAGTCCTCCTTTTTTTAAGAAACTTTTTTTTTTTAAAGGCACACACAGAAAACATCTGTGTCTTATAAGTGGTCTAATTCAGCAATATTTCACAAGTCCCACCTGTGTTATATTTCCCTGGTCTCTGCCCATCCGTTCCCTGTCACCAGCAGCAAAGTGAATAAAAAGTATAGCAGCTGGTGTCAAAGTATATGGGGGGAAAAGAGCCGCAGTTTTATTGCCATAACAATTTTCTTCAAGACGTTTTAAATGTCCATCGCAGAGAGTCCATATGTTATGTTCCTCTAAGGAGGTGCACTGTATGCCTCTATGTATTGCCAAGATAAATGTGAGGGGTTTTATAGAGTGGCAGAGAAAAGGAGCTTTGTAAAACCTTGTAATTTGAGTGCCTAATAAGCTACTCCATTGCCCCAGGACATCAGTAGCTTGCAGACAATTGAGGTGGAAATTGCATTGACAAGTAAGAGGCAGAAGTATTAAAGAAACCCCCACACACTTTGGGGAATTGAGGGTGGTATTCTTCCACAAGTACTGGGCATGGTGAACGTCAAGGCATGGTACACAACATGTAGGCAATATCTGGATTGAGTGCGCAGACATTAGTGATTGTAGTTGCACATCAGAGTTACAAAAGAGACTTTTTTAAAAAAGAGAATAAGGCATAACATAGAGGCTGGGGAATCTTTCTTCAGCCTGTGGGCCACATTCGCTTCTGGGCAGTCTCCCAAGAGCCACATATCAGCAGTGAGCAGGACCAGAGACAAAAGTAGGTGGAGCAAGAAATGCAAATTTTACCTCTGCAAATGATACCTTTGTACAAGGTGAAAGGTAAAGTTTGGCTTTCTGCATACACTTCCTTGGCTCAGTATACCTGAAGGAGTGTCTCCACCCCCATCATTCAGCCTGGACACTGAGGTCCAGAGCCAAGGGCCTTCTGACAGTTCCCTCGTTGCGAAAAGTGAGGTTACAGGGAACCAGGCGGAGGGCCTTCTGAGTAGTGGCACCTTCCCTGTGGAATGCCCTCCCATCAAGGAAATAAACTACTATCTGACTTTTAGAAGACATCTGAAGGCAGCCCTGTATAGGGAAGTTTTTAATGTTTGATCTTTTATTGTGTTTTTAATATTCTGTTGGGAGCTGCCCAGAGTGGCTGGGGAAAGCCAGCCAGATGGGCAGGGTATAAATAAATTATTATTATTATTATTATTATTATTATTACTCTCCATTCGAGCAAGCAAGGGGCATTATTTGTCATGGTTGGACTCAGAGGAATGGTGGGAGGAGCCAGCTGTGGAACCCCCAAGGGAAGAAGGCTCAGAGTCCAGGGACTGGTAGTGAGACGGCAGTGAGTCGTCAGAGGGAGAAGACTGGGAGGAGGATGGGTCAGAAGCTGAAGAGGTCACAGGGCTTAGTGAGCTGGGAGAGACTGTGATGGAGAGAAATCCAGAATCAGACGCAGAGGCAGAAGCCAAGAAGCAGACATGAGTCAGGCTTGAGATGAAGCCAGAGTGCCTCCCCCTCCAGCAGTGACAAGCTCCTCTCACCCCTGGTCTCCCGAGAACCAGAAGAAGTATGAAGAGGAAGGAGCAAAGACAGGCAAGGCGATGGAGTCTCAGAACGCTTGGGAAGGACCTGGGGATAGGTGAAGGAGGTTTAGGCAACTGTGGGAAGGGGGTAAATTCAGTCCACATAAAGGCAAGATCTACCAGAACAGGTTGGTGTGCTTACTAGTCCTGGGCTCCTGAGCAAACCTTGTTTCCTTTAATGAAGAGTTAACTTCACTGATGATGTGTGATTTATTACTGACCTGCTCCTGACACCCGCTCCTGACATTATCAGAGACCAAGGACACATTTCAGCCAGGAAGGAACACTTGGAGCGCAAAGACCAGTGAAGTGTGTGGCCTGTGGAAAGGAGGTGTGGCCTGGGAAAAATTCTGTGGGTAAGATAATGGAATCTGGAGGGCAGCATTCTACCCCCACTTACCAGGTTGGTGAAAGTTGACCTAATTTAGATCTTGCTCATTGCCTTCAATCATGAACCTTCCTTCTCCCTATTAACATAATCTGCCAAGTATTATGGAGCATGGAATAACTTTTCCAGACATAAAACTACCACGGTTCATTGTTGCATGGTGATCTGTGGCTGTATTCATCTTTCTCCTTTAGCAGAAAGTCAAGCTGGAGTTCTCACGCATGACTCATGCTTACTTAAGGTATGCCCTCCATATGTCTCAGAAGAAACATTTGCTTGGGGAACGGCACTACCTGGTGCTTAAAAGGGAGCCCTTCTTCTTCCTGCCATTAGCACTGTGAACTATTTATGCCACAAGGCAAAAAAAAAAAAAAGACAGAAAAGTTTAAGCTTTGCAGCTTTGAAGTTGAAACCTCAAGCAGATGTCAGCTTGCTGACCCAACACCCCACCTAATGCTTTATTTTGGCTTCCTGCTTATCCTGTCGCCTGTTTTTCTCATTAAATAGCCTCTCTGGTGAACCACAGAATCCAAACGCAGACAATCTGCAACATGAGGGTCATCATCCTTTAACAAATTGATCCATGATGCTCTCTGGCTTATTCTTAGAGCAGAGAAACATGGGAAAGACACCATTTTGGAAGGTTAGGAATATGTGAGGCTCATACCATCCAACATTTTCTTACCTGAAATTGTGACGCGTGATGCTCCCAGGTGAGTCATGTGACCCGCGCCACACTCTTACCCCAAAAAAGTGAGGTGAGAGGATCGCAGGGTGAAAGAGTGGGGCAAGAGCACAGTGCTGGCACTCTGGGTTCATCATAGCGTTGTATCAGAGTGCTGGACCTTCGACACTCTGCCACGACTCTCCTCATGAGTGCCAGAGTGGGAGTCTTTTGGTCCAGTGCTCTGGTGCAAGGACTTGCATCAGAGCACTGGACCAAAAAAATGGGACACCTGGAAATCAAACAGAAGCTGGGATTGGGTTCTGTGATTCCAGGATATCCCGCTTAAAACTGGGCAGTTGATGGGTATGTGTTTGTTCCTCAGAAGCAGTGTTTCCCAAACTTGGGTCTACATCTGTTTTTGGACTACAATTTCCATAATCTCTGACCACTGGTCTTGTTAGCTAGGTATGATGGGAGTTGTAGTCCAAAAACAGCTGGAGACCCAAGATGCTGAGAAGCATCTATATCTAGCTAGCTCATTGGTTTTATATAAGACCATAAGACCATGCTGGACCATTCAAAGACTCATCTCGTCCGGCATTCTGTTCTCATAGCAACCAACCAGATACCTCTTCTGGGAAGCCCACAAGGTGGACATGAGTTCAACAGCACTTTCCCCACCTGTGATTCTCAGCAAGTGGTATTTTATTCATCGAAGGACTTGTCGCAGTTGGAAACTTCAGCCATTTCAAGGGCTGGTGATGAAACACAGAGGCAGTTTGCTGGAACATCAAACTCTGTCATCGCTTCTGTTTTACTGGCTAGTGATTCATTTCTGGGCTTGATTAAAGGTGTTGCTGGTTCTTACCTTGAAAGTTTTCTGCGGTTTGGGATGGAGATGCGCATCACCAAAAGCACAACACGAGGACACAGATTTGTAAAAAATCTGAATATGATAATTTATTGGTAGAGAGTGATATCTAGGGATGGAAGAATCTGGTGATTTTGGTTCATTCCATTTCCCCTTCTTCCAATTTTCAGTTCAGTTCTCAACATTTCCTCAGCAATTTTCATTTTTGAAAAAAAACCCTCATGTGAACCCTTCAGCATTTTTATGCAAATTTCTCCTAATAAGTACAATTTTGTGTGAGGTTTTGAATAACTCACATTTTTTTGAGAGCATTTTCTCATAATATAGTGCATTTTTCTATGTTATGGTCACAGATGTATCCATATTTAAGTACCTAATATATGTGCTTTTGTCAATATTGGTTGGTTGAAGAATTGTAATTGCAAAATTCTGATAACTCTGAATTTCAAAGGATGGCTGTGGTTCATATCTCACATTGTGCTCTCCATGTTGTCAAGTAATCCCAAGTAAGAGCACAGAAAAATACAGCCTTCACATCTCCTCTCTGGAATAATAATATTAATAAAGCCCCTGTTGATTAAGAATCTCACTTTCAGCGATGCATTCAGAGATCAGCCGCGTCCACTGTTAAAATACGGCCATCAAAGTCTGAGAATTCACATATTGCTTATTTTGGAGGGCTTTGGTGTAATTGCAGAAATTTTCAGGAAACCCTACTCCGCTTTGCTATTTTTAAACTTCAGGAATGCAATAAAAGCTGCTCGCCACTTAATGGAAATAAATGATTATTGATTTTCTCACAGTTACTATGAGCCAAGTAAAACAAGCCTTAAATCAGGACTGGGAAAGCGGGACAGTATGGCAACAAAGATCCAAAGATACATAACAGTCTGGATAATGGTTTAACAACAAAGAACTAGCATATGATTGACTAGTACATTAGACCCACAGCTAGATCAAAATAAATAATGGAAGGGTTCACTGCGGCAAATAATCTAGACTACTATTACACCGCTGCATGGATACCACAAAGCAACCGCAAAAATTGTTTGCTGTCATTCTCATTTCCCATAATGGCTACATTATTGGATCCATCAAGGGCAGGGTGTCTCCCCCCCTCCCCCCAAAAAAAATAGATTGCCATGCCGGAATACAGGATTACAAAAAACCTAGTTGGTATCCAACTGAGTCCCCATCTGCACTATACATTTGAAGCAGTATCATACTACTTCAAACAGTCATGGCTCCCCCCCCCAAGAATCCTGGGAACTGTAGTTTGTTAAGAGTTATTAGGAGACACTCGCCACACCATTCCCCTCACAGAGCTACAACCCTCAGAGTTCCCTAGGAAGGAAGGTTGACTGTTTAACCACACTGGGAATTGTACCTCTGTGAGCCAAATAGGGGCTCTCAGCATCCTTAACGACTTTCAGCATCCTTAACAAACAGCATCTCCCAGAATTCTTTGGGGAAGCCATGTGACTGCTTATAAGGTGATATGATTCTGCTTTAAATGTATGGTGTAGCTGAGGCCTAAGCCACACACCAGTTTAAGTCCATTGAATTCAATAGGTCTAGAAATATTTTTTCTGTTTCTCATGGTGATCAGTACTGCTTTTTTTGTGTACACACACACACACACACACACACACACACACACACAAAATGAGTGGTATACAATGTTCTTCATACTCAAAATAGACTCATGGGAATCACTGGGTGTAAGCAACTTACTGATCTCAGTGAGTCTGCTCTATGACTAATACAGTGATGCCCCGCAAGACGAATGCCTCGCAAGACGGAAAACCTGCTAGACGAAAGGGTTTTCCGCTTTGGAGGTGCTTCGCAAAACGAATTTCCTATGGGCTTGCTTCGCAAGACGAAAATGTCTTGTGAGTTCCTGCAGGTTTTTTCCCCTCCCCCCTTTTTCTAAGCCGCTAAGCCGCTTATCTGCTTATCCGCTAAGCCGATAAGCCGCTAAAAGCCGCTAAAAGCCGCTAATAGCGCTAATCCGCTAAGCCGTCAATGGGCTTGCTTCGCAAGACGAAAAAACCACTAGACGAAGAGACTCGCGGAACGGATTAATTTCGTCTTGCGAGGCACCACTGTATTGAATATCATCCCTTATCTGTATATTATTATTATTATTATTATTATTATTATTATTATTTACACAAAACATATTGATAACCAGACAAAAAAGGAAATTAAAGGGCAAGGAAGAAGAGTAAGTTTTTAAAAAAACATATTCAAAAAGACTGTTTGGTACAGTTTAGAACAGGAAGAATAAAAATAAATGGCTTGAATTCTGTACATGCTTTCTGAGGAGTAAGCCCAAATGAGCCCTGTGGACTATACAAGAAGCTGGTATTCAGAAGCAGACTACCTCTGAATATGGAGGTTTCATATGGTCACCATAACTAATAGCTGTCACTCGTTCTATCCTCCTCCATGCCTCTAGCCCTAAGCTCCAGCTTGCTGCTTTTTACAGTGTGTCACTATTTTCCTCCTGCCTACGCAATCTCCATCTGCTCAACCCTGCTTCATCTCCCCTAACTATCTCTGTTGAAGGAGGGGATCATACCCACCTGCTGGCTGGCACAGAGTACTTGCTTTGTTACTCTCCCATTACCTTCCTCTTGTTCTTCCTAATGGCTCTTTTCCCAGGCGATTTCCTGAACATGGGAACCTGAGCCCAACTATTAAGTGTCTGACTTACATTCTACCACTTACTTAAATTCTAACACTTACTAAATCCAGGAATTTAGGGAAACCTGGCACCTACAATTCATAACAATCCATTTCCTTGTCATGCAGAAGACCCCAGATTCTGACATCTTAAGGTAAGGCTGGGAAAATCTGAAATCCAGGGGAGTGCCTGTCACTCCATGTGGAAAATACCGTGGTAGATGGATGAACAGTCTGTCTAAGTGCAAGGCAGCTTCTTTTGTTTTGAGTATCTCTCTCCAGAATGGTTGAACATGAGCATGACAGGTTGGATTTATTTATTTCTTTAAAGTGAGAGAACACAGGTAAAAACATCCCAAAACACTTTTTTTTAAAAAAAAGAAAAGGAAAGGAACAATAGTGTCTCAAACAATACACTTACATGTTGTATTTCTCTTTCTTCCTCGGAACTGAACCTCTCCTGCCATTCTAATAAGAAGCAGAATGATAATAATTTACACACACACACACACACACACACACACACACACACACACACCACTTGCCAGATGAAAAGGATCCAAGCTCAAGTAACACTCCCAATTTATTTTTTTTAAGTCATAAAAGCGCCGCATTGTTTGAAGTCGGAGACCCAGCAAGGAACGAGCTGCTTTCATATGCGATCGTTAGCCTCCTTCCTTTTCCCTTTCCAGTTGCCCTTTAAGGGCGCTCCCTTTATAAAAGTGACAAGATGGGTTAGATCGGCAGCAACTTCTGATTAGCACATGGCAAGCTCTGCTTCTCATTAAGAGGGATCACTTTGCCGTGAGCCCTCGTCATCCCAGGTATTTCCACCCATTCGTTTCATGAGGCTCATCTGACAGAGAGATCCCGGTGTCCAGCTTTCCTTTCTGTTTTATGATTGCAAGGTTTCTCTCTCTCTCACACACACACACATACGTTGGTCCTTCTGGACCTTGGTGAAATAGGGATCCTTCAAAGCAATATTGGCCCATCCTTCAGACTGGGGTGCTGAATTTTAGGCCCCATTTAAAGCACTATCACATCACTTTAGGCAGCCTCCCTCCAAACAATCCTGGGAACTGTGGGGTTTTTTAAAAGGTTCTAAGTAGTGATGTATGGAAGTGAGAGCTGGACCATAAAGAAGGCTGGTTGCCGAAGAATTGATGCTTTTGAATTATGGTGCTGGAGGAGACTCTTGAGAGTCCCATGGATTGTAAGAAGATCAAACCTCTCCATTCTGAAGGAAATCAGCCCTGAGTGCTCCCTGGAAGGACAGATCCTGAAGCTGAGGCTCCAATACTTTGGCCACGTCATGAGAAGAGAAGACTCCCTGGAAAAGACCCTGATATTGGGAAAGATGGAGGGCACAAGGAAAAGGGGACAACAGAGGACGAGATGGTTGGACAGTGTTCTCGAAGCTACCAGCATGAGTTTGACCAAACTGTGGGAGGCAGTGGAAGACAGGAGTGCCTGGCGTGCTCTGGTCCATGGAGTCACAAAGAGTCGGATACGACTAAACATCTAAACAACAACAAAGAGTTGCTAGGAGAGCCCTGTTTGCCTCACAGACCTACAGTTCTCCAAGTGGTTTAAAAATCAAACCCTCTTCCTGGGGAACTTGGGGGAATTGTAGCTCTGAGGGGAATAGGGGTCCCCTAGTGACTTGCAGTTCCCAGGATTATTTGGTGGAATCCATGATGGCTTAAAGTGGCATAATACCGCTTTAAATGTATAGTGCAGATGCAGCCTTGGTGTGGAAGAGCGAAAGGAGCTATTTAGAAACCACACAGGACTTGATGCTTCTTGTATGAGTGTAGCAACATGACTGTAGAGCAGTTACCCTTTGGCCAAAAGAAACCCTCCTCCCTGACATAAATGCATAAAAATGATGACATACAATACGAAATAATGTTATTATTTCCCTAATTTATTTATTATGACATCCTCTCTCACCCTCTTAACAATTTGAAAAGGATTGCGCACAAATTCAAGCTTAGCTTGAAATTTTCAAAAATTCATCTCAGTCAGCGTAGGTCATTTGTTCTTTATTGTATGAGTTTATATTTTTTTTGATGTGTTAATAATTTTATTATGATTATTATTTTTATGAGTTGATGGGTGATGATGAAAATAACAGTATCATCAACTTAAAGGGCTAAAAAGAAAACTTTCTAAAAAATGAAAAAATCAGATACTGAATTCTGGCCATACTGTTGCACAGTATAATCATAAATACACCAAGTCCTGATTCATCTTGTAATTTCAGCTACAAGGAATCTGAATTTTCCTTCCTTGAAGATCCAAATGTAAGAACCTTGTTCAGTTCGCATTACAGTGGTACCTCGGGTTACATCCGCTTCAGGTTACATCCGCTTCAGGTTACAGACTCCACTAACCCAGAAATAGTGCTTCAGGTTAAGAACTTTGCTTCAGGATGAGAACAGAAATCGTGCTCCGGCGGCACGGCGGCAGCGGGAGGCCCCATTAGCTAAAGTGGTGCTTCAGGTTAAGAACAGTTTCAGGTTAAGAACGGACCTCTGGAACAAATTAAGTACTTAACCCGAGGTACCACTGTATAGCCAATTACATATATATTATAAATGTGCATATCTCTCTCTCTCTCTCTCTCTCTCTCTCTCTCACACACACACACACACACACACACCCCCCACACACACACCAGTGGACTGGACTTCCAAGTAATTCAGCTGGTCTGAACTTGGAGACAGGGACCTTTTCTTTTTCCCACTTCCCAAAGCCCCAAAAATAGCACATGAGAAAGATTACAGCCATCTTACTACACAAACAAATGCTTTTGCCAGCAGTTTGACAAGCTTGGCAGCAGCACTAACAAGAAACACTGAATAAAACAGAAACTGAAAAGGGGGAAAGGAGGGGTGGGTGGGAGAGACGCTGATGGAAGTTTGATGGAGCAACACCAGGTTTATTCACTTAAAATACCCCAGCCATTAGGTAATATAGCTCAGAAACACTTGCTCATTCAATAAATACATGCCTGTTTGCAAAATAAAGAAATAAATTAAAGAAAGGCAGGGAAAATGTTCCACAGTTCACCACACTTCATTGTTTCCCTCGTTTTCTTCTGGATTTAACTTCCAGATGCAGATCACTTTTATGCTTGAAAAGGTAAGATGGAGATTTTCTCAGTTCCCAAAAATGAGGAGTAGGAAACATCTAGGACACCCAGCAAATCTGATGGCAAATTCTTTTGGTCAGACCTACTATACATTTAAAGTACAGGGTTCACCCCAAAGAATTCTGGGAACTGTCGTTTACCCACCACAGGGCTACAACTCCCAGCACCCTCAACAAACTACAGTTCCCAAGATTTTTTATTTGGGGGGGAGCCATATGCTTTAAATGGGTGCTGCGGGTGTGCACAGCACCTTACTGCACAAGAGGGTGATGTTTGTACTAACCATTTTCCCTTTGCAAACAGCCACAGTGATACCTGGTTGCAGAAGTACCAAAAAATCCTTCAGAATAAAGCCTGGGGGAAGGGGAACTGGGCATGAAGACTGAGCACATTCAGTGAGTATGGAAAAGTAGAAAACTGAGGGGTGGATCTATACACGGGGGGGGGGGGGAGATGCTATAAATAAGTCAGAAATTAAGTAAAGGTAAAGGGACCCCTGACCATTAGTCCAGTCGCGGACAACTCTGGGGCTGCGGCGCTCATCTCGCTTTATTGGCTGAGGGAGCCGGCGTACAGCTTCTGGGTCATGTGGCCAGCGTGACTAAGCCGCTTCTGGCGAACCAGAGCCAGAACCGGAGCGGTACCTATTTATCTACTTGCACTTTGATGTGCTTTCGAACTGCTAGGTTGGCAGGAGCAGGGACCAAACAATGGGAGCTCACCCCGTCGGCAAGTCCTAGGCTCTGTGGTTTAACCCACAGCGCCACCCATGTCCCTCAAGTCAGAAATTACTTATAACACAAAAAAAACCCTATGGAAAAACGCATATAAAAATTTTCGGCTCTCTGGTGCCATCTGGTGTTGCATGTTTATAGCGCATTGAAATCGTTTCTTTACTAATGTAGCTGAGTCCTGGGATTTGGTGGTGGTAGCCATGCCCCTTTCCCAAATAATGCTCCCACAATGCCTGCTCTGCCCCCTTTGTCAAGTGCTTTGCCCCTAAATGGCCTCTTTGAACTCACTAAACCCTGTGATAATGTTCCTTGCTCGCTAGATGGTGTGTGTGTGTTTAGAACCATCTGCCTTCAATGGCTAAAATGTAGCCTAAGCCTGCTACAGAAAAGAAAGTGACTTCTATGGCTCCACCCATTTTTGTCTCTGGCCCCTCCCACCGCTGAGGTGTGGCCCCCAGAAGGTTGCTGATGAGGAAATGTGGCCCTTGGCCTAAAAAGGGTCTCTCCCTCCCCTGCTTCTGGAGAAGGAATTAACCATGCATCAGTCTCCAGAGAGATAATATTTGCACAAGCTTTAAAACAGAAACAAAATGACGTACTGCAGGTTTAATTTAAGAGGAAATAATTCAGAGAATGAAAACCATTTGGTATCCTTAAATAGTTTCTGGAAGGTTGTTTGTGGGGTAGAAAGATGAGGTCTCTTTCTTGCCGCTTGCTTCGGATGAATCAGGGGTATATTTAGTGTGGACATTTGCACATTGTCAAAAAGCGGAAATGCAACTGCAAAAGGGAGAACAGGACAGGACAGAGATTTGCATAATATTTGCCTATGCTTATGTATATGTAGAAACACACATTTAGAAACAATGGCTGTAATTTAAATAGAATGGGGAAGACTGACTGTGTTCACACCATATGGTCATACCTTGGTTGTCGAATGCCCTGGAACTTGTACGTTTCAGCTCCAGAAGGATTGGAAACAGGAAGTGAGTGTTTCAGTTTTTGAATGATTATTGGAAGCTGAACGTCCGGCACGGCTGCCATGGCTTCTGATTGGCTGCAGGACACTCCTGCAGCCAATTGCAATCTGCGTCTTGGTTTTCTAACAGTTCCAGAAATCGAACGGATTCCCGGAAGGCAGTCTGTTTGACAACCAAGGTACGACTGTACATTGAAAACACTTTGATACTACTGCAAAAATTATGACTTCCCCCTATTAATCCTTTGGACTGTGATTTGTTAAGGGTGCTAAGAGTTGTTAAGAGACCCCAAATCAATCCCTCTTCCCAGAGAACTTGGGGAGTTGTCATTCTGTTAGAGGAATAGAGGTCTATTTTTAAGACCCTTGCTACGTTCCAAATGCAGCAACGTGTCCGTGTTCCTTGCTCCCTTACTGAAATATACTTGAAATATGTCTGTAAGTGCCTCTGACAACATCATTCATAACCATAGTCTTGGATTGCAGAGCTAATATTTTAAACAAGAGGCAGGGAAACTTCATTACCCTGACGTTGTGGGACTCAGTCTCCGCCACCATGGCCAATGATAGGGGATGATGGGAGTTGGAGTCCAAGCTTCCATCAACATTCACAGGACTACAGCTTTCCCACTACAGTGGTACCTCGGGTTACATACGCTTCAGGTTACATACGCTTCAGGTTACAGACTCCGCTAACCCAGAAATAGTACCTCGGGTTAAGAACTTTGCTTCAGGATGAGAACAGAAATTGTGCTCTGGCGGCGCAGCAGCAGCGGGAGGCCCCATTAGCTAAAGTGGTGCTTCAGGTTAAGAACAGTTTTAGGTTAAGAACGGACCTCCAGAACAAATTAAGTACTTAACCCGAGGTACCACTGTACTGTCTTAGAAATTAAGAAGGAAATATAGATAGCTCCAGGTGCACAGATTCTACTATCTGCAGAAGAAAGGTGGAGGGGGGCGGGGATATTTTGTGTGAAGTGAGAAAGAAACCTATCCAAAACCAACAGCTTTCCAATTCATTGGACTCCTCTTATCTCCCTGAAAAATTATTGATGAGTAAAACAGATGCTTTTCTGGGAGCTTCATGCTGAAATATGAGAGGGAGTTGTGTTTGCCTGTGTGCAGCAACCATTCCTGAATTTGAAGCAATTTTTAAGGAGATGGATTTTGATAAGCTGGGCCTCCCAGCTTTGAATGGATGCTTATCAGCTATCTGTTTGCTTGAATTGGATATTAAATCTAGAAAGTGATGCTGCTGAAGAACAGAGAGCTACTGAAATGTTATACTAATATTAATGGTTGCTGTAAACAAGTTGGAGTATCCATTGCCTCTCCTTGGCCGCCGCCACAAGCCTCCTCTTTTGGATTGCCTGTAGTGGCTACTGGAGAGAGGGAGAGGCTGTGGCCGTCGAAGGCCAGCCCCATGTGGTACACCAGCTCTGAAGGGCAGTCCACCCTGAGCAGGAAGAAAGGGGGAGTACAGTGGTACCTCGGGTTATAGACGCTTCAGGTTACAGACTCCGCTAACCCAGAAATAGTACCTCAGGTTAAGAACTTTGCTTCAGGATGAGAACAGAAATTGTGCAGTGGCAGCAGGAGGCCCCATTAGCTAAAGTGGTGCTTCAGCTTAAGAACAGTTTCAGGTTAAGAACGGACCTCCGGAGCGAATTAAGTTCTTAACCCGAGGTACCACTGTAGAGTGGATTTCAAAGAGTTCAGATTTTTTGATTTTAAAAAAATGCTTTCTAGTTCTGCGTCTAATTGTGCCCCTTTCTAAAATTCACGATTGGTGAGTGTTTTAGTTTTTGTAAATCTACCAAAGAATAAAATAAAATAAAATAAAATCAGGATTAGGGTTGGTAGTGGGGTTTTTTTTTAGGGAGGGTGTGTATGCTGTGTCCTGTTAGTGACACTTGTCCTTCTTATGACAGGAAATGCTGGGGGGACGACAATGACAAAAAATGGAGGAGTCAAGAAGGTTCAGTTGTGGGAGAGTGAGAAATGTCCCTGTTTTCATCTGTTCTCTGTGGCTATCTGCAGGGCGCTTTATTCTGACATAGTTAGAAAGAAGACACAACAGCACTCTTGGGCTTTAAGCAGGCCACAACTTTATTGTGTTGGCAGGTTTCAGTCTGGGCATTGGGTATGTAGCTTCAAATCAACAAACCCGCCTACTGGTTGGTGATTGAGCATTTTTACGGATTGCATCAATTCCAGGCAACCCTCCAAGCTCACCATTTAGGGGTGCTATTGCCCATCAGCCCCCAAGCCAGGAGTCTGGACAGGAAGCTCCTCCCCTAAGCTCCTTTTAAGGGGATACCCTGTTACCATGGTGTGGGAGGGGCCACCACCCACTTCCTTAGACTAAGGATCCAAGCCAAAGCCTTATCTGCCACTCAAACTGCCCCTTCCTTGCCCACAGTGGGGGGAGGCTTGTAAGTTCAAAACAGTCCCCTTGCCCAACTGGTTGGTTTTATAAAATGTTACGGAAAAATCTAGGTGTGAGGCTGTTCAGTCACCCAGCTCGTCGGGCAGAGCCCGCGGGTTCCTGTGGAATAAAGGAAGGAGTCCAGCCACCAACTGGATCCAATAGCCGTAGATCAGTTTATTGCGCAACAGGTTCAAAGAGGAATTTTGAACCCTGAGGATGGGGTGACAAAGACTTTTAAAACTTCCCCACCATATCCCAAAGTACAGTTCGTACAGCATCATTGGTACATCACTGACATGTCACAAAAGGGGAGGGGTTAACCTTGGCAAGCATGTCCAGACAAGTCCTTGGTACAAGATTAGCATAAGCAGGCATGGCAGGGCAAGACTCAGGTATAAGATTAGCATAGACAAATATGTCTTTAAGTACCCGCCACCCAAAAATACAATTGAACTTCCTTTGCATGTCTGAAGCCTGAGGCAAGTCAGGTGATGAGATTTGGCTTCCCTAGGCTAGCAATGAGCCCAGCAATTGTCACCTCTGGGAACTTCCTGGAGTCCTTTTTCAAGGGGAAAATAGCTTTGCAATGGAGGAAACTGGCAAAGGAGTTGATTTTATATTATTTTTAAAGCTAGGTAACTTCCCTGAGCTGTCAAGTTGAGAGGATACATTCAGGCATAATATTTGTAACATTTAACTTTAAAGATGTGCCCTCCCCACCCCGTAATTTCCGTAACATAAAATCACACGCATATTTTCAAGGCACCCTGAGAGAGCTTAAGGTCACTCAGCAGGAGACCCTGGGTTAATGTGAGGCATCTAATCATAAGCCTGCATGTTTATCAAAGCTTCTATATATTTCAATCAAGGCTTGTATTTAAAAATGAGCTTAAAAAAAGGATTTTCAAATGTTTCATGCCAGGCAAAAGACCAGCTGCCTAAAAGAACCTTGGCAAGATGTTTTTCCTCCTAAGACAAGAAGGGCCCCATTGATTTATAGTAGAAAAACAATTCTCAAAGTCATAAAAAGGGAGAATTACATATGCTGCCCCAAGGCTGAGAAAACACCATTAGGAATGGGGAAAGATAATACTAATGTGCCTCCCAGTAAAATGAGCCAGATCTTCTTTCTAAGGTTGAAAGGCCAGGAGCAAATGGAAGGAAAAACATTTAGCTAGAAAGAAAGAGAGCATTTTTGGGGAAGTCTCTTCTAAAGCTGTTTCTTAAACTGAGAGAGTTAAAAAAGGTTAAAATGTGTTAAATGTTGGAAAGGCAACTGGCTTGGCAGAAGAAGCAGCTTCTTCCTATTTTATTTTGAGGCTGGAGAGGAGGGGGAAAGGGGGAGGTGCAAACTGAAGAGGCTTCTTTTAAAAGCTGTGTTTTATTGAGTTCCTTCCTTTTCACTTTGAGAAGCTTTATTCTTTTAAGAGGCTACCTATGATAAATGTATGAAATATATTAGCTTAAATATATTGGCTTAAATGTAATTATGCAAAGGATTTAAGGAATGCTAGATTCTTATTTCATATGGTTGTAAGAGTTGTATTTATCCTGAAATTAAGTCAGCCACCAGCCCCCCCCTTGCCAGACAGAAGACGCCATCCGGGCAGTCTTGATATATAGTTGTCAGGCATTTTGTTTAGAAACATTAAATGAAGGAAATCTTTCAATGTTTATGTGAAACTCAAGATCCTTGACATCTGTTGAACATAAAATGTAAGATTAAACCATTTGTTTTAGAAGGCAATAGGGCAAGAAGGGCAAGAGGTGAGCTGGTAATTAAGATTCCATGTAAGATATATTATTACTTATTTGTCATTTATATATAGCTCTTTGTCTCCCATATAAGGGCAAGGAAGTGGGTGTATCTTTTGTGGGTGTATCTTTTGTGATTGGCTCTAGCAAACAGCCAATAGGAATTTCAACCAGGCTGATTGGACAGAGGCAGCCACAGGAGGAGCAAAGGGGGCTGGATTAAGGGAATATAAGTGCTGGCCAGAATGGCAGGAGGCCAGGCCAGAGCTTGGTAACCATGTACCACTGTGCCTCTTATTTATTTGTCTGACAAATAAATTACTATTTTAATTTCTCTATTGCTGCGTTGAATATTTCATTCCAGCTAAGCGTTAACCACAAGCAGGGTGCTACATTTTATGGTGCCCTGTGACTCGGATAAGTGGTCTGCTGGAACGCAGCCCCTTCGCCCTACTGGGCAGGGTACAAGAGAGAGGACAACTGCTTACCCAAAGCGCGCACTGGTAATTTTTTTCCAGGGGGAACGCAGAAGACTCGTCTGTCTGATACCCTGCTCACTGGCGGCGACGGACCGGGGGAAACAGGGAACCAACCAAGGGTAAGTGCACAAAGGGATTTTTGGCCCTCCAATTAATTGGGAGGAAGAGAAGTCTTGATCAAACTTCTGCGTCTCAGTAAGGGGAAACTGAGTACGCTAGGTGGTTGGGTACATCAGATGGTGATCTGGTGTAGGGAAAGGGAAGGATTGGGAGGTAGAGTGTGGTGAAGTATCCAGCGCATTGTATGTGTGAGAAAGTACAGAGCAATCTGTAGCTGACCCGAGTGTGGAGTGGGCAGTACTTTGGTTCCTAGTAAGGCGACTTCACTAGGCAAGGAAACCCACGAAGCGCGTCTGTGAGTGACTGAGTGGATACTTCACAGGGCCATACAATGGGAGTTGGGGGTTCAAAGGGGGAAAATACACCTCTTGAGTGTATGTTAAATAATTTTAAGAAAGCCTTCTCAGGGGCATATGGAGTCAAAATGACGCCAGAGCGCTTGAGAACGTTATGTGAACTAGAATGGCCAAAACAAATTACTGGATGGCCATCCCAGGGAACCTTTGATATAAATTTAGTAAGCAAACTTTGGACTGATATCGCCAAAGAAACTGGAGGGTGCCCAGAACAATTTCCATATATAGATTCCTGGCTGAGCACATTAAATAAAAATCCTCCATGGATAAGGGAATGCAAAGTCAAACGATGCAAATTATTGGCTGTAAAAGCCGAAGCTAGGAAAGGAATCTTGCCAAATAAACTCAAACCCATTTTTGAGGGGCCAGAGGAAGAGGTGCTTCCACCTCCACCCTATGCTCCACATCGAAGGGAGCTTAATCCAAACACTCCACCAGTTGTAACCCCAAGGCAAGAAACTGGAATGAATAATGGGAGTGGAGTCACAGAGCTTGATTCCTTGATAGATTATGATAAATATCTTCAGGAGGCATTGGAGTCCTATAATAAAGCCCAAGCAGAAGTGGTTATTCCACCTGTGACTCCTAATAGACCTCCATCTACAGTCTCCTTTAGTGGAACAACTGATTGCCCACCCCAAACCCCTGTACATCCAAGTCCCAGAGAAATGTTACAGAAGTTACAGGGAGACCTTGCTCGGTCAGCAAGCAATACAGCCAGGCGTATAAAGCTGCTAAAAGAACGCCTTGCGACAGATACCATCCCCTATGATTTGAGGCCCCTAGAGCAAAGTGAAGAGAAAGATCACGTAGTAGCCCCTCTTAGAAGAGTATTTGATGCACTTGAGGAGCCTGCGCTGGTTAATGGGCAACCCGGACCACGGCCACCTCGAACTTCGACCCTGCAATATATTCCATTCACAACTACAGATCTGATGAATTGGAAAACACACACCCCATCTTTTGCAGAAAAACCTCAGGCTATGATGGACTTGGTGACTTCAATAGTAAATACTCATAGCCCTACTTGGACAGATTGTCGCCAGCTCCTAAATACTCTGTTCACCACTGAGGAAAGGAGAGACATAATTGAAAAGGCACAGATATATTTGCGTGAGCAGGCCAGAGCGGGAAATATTTATAATATTGACCGTCATCTCCAAGATAACTTTCCCTTGGAAGATCCTAATTGGGATCCAAACAATGCAATTCACCTGGTCAGACTCACCACCTACCGCCAGACACTTGTGCAAGGTATCCGCAGGGCATGCCAGAAGCCCACTAATATGTCTAAAGTCTCAGAAGTAGAACAAAAACCAAATGAGAGTCCGGGAGACTTTTTAGAGAGGCTGCAAGAAGCCTATCGTATATGGACTCCTTTTGACCCTGAAGCCCCTGAAAACAGTAGAATGATTACTGCTACATTTGTGGCCCAGTGCGCTTCTGACATTCGTAAGAAAATTCAGAAATCAGAAGGATGGGAAGGGATGCTGATGAGCCAAATTATGGCCATTGCACGCCGAGTTTATCGGAATAGGGATGAGGCTGAGAAGCAAGAGAAGAAGAAGTGGCAGAAGGAAAAGATGGTAATGCTAGCCACAGCAGTGAAGCAAGACCACCGCCCCTTAAATGGAGGGCGAGGGCGAGGAAGGAATCCACCACTGGGAAGGAATCAATGTGCAAATTGCAAGAAGGAGGGTCATTGGAAGCGGGAGTGTCCTGAACCCCTGAGGTTGGAAGAAGTACGCCCAGGCCCAGGCCCAGGCTCCGGCTCCGGCCCAAGAAACCAGGGACGGGGACGGGGAATGATCCGAGATGGAAGATATCAGAGACCAGGACAGGGACGGAGTAGAGACAATTTCATTGGACTGGCAGAAGAGGATTTTACCCAAGACTAGGAACGACCGGACTCCATAAAGTTAGGCTTCCAGGAGCCCACGGTCACGATTCAATTAGGAAGCCATTTAATAGATTTTATGATTGATACTGGGGCTGAATACTCAGTACTCCCAGAACTATTGCAGAAAAAGGCATCCAAAAGTGTAATCATTAAAAGTGCCACTGGACAGTCAGCTAAGAGGTCTTTCCTCCAACCTTTGGAATGCCAGATTGGGGGACATCGTTTAACCCATCAGTTTTTGTATATACCTGAGTGTCCAATACCTCTCTTAGGTAGAGATATGCTGTCCAAATTGCAGGCCCAAATCACTTTCACTCCTCGAGGTCCAGAAATGAAACTGCCATCAAAAGCAGCAGGAATAATTACCCTCTCAGTACCTAAGGAACAATCATGGCGCCTAATGTCAGCCTTGCAAGTCCAACCCACATTGGATACAGAATTAAACAAGCTCCTCCGAACTCTACAGGTGCCACCAGGAGTATGGGCCGAAAATAGCCCACCAGGAATGGCTAAGAATATAGCTCCAATTGTAGTAACCCTAAAACCTATGGCTACCCCTGTATCTGTAAAGCAATATCCCTTACCCCGGCGAGCAGCGGAGGGCATCCAGAAACATTTGGACCGCCTATTAAAATATGGTCTGCTTAAGCCTTGCCAATCAGAATGGAACACACCCCTTTTGCCTGTTCGAAAACCTGGGACAGATGAATATAGGCCAGTGCAGGACTTGAGGCTCGTAAACCAGGCTATCGAGACCTTGCACCCAAATGTGCCAAACCCATATACCTTGCTGAGTTTGATCCCACCAGAAGCAACATTTTTTACTGTATTGGACTTGAAAGATGCATTCTTCTGTTGCCGGCTGGCACCACAGAGCCAACCTATATTTGCCTTCCAGTGGGAAGACCCTTTGACAGGAACAAAAGGCCAGCTAACCTGGACAAGATTGCCCCAAGGATTCAAAAATTCCCCAACTTTATTTGGCACTGCCTTGGCGAGGGATCTAACAAGTTACCCCTCAACACCGGGAGAAAAGGTGGTTCTGCAATATGTGGATGATCTTATACTAGCTGCAAAGGATTTTGATACCTGTAAAGAAGGGACAGAGGAACTGCTCCACTTGCTCTGGGAAGCTGGCTACCGAGTTTCCCAGAAAAAGGCACAGTTATGTTTAGAAAAGGTCAAATATTTGGGCTTTGACATCTCACACCAACAACGAGCATTGAGACCAGAGAGGAAAGAAGCTATTTGCCTTATCAAGGAACCTACCACAAGAAAACAACTTAGGGGATTCCTGGGAACAGCAGGGTTTTGTAGACTATGGATACCTGATTTCAGTAGTCTGGCCAAGCCCTTACATGAAAGCACTCGAGGTGCAGAAAAGGACCCATTCGTATGGGGACCTGAGCAGAAACAAGCCTTTTTAGTTATCAAACAGCGACTTATGGAGGCACCAGCCCTTGGATTGCCTAATTCGGAAAAACCCTTTCAGCTGTATGTACATGAACAGAATGGGATTGCAGCGGCAGTCCTGACCCAGAGATTAGGAAGTTGGAACCGTCCAGTAGCTTATTTGTCTAAACAATTGGACTCAGTAGCAAAAGGATGGCCTCCATGCCTAAGGGCAGTAGCGGCCACTGCGAGCCTTGTCAAAGAAGCTGATAAATTTACCTTTGGCCAGACGATGTATGTGAATGTACCTCATGCTGTTCTGACACTCATGGAATATAAGGGTAGTTATTGGCTAACGAACCCAAGGATGGCTAGATACCAAGGCCTATTGTGTGAAAATCCCAGGATTCATCTACGAGTAGTGAATATGCTCAATCCAGCGACTTTGCTGCCCCTACCAGAGGTAGATGATGAGGAATCACATGATTGTCTCCAAGTAATGGATGAAGTTTATTCCAGTAGACCTGATCTGAAAGATGAGCCATTGAAAAATCCAGATGTTGTATATTATACGGATGGTAGCAGTTACCTGCATGAAGGTGCCAGACGAGCAGGATATGCTGTGGTCACCAATGAGGAAGTTGTGGAAGCTGAAGCTTTGCCTGCTGGCACCTCAGCACAAAAGGCTGAACTTATAGGTTTAACTAGAGCTCTGCAATTGGCAGCCGGATGTAAGGCAAACATCTATACTGATTCAAAATATGCCTTCTTAACCCTGCATGCACATGGAGCTCTATGGAAAGAAAGAGGTCTAATCGGAGCCCACGGGAAGGCTTTGAAATATGGACCTGAAGTAGAAATCCTGTTAGAAGCAGTATGGGCTCCAGAACAGATTGCTGTAATGCACTGCAAAGGTCATGGACGAGGAAGGGATCCAATAACCAGAGGAAATCATGCTGCTGACAAAGCAGCCCGAGAGGCAGCCCAAAAGCCTGTGGGAGGATTTATAGCAGCCCTCATACCAGAGGTAGTTCCAGAAGATGTTAAACCTCACTATACCCCAGAAGAGAGGAAGTGGGCTGAACAGGAAAGAGCAGTTGTGAAGGACGGTTGGATGATCCTGCCGGACAATAGGATTTATGTACCTCATCATCTAGCAGGTACAATTGTAAGAAATTATCATGAATCTACTCACCTTGGCGGTACTGCAACTAGAGAGAGTCTCAGTCGGAAGTTGTATATTATTAATCTATCACAATTAGCAACTTGCATTTCACAGAAATGTGTTCTTTGTGCTAAAAACAATCCCAGGCAGGGACCGGTACAACCTCCTGGAATTCAGCATGTGGGATACGTCCCCATGGAAAGCCTAATTGTGGACTTCACAGAGCTGGTCCCTTCTAAGGGATTCAAGTATCTCCTTGTGTTTGTAGATACTTTTACCGGATGGGTTGAAGCTTTTCCCACCCGAACTGAAAAGGCACGAGAGGTAACTAAAAGACTCCTCACTGAATTGATCCCAAGGTTTGGATTACCTAGATGCATTGGAAGTGATAATGGGCCAGCGTTCATTGATCAAGTAGTACAAGATGTATGTCGAGTCCTACAAGTAAAATGGAGACTGCATACAGCATATAGGCCTCAGAGTTCAGGGAAAACTGAAAGAATGAATCGGACTCTGAAAACCCAATTGGCAAAATTAACCCAGGAAACGGGATTGGGATGGGTAGATGTGTTACCCATAACACTGTTTCGTGTTCGGTGTGCACCCACAAAAAGACTTAAGTTGTCACCTTTTGAGCTCCTGTATGGGAGACCGCCCTCCTTTGTTCAGGATATTCCAGCTGACCTTAAACAAATAGGAGACCATGTGACACAGGAACAAGTGCAATCTCTCTCCCGTGTTTTTGTTTCTCTTAACAGGTGGGCCCTCGAGCGCACGCCGTGCAGCATTGCCGAGCCGATTCATCAGTTCCAGGCTGGCGATAGCGTATGGGTGAAAGAGTGGAAACGTGATCCACTTGCACCTAAGTGGCGTGGACCTTACACCGTCTTGCTCTCTACTCCAACAGCGGTGAAGGTAGCTGAGGTGACCCCCTGGATTCATCACTCTCGTTTGAAGAAGTCTGAAGGCAGTTGGACGTGCAAAGGTGACCCCTCTAATCCTTTAAAACTAACTCTCTCCAAAAACCCCTGTATCTAGCCCTACCGGGAACGGGCTAGGTCACGGGCAACATTTGACGACCGGCCTGCTGCAGCCACAACCTGGAAGCTGGCTGACCTGCGCACGCCTGAAGCTTGAGGAGCGTCTGAACCAGCGACTGTGAACGGAAAGATTCTCTAATACAATTGATTGACTGCCCCCCCCTTGTGGAACAATTATCAGAGATATTACTCATTGGGGATCCTCGGGATATATGTTTTGGTCTTGGTGGTTCCCCATTTCTGTCACTGGGGGAATTATATTGGGGCTAATAATTATTTGCTATCACAATAAGGTAATCTTTTGTGGAAGGAATGCATATACTAGACATCAACATGATTTTATTAATCCTGATCCCTTGGGAAGGGGAAGGGTCCTTGAATCTGACCAAATTGGCTAAATATGGATTCAGCCATGACCACAATATGTGGGTAGGTTTAGCTGAAATGGTAGCTAATGTTGCAAATAGGACCAATTGCCTTGTTTGCTCTCTTGGGCCAGATGATTCAGAGGGAGGTATGCCCTTATTACCGATACCATTAGATGCTATTGGTATGGTAAGCGAAATGCCACACCAAACTGAAATACAGAATTTCCCCGGATGGAACTCAACTAAACCATTACGAGTTATACCTGTACAAGGGGAATTCTGTGTACATAAATCATCAGATGCAGCTGATTCTCCCATGATAGGCTCTTCTCATTGTCACTATACTTGGGATTATAAGAAGAATAGTCATACCTGGGCACACGGTACTACCTATCGAACTCGGAATGCCTTGCCCTGTGCACCTCCTTTTATTCATGCATGGAAAGTGGTGTGGAACATAACTGTGACAGAAAAAGGCAATCTAACATACTGCACTGTGAACTCTCTACCCCTTTTGGTATTTCGCCTTCTGTATTCCCCGTACCAAAAACCTCAGACCCGATGGTTGTGGTGGATATGTGGAGAATGGGCATACAAGAAACTCCCTTCCAAATGGAGTGGGACTTGTTTCTTGGGTTGGGTATTACCACCAATGTGGATTATGCCCACTAGTTCGGCCAGGCGAACACGAAGGAATGCTGATATTTCTCATATAGCAGGAGGAAGTACCCAAAGTTGGAGCGGTACTGATGATTGGCCGCCAGAGCGCATTATAGCCTATTATGATCCTGCCTCCTGGAATCCTGGTGAGCTCATACAAGGGGCACGGGATCCTATTTATAATCTAAACAGAATAATTCGATTGCAAGCAGTAGTGGAACTTGTAACCAATGCAACGGCCCAGAGTTTGAGACTTATTGCACAACAGTTGGATGAAAGTAGAGCCGCCATTTTGCAGCTGAAAATGGGAATGGATTATGTACTTGCCAGGCAGGGAGGCCTATGTGGAGTCTTGAACTTGACAGGGAATGCCTGTTGCTTTAACATTTCTGATAATGGTGAGGCAATCCGTGTGTTGGCCACAAAGATGGAGAATATAGCACATGTCCCAGTACAAACATGGGAAGGATGGGATATGGGATGGCTCACCAATTGGTTACCTAATGTCACAGGACTCAAAGGGATACTATTGTCTTGCTTGTTTTTCTTGACAGTAGTAGTATTGGTTTTATGTATGATGCCATGTATCATTTCATGTTTTAGAAGTACAATTAGCAAGATGGTTTCAAATGAAACTCTACCTCATATCATGGCCCTATACAGAGCTTTACCTCAGGAATATGATGAAGGTCAAGCTATCAAGGACACTTGGGATGAAGGTCCTTGAGCTTGAAAGGGGGGAATGAGGCATCTAATCATAAGCCTGCATGTTTATCAAAGCTTCTATATATTTCAATCAAGGCTTGTATTTAAAAATGAGCTTAAAAAAAGGATTTTCAAATGTTTCATGCCAGGCAAAAGACCAGCTGCCTAAAAGAACCTTGGCAAGATGTTTTTCCTCCTAAGACAAGAAGGGCCCCATTGATTTATAGTAGAAAAACAATTCTCAAAGTCATAAAAAGGGAGAATTACATATGCTGCCCCAAGGCTGAGAAAACACCATTAGGAATGGGGAAAGATAATACTAATGTGCCTCCCAGTAAAATGAGCCAGATCTTCTTTCTAAGGTTGAAAGGCCAGGAGCAAATGGAAGGAAAAACATTTAGCTAGAAAGAAAGAGAGCATTTTTGGGGAAGTCTCTTCTAAAGCTGTTTCTTAAACTGAGAGAGTTAAAAAAGGTTAAAATGTGTTAAATGTTGGAAAGGCAACTGGCTTGGCAGAAGAAGCAGCTTCTTCCTATTTTATTTTGAGGCTGGAGAGGAGGGGGAAAGGGGGAGGTGCAAACTGAAGAGGCTTCTTTTAAAAGCTGTGTTTTATTGAGTTCCTTCCTTTTCACTTTGAGAAGCTTTATTCTTTTAAGAGGCTACCTATGATAAATGTATGAAATATATTAGCTTAAATATATTGGCTTAAATGTAATTATGCAAAGGATTTAAGGAATGCTAGATTCTTATTTCATATGGTTGTAAGAGTTGTATTTATCCTGAAATTAAGTCAGCCACCAGCCCCCCCCTTGCCAGACAGAAGACGCCATCCGGGCAGTCTTGATATATAGTTGTCAGGCATTTTGTTTAGAAACATTAAATGAAGGAAATCTTTCAATGTTTATGTGAAACTCAAGATCCTTGACATCTGTTGAACATAAAATGTAAGATTAAACCATTTGTTTTAGAAGGCAATAGGGCAAGAAGGGCAAGAGGTGAGCTGGTAATTAAGATTCCATGTAAGATATATTATTACTTATTTGTCATTTATATATAGCTCTTTGTCTCCCATATAAGGGCAAGGAAGTGGGTGTATCTTTTGTGGGTGTATCTTTTGTGATTGGTTCTAGCAAACAGCCAATAGGAATTTCAACCAGGCTGATTGGACAGAGGCAGCCACAGGAGGAGCAAAGGGGGCTGGATTAAGGGAATATAAGTGCTGGCCAGAATGGCAGGAGGCCAGGCCAGAGCTTGGTAACCATGTACCACTGTGCCTCTTATTTATTTGTCTGACAAATAAATTACTATTTTAATTTCTCTATTGCTGCGTTGAATATTTCATTCCAGCTAAGCGTTAACCACAAGCAGGGTGCTACAAATGGACCCACTGGAAGGGTGACCTTGCACTCCCTCACCCTTTGGACCCCAAAGAATGCAATGAGTATGCAGCCTGGAAAAGCCTAGTCGCATATCTAGACCAACAAATTGTGTCCAGCAGGTTTTTCCTGCTGGTTCAAAGGGTCTTTACCACAAGCACCCACTTGTTAGTGTTCTGATCTTGTATTAAATGAATTTGTTGCTTTGGCTTTTTAATTATCTTATGCATACACCTATTGTTATGTACTGAGTTGAATAGGATCCAAAATGCAGCAGTCTGATTGGTCCTAGAACAATAGGATCCAAAATGCAGCAGTCTGATTGGTCCTAGAACAATAGGATTCAGAATGCAGCAGTATGATTGGTCCTAGAACAATGCAGCAGTATGATTGGTCTGCAGGAGCCACCCAATCCGTCTCCAGATGGAAGTGAATCCACAACCTGATTGGCCTACAGGAGAATTCCGGAATTAACCAATCACATGCAGCCCATTGTGTAAATAATGTATATAAAGCAGATACTTTGAGGGGACATTCATTCCTCCTCACCACTATGAGCTGAATAAAGAGCATGAAATCCACTCTCGACTCTGAATATATTTCACCTTATTTCAGGACACCGCCCCCCCCCAAAGCCAAAAAACATGATTTTCCGATTGACTTGCCTAAGATCGAGGACAAAGCGCCACGTTTCGGAAATTCCCCTGGGCGTCAATTCCGCCTTGGAAAATCCGGACGTATGGCAGCCCTAATACATCATGGAGGTTCATAAGGTGATTAGTAAATCAATAATGATGATGATGTTAAAAAAAATAGTAGCAATAATTTATATTCCTCCCTTCAGTGTAAATATTTAGTGGTTAACAGCAGCCCACTTCTTATTCTTGCTCTAATGCATAGCATAGAAAGACACAGCTGAGGAGTTTCCAAAGTGGAGTTTTATGCTGCACAAGGGGTCTACAGTTTAAATATGATTTTTTTAATTTATTTTGGGTTCGGGGGGGGGGGGGACCTTCCTGAGTGTGCACAAGCCTTTGGACATGTCTTAAAGTAGCACTTTGGGATCTAGCCCAAAGAATCTCATTAGTGGGGCTGGTTTGTTTGCAGGAAAAGGTCCCCCTCTCATAAAGACCTGGGGAAAGTACAGGGAGGATTTTGGTCTGGGAATAAGTCCTGATCGTTATTCTTTCCCCTATTAAAAAAACAAAATAGAAAGACACAAGGGCACACACCCTTTTCTCATGTCATGTGCATTTAATTTCACTGTATAGGGTAATCCAGTGGGGCTTCAGATTGTGCCAAGAAATATTTTCCCTGCTCCTTTTATTTCCTCAGGTGAATAGCGAAAATTAGAAAGACAGGGGGAAGATGAAAAAGGACAGGCAAGGGATACAGAGGTCCAAGAAAGTTAAGTAACACCAGTCTAAACAACGTGGTCCCCCTTCTTCTTCCTGGCCCGTGCAAGGAGCAGTGATTATTTATAACAAGGGAAGCATCTGTCTTTGATTAGTATTTTCATGGAGACTGCAGACTGTGGAGAAATTACTATGTGCGAGGGACGGCCGCCATCCTGCAGCCTAACATTCCAGCAAACCAAATTCATCATTCTCTCAGTTTGAATGCCCCACTTTGCCCTAAGTGGAGTACATCACCGAGTGCGAAGTTTGTGCCAGGAAATTCATCAATAAATACATGAAGCTGACTTATGCAGGGTCAAGCCCAGAGCTGTCCACAATGGAGCAGCATTGGCTGTCTGGGATTAAAAGCAAGAGGGTTGATCAGTTCAACCTAAAGATTCTGGAGTTGAAACTGGGACCTTTTGCATGCAGAACCACTGAACGTATTGTGACGTTAACATATGAGAGTGCTGGAGGTGAAATAGTTAAACAGGTTACCCAATCAGAACCCAGGGGTTGGAGTCAGTGAGACTATAAAACCAGCTCTGCGAGGGGTGAAGGGAGGAGTTCGTTGGGAGATGGGTGGTTGGTTGGAGTGGGAGTGAATTGGGATAGAGCCTGTGGGTAGGGTGAGTTAGTGTAGAGAAATAAGTTGTCAGGAACAGTTAGGAGCTAGGAAGACAAGTAAATATCTGAGAGGTGGTTTAGTGAGTGAGAGCAGGTAGCAGAAGTTATAGGTCTGGATAGGCACCCAAGAAGAAGAAGAAGAAGAATAGTAGTAGTTTGGATTTGATATCCCGCCTTTCACTCCCTTTAAGGAATCTCAAAGCGGCTAACAATCTCCTTTCCCTTCCTCCCCCACAACAAACACTCTGTGAGGTGAGTGGGGCTGAGAGACTTCAAAGAAGTGTGACTGGCCCAAGGTCACCCAGCAGCTGCAGGTGGAGGAGTGGAGACGCGAACCCGGTTCCCCAGATTACGAGACTACCGCTCTTAACCAAAACAAAAAACTCCTTCCAGTAGCACCTTAAAGACCAACTAAGTTAGTTCTAGGTATGAGCTTTCGTGTGCATGCACACTTCTTCAGATACCACTCTTAACCACTACACCACACTGGATTGTAATTGACCGATACTGTTTATGAAACCACACGCTTCTTAAACTGCAATAAATAAACAGAAGTTTATGTTCCAATTTAACCCTGACTGGACTCAGTATTGTCCCAGGTAGGGCCTCGGTGGTGGCAGTGATAAATAAAGTGGTGGCACAGGGATCAACAGACGGTGAAACGTCCGGGGACCCTGTGTGATCACCACACATATAACCATGGGCTTCTCCAAAGAAATTCTGTTCAGGTTGGGATCTTCTGCATGCATAGTTGGGAGTAGGCCCCAATGAACACAGCAGAGCTTAACTCTGAGTGAATTCAGATAGGATCAGATTGTTAACTGATGAAGCAGGGGAAGCAGTGAGATTATGCAATGGTTTCTAGGCAAGCATGAAAATTCAAAATCTTTTGTGAGGATACTATGAAAGTAAATAAAATAAAAAAACTTTTCAATGAAAACAGAGAACAGAGTTGTAATTTTGTATATGGCTTTAAGAGAGCTGAAGGCATTGTTACCTATAGTACAGAAAAATTATTTTATTAGCATTCATTGTTGCTGCTGCTTTCAATCTGCAAATGAAACACAACATACATTTCCCCCCTTCCATTTGCCTAGTGTTTCCTTTATCCTGAAATGAGTGGTGCGAAACAACGGAATGACAGCGGAATTTGTGTAATTAAATTATGTAAGTTAGGTAGTTTATGGTCAAAGGCAAACTGCAGCAGCATGGAAACAGCGCTGTATCTGACAAACACAGGGCAGAAGCGAAAATGATGCCTTATTACATCCCCCAAGGGTGATTGAGAAATTCTCTGAAATATCAAAAATGCAAATTCTCTAAAATAGCACTGATCTCTCAAGGCTAGGGCAGAGATCAGGTTTCCAGACCTAGTTTTGCATTTATTTATTTATTTATTTAGCCTCCAGGGGACAAATCCATCTCCATGCGAACAGAAAAGTAGCAGTGTGCAGGTCGGCTGGAAG
Source organism: Podarcis erhardii (assembly GCF_964252035.2). NCBI lineage: Eukaryota > Metazoa > Chordata > Lepidosauria > Squamata > Lacertidae > Podarcis > Podarcis erhardii. Next base: position 17,112,516 of record NC_138503.1, on the reverse strand, counting down.
ACAGAAATTACTTACCTACCTTCTCCCCCACCCCAAATTGCTGACAGCCAATCTTAGTTGGGAGCACAAATTATAATTTACCCACTTGATTCTTGACTTTCAGAAACAGCACCGGAGAGGACATTTCGTAACCTGACAGGCAAGCCACATCCCAAGGTGTAGTTGCCCATCAAGATCCGTGCGACTGACAGCGCTTTCTTAATGCGCCTCTCCTTCAAGTCATGGTGAGACATACAGATTTGATGCTCAAACATTTTTGCATTTGATATGGTGCCAGGTGATAGCAGCTTGTCACTGGCAGCAAGTCTCCTGCCTGTCTGCTTCAAATCACCCTGAGCAAACTTGGACTTCGCAGTCTGCAGACTTCCTTTTAAAAAAAGTGTGTGGGGGGGGGAATTCAAGGCCTGGAACCAAATATGGTTCCCTTGAGATTATTATTATTATTATTTATTATTTATACCCCGCCCATCTGGCTGAGTTTCCCCAGCCACTCTGGGCGGCTCCCAATCAGTATTAAAAACAATACAGCATTACATATTAAAAACATCCCTGAACAGGGCTGCCTTAAGATGTCTTCTGAACGTCAGGTAATTCTTTATCTCTTTGACATCTGATGGGAGGGCGATCTCTCTCTCTTGCCCTGAGAACTCTGCCAAGACCCTTTCTCACACCCCAAGTGTTTTCTCCTGCCTGGAAGGTGTCCCGGAATTCCAGTAATGTCTCTTGCTTTTCTGGATGGATGAGGGAGAAGAGATTGTGAGTGTTCATGTCAAAACTAGCCTACTGTACATAAGTAAAAGTTGCACATATGGCTCCACCCACTTCTGCAACTGGCCCCGCCCACCACTGGCTTATGGCTCCCAGAAGGCTGAAAACTCTTTCCTTTTTCAAATATATATATAATTTTTGTTAGATTTTCTCTTTTGCCATTTCAAATACTCATTTAAACATCCTTACAACATTAATGACTTCCCTTCTTCTCTTTCCATTGTTCATTTTGCATACTCTAAATCCTTGCATATTTGACATAAACTAAACCATTCAGTATTCCATTATTACATCCTTATTTAAACTGTTAAATTTATCGTTATGCTGCCAGCGTTTTCAAGTGTACACAATTTCCCCCATATATTCAATAAGCATTTTCCAATCTTCTTTAAATGTATCTTCTTGTTGTTCTCTGATTCTATATGTTAAGACTGCAAGCTGTGCATGTTCCATCAGTTTAAGTTGCCATTCTTCTTTAGTTAGGACCTCACTTGTTTTCCATTTTTGGGCTAACAAAACACGGGCCACTGTAGTGGCATACATAAAGAACCTTTTTTGACACCTGGGAATTTCCATCTGAATTATCCCCAACAAAAAGGACTCTGTTTTTTTTTTTTGGGGGGGGAAGTACTTTTAAAATGCTTTCCTAACCTTGTTTTAATATGTATAATGGTAACTGGGACTGGATCTGCATTGATCTTCTAAACATAATTAAAAATAATGTTCTATAACTTTTGTTGGCAGTTCCCTTTTGCTAGTGGCTTGCTGCTCTGCAGCGCCCTCTGGTATCACATTTTAATAATACATTTTTAACATTATAAACGACGACTGTAGATCCGCCATTGGTTTAAAAAGCAAAAGAAACCTCCTTCGATGGAGCAAAATACTTTACTGTTCAAGAAAAGCTCTTACACCAACATAGGAAGCTGAGTCAGACCATGTAGTCCATTATTGTCTCCACTGGCTACCAATGACACTCCTTAAAGTTTTAGGTATGGGTTCTTTCCAGATTTACCTGGTAATTGAACCTAGGACCATAGCTGTCAACGTTTTCCTTTTTTTAAGGGAAATTCCCTTATTCCGAATAGGATTTGTTATGTACTGAAGTTCTCACCCTGGGCCAACAGGGGGATACTGTAGATAGTTCAGGTCCACATATGCAAATAAGGGATCGAAAGTGACGTTCAGTGATTGGATAGTTACAGAAAGTTGTTACAATTACGTTGTTCTGGAGCTCTATATAAGCAGGCTGGCTGAACCCTTCAGTTCAGTTCTGTTCTGGCCTGTGAATAAACAAGAGCTGTTTGAAGAATCGCTGTGTCGTCTGATATGTTCACCCACGACTTAACAGGATTCCTCGCAAGAAAAGGGAAAAGTTGACAAGCTATGCCTAGAATATCTGCATGTAAACGGCTAAGGGAGCTGGGCATGTTTAGCTTGGAGAAGAGGAGGTTAAGGGGTGATATGATAGCCATGTTCAAATATATAAAAGGATGTCACATAGAGGAGGGAGAAAGGTTGTTTTCTGCTGCTCCAGAGAAGCGGACACGGAGCAATGGTTCCAAACTACAAGAAAGAAGATTCCACCTAAACATTAGGAAGAACTTCCTGACAGTAAGAGCTGTTCGACAGTGGAATTTGCTGCCAAGGAGTGTGGTGGAGTCTCCTTCTTTGGAGGTCTTTAAGCAGAGGCTTGACAACCATATGTCAGGAGTGCTCTGATGGTGCTTCCTGCTTGGCAGGGGGTTGGACTCGATGGCCCTTGTGGTCTCTTCCAACTCTATGATTCTATGATTCTATAAAGCAGCTGTTCTACCACTGACCTACAGCTCTCCCCACAAGAGTGACTATAACCCACACCTAGTAGTGATACCTCAGTCAAAAAACCAAAAACATGTGCAACTCATTTGACCCAGGAAGGAAAAGCACTTTCACTCCTGATACAACGTATCTATATCAATGACTAAGGAGGCAATCCTGAACCCACTTACCTGGGAACAAGCTAAGTGAACTGGATTCAGCTGAATCCTGAACTGATTTGGGCTGATTTGTATCCTGTATGGATTGGGTTGAAGCAGCTATAAATCACTACGAGACAGACGGGCTCGCCACAACTTGATTTGTAGAGATTTGTGCTGATCTGTAGTTCAAAGCACTCTCAGAAAGACAGACAGCATGTCCCCAAAATGTTGCAGTTATTAATCACACCACCAAATCAGGTGGATGCCAGGGTGTGGGGAGGGGGAAGGCTAGAATGCCTCACTCAACCCAACCCTCTCCAATCAATCCTTCTTCCCAGGGATCTCTGTGAGGGGGATAGGGGTCTCCTAACAATTCTCAGCACTCTTAACAAACTATTGTTCAAAGGATTCTTGGGGGAAGCCAAGAGTGTTTAAAGTGGTATATACTGATTTAAATGGACAATGCAGATGGCATCCAATATTGCTTTATATGTATGATACTGATTTAGCCTTAAACAGAAAGGCAGAGTCAACTTTTTAAAAAATGAACAAGAAGGTAAAGAAATACATCTAAGAATGAAGGCTAAGGGTCCTTCCAATTTTCTGGAACAAAGTAGTAACACAGTGCTAGGAATCTTAGCAGTTAAATCATTTGGTGCTCCATCTCCCATTGTGTACACAAGCCCAGATTTTGAATTGAATGAAGTTGAATGAATGACTGAGTTATTTTACTCAGTACAAATTGGTTTGGGGTTTTTTTGTGTTTGCCCGTATGTGGGGCAGACATGGAGGACTTTGTGAAATAAATAATTATCAGTGCTCTCTTTGAAGTGCAAGATCAATTAGGAAGAGAGGAACACAGAAAGCTGCCTTTTCCGAAGTCAGACCATTGGTCCACCTAGCTCAGTACAGTCTTAAGCAATAGGCAGACCAAGCCTGTGCTGAGGGCAGCAGCAAGTCAGGAGTGCACACACAAAAATGAGAATTTAAAAATAAAAAATTAGACATTGCGTGTGTGTCTGTGTGTGTATACACATATACAGTGGTACCTCTGGTTGCAAACAGGATCCGTTCCAGAGCTCCAGTCACATCCTGAGGAATTCGCAACTGGAGGTGCTGCTAGTGCGCATGTGCACGGTGCGGTTTAGCGCTTCTGTGCATGCACGCGGTGTGCAGAGTGCTTCTGCGCATGCGCGCATGGTGATACCCGGAAAAATACTTCTGGGTTTGTTGCGCACATATCCTGAAGAATATGTACCCGGAGGTGAACGCAACTAGAAGTACCACTGTATTTAAAATCATCAAAGTGATTGTGATGGGGAAAATCAGGACTTTGTTAGGTTTTCTTACAATTCGCTAACATAGACTGAAAAATAAAAATTTGAAGAATAACATTCAGTTTTGGGTTTAGCATTATTTTTGTTATGGTGAGCACCATAACCTTTTCAGCGCTTCGGGTCTCTAAAGGTCTCAGTCTAGCTGTATGTGCACTGGATGTGAGTGGCTCTTGCGGGTTTCAGGCAGGAAAGGGTCTCTGCTCTCACCTTCTGCATGCAAAGCAGTTGCTCTACCACTGAACTACAGCCTATGTAGTGAATCAAGATCACTGAACTGAACATGAGAGCATAGAAAATGTAAGAGGCACAAAAAATGGAGACGATTTCATTCCCCACCCGCCTTTCTAATTACCATCTTCTAACTCAAGATTGCGTTGCTTAAAAGAGGCCAAGACTACCTGCCAGCTGAATTTTTGCGCCTGGTGTCCTGCAGATTCTGGCAGTCACCTTCATTACTGGCGAATATGGAAGTGCAAAGCTAGCATGAAAAATGAGGCAGAACCCCCATCACTACGGTCTCCTGCAAGGAGACAAAGGGAGAGGAAACTCACATGCGTAAAAATTGACACATGGCACAGCCTCCTTTAAGCTGCACGGTGGCAAGTTACTGGAGGTAGCAAGGCAGCAGCTCTTTGCAAAAAGAGAAAAGTGCTTTCAAGGAAGCTGTGTGTTTATTTATGATAAACAGAACACGTGCATCACTTTTGATGAAACAACGCAAGGGAAAACCATGAGATAGGATGAGGCAAAGCAACTCAACAGCATCCTTTTTGGAATACACTCAGGCATGCAAAGGACACATTATTTCCATTATTTTGGGTGTGCAGTGAATTCACATGAACCCCAAGTCAGTGTGTATTTGTGTTTGGCCAATGCAAGGTGAGATCTTTACAAGACTCACCCAATCAAGTCTCTCCAAAAGGTTTGGTTCAGCTGTGTTTACATGGTTGCTGCAAAACAGAAGAAAAAGCAGACTTTCCCTTTGGCAAAACATGAAACCAAATTTACTGTATGGAAAACAGCCTTGGTCAGAGAGGAGGGAAAGTGAGCAGGATAGCTGGTTGTGATTGACAGGTCAGAGTCAATTTCTGATCACAGTGTTTTGTGGCAGAGATGTTGGAAAAAAAGATGTTTGTCTTCTGCGCTCATTGGTCTTTTGCAGGTTCTGCCTATTTCCTAAGCAGGGCACTTACAAGAGTTCTGCAGGACTAGGCAGTGTCCCTAACTGGGCTTTTCTTCAGCCAGAACTCACTGCAACTCAGTTCTGGCACCTCTCAGGTGGGCGCCATTGCCATTCTAAGAGAACCAGGGAGGCGTTCATGGTGAGTTCCGGCACCTCTTTTTCTAGAAAAATAGCACTGGTCCCTACTCTTCCCTGTCACAAACAATTAGGCTGGATCTAGACACATCAAATAAGTGTTTCAGTTTAAAGGTAAAGGGTAAAGGGACCCTGACCATTAGGTCCAGTCGCAGCTGACTCTGGGGTTGCGGCGCTCATCTCGTTTTACTGGCCAAGGGAGCTGGCGTACAGCTTCCGGGTCATGTGGCCAGCATGACTAAGCCACTTCTGGCGAATCACAGCAGCGCACGGAAATGCCGTTTACCTTCCCACCGGAGCGGTACCTACTTATCTACTTGCACTTTGACATGCTTTCGAACTGCTGGGTTGGCAGGAGCAGGGACCGAGCAACAGGAGCTCACCCCGTCGCGGGGATTCGAACCACCGACCTTCTGGTCGGCAAGTCCTAGGCTCTGTGGTTTAACCCACAGTGCCACCCGCGTCCACCTTTCAGTTTAAAGTGTCATAAATTTAAAGAGGGAAAATGGGTAGAGAAAAACGGGACTCCACGTCACCATCTGGTGGCACAATGTTATATCGCACATACAACTCATATAAATCGCTTTTCCTTTACCAGTCTTGTTGAGTCCTCAGAGAGTCTTTTAAAATGAGATTGAATGACATCATTTCCTTGGCTCAGGAATCCTTCAGAGTCATCAAGTTCTGTATGTCTGAACGGTGATTAACTGGACACTCGCCTGGTTGCCACACCGGAAAACAGAACTTAAATCACTCCAAAAGAAGATATTGGAGCACTTCCAATCAATTTGCCCATGCGTGTGCAGAGAAAATAGTAGAGCTATATGAAAGCAACACATGAAGATCTGCTTTGATCACTGCAATGAATATCTAATTGTTGTTGTTGTTGTTGTTGTTGTTGTTGTTGTTGTTGTTGTATAAGATTATTTTATAATCTTCAAAAGGGGCATGGCTATGAGGGGGGAGTGACTGTGATTATTACAAAGGGATACTGAACTTCTGAATTTGCCACTACACTACTGGCCAGAAATGTAGTATATATGGAAAGCTAGATTTCTGAGGCTATGTCTTCTAGCAGTACTTGATGAGCTGGTGTAATTCTGGTGGAGGGACAATTGTGGCACATCAGGATGTTGATAGAGAAGGGGGAAGATACATCTATGTCTAAGTAGAAAACTAGCACAGGAGAGAGAGAACTGGGTTACAGTCTTTGTCCCTGATATCCGAGATTTCTACTTGCAGGGAGTTCTTCTACATGAGCATTCAAAGACAGGATTTCCTACCGGCAGTCCATTCTGCCAATGCACTCTGTTTCCTGCTTACAGACAATGAATAAGAAAGTTTATAGGACAAATATATATATGTGAGTCATTATTTTTATTTTTATTTTAAAAAAAATTGTTGATGGGGATACAATTGATTGATTTTTATTTTATTTTTTTACATTAAAGGTTTTTGATGAAGGACATTAGAATGTTTCCTAGGAAGCATGGAGAAGTTTTATGGCTTTAATTTTCCCCCTTCAAAAGATGCTTCTAATTTTTATGAGAATAAAACTGAAATATTGCAACATTATTAAGATTGTCTATGAAGGAATAGTTAGCAGCGGTTGTGTCTTTGAATGTGCATACCAATGAGGCAGTTCAAATCAAGGGCATGTGACGTTAATGCTAATGAAGGGAACCACTCATGTTCAATTTTATTACCGTCTTCTGCAATTAGAATTTTTTGAATTATAAGCCCCAGTGCCTATGAAGAGATCTCTGCAGTTCCCTTAATGCTGGGCTCTCACACCACCCAGCTGCATCTGTTTACTAAGTACAATGCCTGGTCTATTGCAGATCTATTGATACCGACTTATGTGCTAAAGTAGCAATGCTAGCTGGTTGTAGTATAATAAACACTGGTCAATTATGTTATCCCCTCCCACTCCCAATGCTAATATTCAACTTAGCTGCCTCTACATTAAAACACATGGGAATATTGGAACCCTTAGACCAGATATGGAGAGTCTTTGGACACCCAGATGTTCCTGAATCACAACTACCATCATCCCTGGCCATTGGGCCAAAGGTACTGTATCCTGTGGGAAGGGTACTCACTGTGTGAGGAAACCTTTGCAGCAGGAGTCAGGAAAGGTTCAATAGCAGCATTTATCTGTGAAGAACGGGTTAACAGGAACAGCAACTTACAGCTAGGGCTTGCTCCACATGCCAGATGTCAGGGACTGGTTGGATGATGAGGAATGGTGGGAGGAACCAGCTGGGGAACCACCAAAGGAAGAAGGCTCAGAGCCCAAGGAGTGGTGGTGGGACAACAATGAGTAGTCAGAGAGAGGAGAGGGGGAAGACTGGAAAGAGAAGGTGTTGGAAGCTGAAGAGGTAACAGGGCTTAGTGAGCGGGGTGAGTCTGTGTTAGAGAGCAGTCCAGGCACAGAGGCAGAAGCAGAAGAGGAGGGAGGCGAAGAGACAGTGATGGATCAGGTTTGAGAAGTGGCATGGGTGTCTCCCCTTCCTGCTGTGACCCAGCTCCCTTTCCTCCTTGGTCTCTCAGAACCAGGAGAAGCATGAAACTGCTTTAAGTGCAGGTAAAAAGGTACAGGTAAAGGACCCCAGGACAGTTAAATCCCATCAAAGGCGACTATGGGGTTGCAGCACTCATCTCATTTTCAGACCGAAGGAGCCGGTGTTTGTCCACAGACAGCTTTCCAGGACATGTGGCCAACAGGACTAAACCACTTCTGGCGCAGTGGAATACCGTGATGGAAACCAGAGCGCATGGAAACGCCATTTAACTTCCCGCCACAGCGGTACCTATTTATCTACTTGCACTGGCGTGCTTTTGAACTGCTAGGTTGGCAGGAGCTGGGACAGAGCAACGGAAGCTCACACTGTCATGAGGATTCGAATCGCCGGCCTTCTGATCAGCAAGCCCAAGAGGCTCAGTGGTTTAGACCACAGCGCTACCATGAGGTCTCATGCACACATTTAACATCACATCTAGCTTGACTCTTAGATCCACACCACTTTGTAATGCCAGCTTCCATTACTGACTTGGAGGTAGCTCATGGTCTCCTTGATAAGGCAATCTGACATCAGCTAGAATTGTAGTTCAGACAAACCGTTCTGAGCTGGTCCAGTCAGGTCATAGTCTAAAAGGTAGAAGGAAACACAGAACTCACACATATATGCCGGGTTTAGCATTTCAAAATCTTCCTTGCTTTCATAAAAAAAATGGGTGGCATTAGGAAATAAGCCAGGCATGATCAAAGCACTGTTCTGCTCACAATCACTGGCAGAGGAAGAGGGGGCAGGGGGAACGCATCGCCCCCGGCAGCGCAATCCCGGTAGGGTGTCATCGCGGCTGCCACCCCCCCCCCGCCTGCACAGGTGGCGCGCCACACCCCCAGGATGTGCGTCACATCCCCGGGATGTGTTCCGCGCCCCTGCGGGCAGCGTGCCACACCCCCGGGGTCACGCCAGACACGCCCTCGCCTGCTCTCCGCCCCCCCCCAGTGCCGGAGCATGAAGCCCCGCCACTGCTCACAATTTGTGTTATAGTGCTGTGGCGTAAATAAAAGAGTAATTTGTCGCAAGCCACATGGCTATAAACCCTGAATGGCGTTTTACGTTTAGCAAAGTCATGGGAGGTTTGTGTAAACAGTAATAAGTCCCATCAGAGCTTATATATGTCGAGGGTCATTGTGTTTTCAGTGTACAGTGTACAGTGTACAGAAGAATGTGTGCCAAGCAACCGGCTACACCCTCATGCTTGCTTCAGAGTTCTCAGGAATGCCGACTCCATGTCATTAACAGCATTAGCCAAGAGACACCTAATCACCACAGGAAGAGACCTTGGCAATACTCCCAGGGCAAACCCACAGCATTCCCAAGAGCAATGCTCACATGCCAAATGATCACTTGTGGCTCAGGATAATTACTATCAGATCCTGAAGATTCTACCTGGGAGGTCTGATGGTAACCACAGCTATGGGGCTATGGTTGTGATGCCACACAGGGGTGGAGAACCTTAGTCACAAGGATCAAATCTAGTCCTTCAGGGTTGTCTACCTGGTTCTCAGGCTACACTTCCTCCAGAGCTGAATGTTGGAAGATTCAGAATACAGTGGTACCTCGGGTTAAGTACTTAATTCGTTCCGGAGGTCCATTCTTAACCTGAAACTGTTCTTAACCTGTAGCACCACTTTAGCTAATGGGGCCTCCTGCTGCCACCGTGCCGCCGGAGCACAATTTCTGTTCTCATCTTGAAGCAAAGTTCTTAACCTGAGGTAATATTTCTGAGTTACCTGAAGTGTATGTAACCTGAAGCGTATGTAACCCGAGTTACCACTGTAGACAAAAGAGAGGACTTCTTCATGCAGCTCATAGTGAAACTATGGAGTTTGCTCCCCCAGGAGGGAGTGGTGACCACCTACTTGGAAGGCTTTAAAATAAGACTGGACAAATTCATGGAGAAGATTATTGGCTACTAGTCATGATAGTTAAGCTCAGGCTCCACTGTTGGAGGGAGTTATACTTCTGAATACCAGTTATAGCACTGGATTTGGCAGGAGAAGACCCAGGTTCTAATCGCCACTCAGTGAAGAATCTCACTAAGTGATCTTAGACCGAGTCACGCTCCTTCCCTCTAAGCCAGCGGTTCTCAACCTGTGGGTCCCCAGATGTTGTTGGACTACAACTCCCATCATCCCTGAGCTCTGGCCTTGCTAGCTAGGGGTGATGGGAGTTGTAGTACAACAACATCTGGGGACCCACAGGTTGAGAAAGGCTGCCGTCGTGGAATAGTTGTGAGGGTCAAAAGTCAGAGAACCATGAGCTCCTCAGAGGAAATATGAGATATAAACATAATAAGCAATGAAGTTGGGCTCCAAGGGGCAAACCACAGGATATGCATCGTCCAGCCACCAAATGGGACATAATAAGAAACAAACCTGTGATCTAAATAAAGTACGGTTTTATTGTCCAGATTCTTTTTTAAAACAATCCATCCTGGAAGGGAATTAAGAACAAAAAAAAGCAAGCTATTTACATACTTGCAAAGATGGAAATTAAAAATGAAGGGGCTGTTTGACTGCCAATTATGCCTAAAGCCCCCACCCCCACTGAACATACAAACAAATACATGAAAATGTGCTGCAACAGAAAGGGACAACAGATTCTTCCCTCCTTCCCCGTGCAAGATGTTTGCAATTTAGTAGGTATAAAAATATGGTCCTTTGCAGATCTAGCCAAGGTTCGCTAAAGCAATTGAATCAGTATGAAGGGGGCTGGAAGGAAGCCATTGAGCAGACTCTCAGCAGCGATTACAACCATGGACTCCGGCCCAGCACAACAACCATGGACAGTTTTGCTGCTGCCTCCTGCCTCAGTTGCTCATAATAGTCGTTCTGATCTCAGCAGGAAAGCATGCCTGTGTTTGCAAGAGGCTGGCTCAAGCTGTATATGAAGTCATCATCTCTTTATTCAATCTTTTAGCTGGCACCTGTCAGCAACAGCTTGTAAGCAGGTTGCAGGCTGGGGGTGGGAGTTTATTTTTCAAACCCAGATTTAGGCAGCGCAACAGAATGCTTATTTTGCAGAGCAATGTCTCTCCCCACTTTCTATTTATTTTCTCTTCATGCGATGAGACGAGCAACCCAAATCTAGTCGCCAAATCTTTTCCTTTTCTCTTTTTCTTTTAAATAGCTGATGTGTGAGAGAGGGCATGGGATGACTTTCCCAAGTCCATTCCCAAAGCTGAGCAGGGAATTAAACGGGAGAGTTCTGGGTTCAAGTCCAACACTGATGTTCAACTCATGATCAAAGGGATGGAGCAACGAAAGGTCACAGCCTCTAAGGCTTTTTCAGTTTAGATAAAAGACAACACGAAAGAAGTATACAAATGGATGCGTGAAAGCGGTGGGCGGATCCAGGAACAAAAGTGGGAGGAGCAACACGTGCAAATTTTACTTTTCTTCAGTTGGAACGCTGACATGCCCCTCTCTGTCCCCCAGCCAGGCATGATCAGGGACTCATTCCAGTCATGCAGAAACGTCTAAGGTGCAGAGCAGGGTGAGTGAGGGATGTGGTTTGGAGAAGCATTGGAGGGTCAGGGAGAAAGGCCCTTAAGGCTGCATTTGGCCTGAGGGTTTGAGGCATCCCACCCCTTCAGGAACCAATAAATGACACAGCAGTGGGCAGAGGGATATAAAAAGCCACCCAGTTACTAGCAGCTCTTTTGAGTATCTTCTCTGGCAAAGACCGGCCAGAGCATCATCAGCGCTTGATCAATTGGCGAAACCAGGATGTTTCGTTACATCAACAGAGAACGAACAATTTCCACACTTTCCCCTCCACTAGTAAAGGTAAAGGGACCATTGACCATTAGGTCCAGTCGTGGCTTACTCCTGGGTTGCGGCTCTCATCTTGCTTTATTGGCCAAGGGAGCCGGCATACAGCTTCCGGGTCATGTGGACAGCATGACTAAGCCGCTTCTGACAAACCAGAGCAGCGCACGGAAACGCCGTTTACCTTCCCACCGGAGTGGTACCTATTTATCTACTTGCACTTTGGCGTGCTTTCGCACTGCTAGGTTGGCAGGAGCAGGGACCGAGCAATGGGAGTTAACCCTGTTGCAGGGATTTGAACTGCCGACCTTCTGATCGGCAGATCCTAGGCTCTGTGGTTTAACCCACAGCGCCACCCACGTCCCAAATACTAGTATACTGAGTGCCATAATACACAGTGGTACCTCGGGTTACATACGCTTTAGGTTACATATGCTTCAGGTTACATACACTTCAGGTTACAGACTCCGCTAACCCAGAAATACTACCTCGTGTTAAGAACTTTGCTTCAGAATGAGAACAGAAATCGTACTCTGGCGGCACGGCAGCAGCAGGAGGCCCTATTAGCTAAAGTGGTGCTTCAGGTTAAGAACAGTTTCAGGTTAAGAATGGACCTCTGGAACGAATTAAGTACTTAACCGGAGGTACCACTGTATCCAACTCAAATGACATCTCTTTTATTCTCCCACAGGAAAGCTGCTTTCCCCAGTCCCTCCCACCTTTAAACTAAACCTATAAGAGTTCTTCCCTTCCCTGTAAATGCATTTGTTCTTCTTTCATGGAAGTAAGGTTCCACGTTGATTAATGTATTCTTTTTTTGCACTTCCTTATCATTTCCCCCCAGTAAATAATCTCATTGAACAAAATTAAAACGTAGGTCCAACGAGCAGCATAAAACACAATCCACATACGAAAAACTGATTTTTCTTAACAACAACAAAAAATTCCTTCCAATAGCACCTTAGAGACCAACTAATTTTGTTATTGGTATGAGCTTTCTTGTGCATGCACACTTCTTCAGATACACTGAAACAGAAGTCTTAATTGAGAGCCAGTGTGGTGTAGTGGTTAAGAGCGGTAGTCTCGTAATCTGGGGAACCGGGTTCGCTTCCCCGCTCCTCCACATGCAGCTGCTGGGTGACCTTGGGCCAGTCGCACTTCTCTGAAGTCTCTCAGCCCCACTCACCTCACAGAGTGTTTGTTGTGGGGGAGGAAGGGAAAGGAGAATGTTAGCCGCTTTGAGACTCATTAAAGGGAGTGAAAGGTGGGATATCAAATCCAAACTCTTCTTCTTCTTCTTCTTCTTAATTGCGGAAGATCTTCACGGGGTTAACAAGCATACAAAAATCATGCAGAAAGTAAGTCCTTCCGAAGATATCCATGCTGGTTTGGGAATGGTGTGGCAAAGAACAATTATCAGTACAAGCAATTGTTGCTGCACCCATTCTTCCATTCCATCAGAGTTCCTTCCTTCCTGTTCATTTCCTCTTTATTCCCCCCTCCCCCTGACTTTCTAAAACCCTGCAATACCTCCCACCCTCTCCTCTTCCTATGGCATTTCAGAACAATGGGAATAGCAATGTTTTATGTGATTAAAAAAAACCCACCACACTACAGTGGTACCTCGAGTTACAGACGCTTCAGGATACAGACTCTGCTAACCCAGAAATAGTACCTTGGGTTAAGAACTTTGCTTCAGGATGTGAACAGAAATTGTGTGGCAGTGGCGCAGCAGCAGCAGCAGCAGGAGGCCTCATTAGCTAAAGTGGTACCTCAGGTTAAGAACAATTTCAGGTTAAGAACGGACCTCCGGAACTAATTAAGTTCTTTTTTTAAAAAAAAAATATTCAAAATTAAAACAAAACATATTATCCAGAAATATATCATCCTTATTCCCCCCCCTATTTTTTGCCCTCCCCCCACCCTCCCACACAAAACCCACCCACCCCCCGGCTTCCCTCAGTTCCAGTCTTTGATTTCTCTGAGAATGCTGTTTCCGCATGTTACAAAGTTGTATAGATCCTCAAACTATTTAGCTGATTATTATCAATAAAAAGTTCATGAATGTTTATTCAAAGCCAGCCAAGGAGTCCAATTTGCTTTGTTGCCTCTTCAAATACTTTGTAAACGGTTCCCATTCATCTTTATAAAGTCACAGTTATCCTTGTCCCATAGCTTATATGTCAGTTTTGCCAGTTCTGCATAGTCCATCAATTTTTCTTGCCATGAGTCTTTAGTTGGGGTTTCTTCAGTCTTCCATCCTAAGTAAGTTCTTAACCCAAGGTACCACTGTATGTTTTTTCTCCCAGCTGCCTGAGAACAATGGCTACTAACCATGACTGTGATGTTCTACCACATCTGCCATAGGCAGTAGGGCTCTGAATCTCAGTCACCGAGGTTCACAGGCAGGGAGAGTGCTGTTGAGCTCAGGTGCTACTCGCTGGTTTCCCACGAGCATCTTGTTGGCCACTGTAGCAATGGGTTGCTGGCCTGATCCAGCAGACTCTTCTTATGTTCTTCATAAATTGGTAAGCTTCTGCTGTGTGGGTGTTTGTGTGTTTGCATACCCTCCAACAATTCTCCAATGAGAATAGGAACGTCCCATTCCATAAAGATAATTTTACTCACACACATCTTACTGGGTTTCCCCAACCACTCTGCACAGCTTCCAACACATATAAAAACATAATAAAACATTTTATTGTTTTAAACTTTCCTATATAGGATTGCCTTTAGACAGCTCAGGTGTCGGATAACTCCATACCCTCCAACATTTCTCCAATGAAAATAGAGACATCCTAAGGAAAAGCGAGAGAGACACGGGTGGCGCTGTGGGTTAAACCACAGAGCCTAGGACTTGCCAATCAGAAGGTCAGCGGTTCGAATCCCTGCGACGGGGTGAGCTCCCGTTGCTCGGTCCCTGCTCCTGCCAACCTAGCAGTTCGAAAGCACATCAAAGTGCAAGTAGATAAATAGATACCGCTCTGGCGGGAAGGTAAACGGTGTTTCTGTGCGCTGCTCTGTTTTCACCAGAAGTGGCTTAGTCATGCTGGCCACATCACCTGGAAGCTGTACACTGGCTCCCTCAGCCAATAAATCGAGATGAGTGCCACAACCCCAGAGTCGGTCACAACTGGATCTAACGGTCAGGGGTCCTTTTACCTTTACCTTTAAGGAAAAGCGGGACATTCCAGAATCAAATCAGAAACCAGGATGGCTTCTCTAAATCAGGGACGTCCCTGGAAAATAGGGACATGTGGAGGGTCTGTGTTTGTGTAGCACAATGAAGTCGGAATGGAATTACTTCCACTAGCTTTCCAGATCAGCATCTGTATCGATTTGTTGTACTATATTGTTCTTAATAGACTTCCAGAATCAGGAGAGGTATGAAATGGGCAGAGCAATGGCAGACTCTACACAGATGCAGTCTCTGATTGCTCAGAAAAAGCCCTGGAGAGGAGGAGACATAGACAGCTTGGGGAGGTGAAGACCTTTAGTCTCAGCAATTGATTTCATGGAGTCACACCTACAGGAAATGAGCTGCTGTGCTCATTAGGCCTGAAACTCAGCCAAGTCTGTGAAGATAGTGTTTTTTGCTAATAAAGAGGTAACTCCAACTTTTAGCTGTGTAATTTACTGAACAGCTCACTCTGTGACTCTGATGTAGGACCACATCTGATAGTCCCACAACACTTCTAT
This sequence comes from Podarcis erhardii, assembly GCF_964252035.2. Classification (NCBI taxonomy): domain Eukaryota; kingdom Metazoa; phylum Chordata; class Lepidosauria; order Squamata; family Lacertidae; genus Podarcis; species Podarcis erhardii. The sequence continues at coordinate 17,097,087 of NC_138503.1, read as the reverse complement.
ACATCCCTACTGAGAAATAAGCTCCATGGGTGCTAGCTAACTAAGTTCTCCTCAGAGTAATCCCATTGGAATTAATGGACACAAGTGAGTCATAATGGATCTACTCTGAATAGGACCAACATTGGCTATAACCAACAGGATTCAATGGAACTTACTCCCAGGTATGTGTGTTTAAGACTGCAGTCTCTAATAACTGCATCACAGGGTCAGATTCTAACCCATTAAGGGTAAATGGTTGCATGCGAGAGCAATATATTGTTTGAATAAATGTGTTTTGATCAACAGTGTGAATTGATGAGGCTACAGTAAGAGCCCTACTATATGCTTCTATGAGCAACTGGGAGATGCAATGGTTTTTAACTTTTGCTGGTTCTGTCCTAATTTATTTCCTGCTCACCACCTGTCCTAACTCATTTTCTGCTCCAGCCCAGACCCTGCCACCCACCAGGGCCCCAAACATCCCACAAATGCCATCTTGTATATCACAGCAATAATAAACACCGTGCTAGTATAAATTATGGATAAGGGAAAATTGGGATTCCCCACCATTACTGTTGCTAACCCTCCACCCAATTTAAATCCAATAGATTGCTGGGAAAGTCATGTTAAGTGCTGGGTAATCCACAATTGACTCCCAACTGGGTTTCTGTTGGGCCTCTGAAAGCCTGAGTAAGTTGATATCCACATGAAAAGAATTCTTGGGCTGACCCTAACTCTTTCCATTTGGAGGACGGAGCGGGTGTGCTTGAGCATGACCTGCACATCCTCAAGGCACCGGGCTGAAGAAAAGCGAACATAGGAGGAACATATGCAGCTGGATCCAATATCCTCAAATGAGCTATTCATTAAACGTGACGATTTCCAGCTAGACAAGGAAAGATTGAGTCATCAGACTGCACAGGTTTTGTGCTCTCTTTTTTTCTAAATCAGAGAGGGAAAGGGGGCTTGAGGTGTGTGGGGTGTCAATCAACACAACAAGCAGAGACGCAGAATGACCTTGTGGGTGACTGCATTAGACTTACCGCAAGGGGATTAAGAGAGCAGGTTGGTAGCTTAACTCCTAGCTTAATCAGGGCAAAACACAAGAATTAACCTGGATGGGGTCAAAGTGGAATGTGCATGGTCTCAAAGCACTTCATGTGCCTCCTTAGGGAAGCCCAACCAGCATCTGGAAAACTATGGTTCCTCTTACTCATTTTACAATATAAAGAAAATGAAAATGGGGGGATGAGAAGGGAGAAAAGGGGCTAAGTGCCAGGAGAGCAGAACTGCTTATCTTTAAATCAGAAAAGCTCTGCTGGATCCAGCCAATGGTCCATCTAATCCAGCAACTTGTTCTCACAGCATAGCTGTCAAGCGTTCCTTATTTGGTGGGACAGTCCCTTATCCCAGCACCATGCCCCTCTGCTGTCCCTTATTGATGATGTCCCTTAAATTTCCCGGGTTTCAAAGGAAGCAGCTCCTCTCCCTCCCTCCCTGCCGGCCAGGGAGGAAGGAGGCTCCAACTGTGTTGCTTGGCTGTGTTGCTCACCCAATAAGGAGTCTAAGAACGACTTGGGGGGGGTGGAGCTTGCATGCCTAGTGCTGATCAAATAGGCCGTGTTGCCTGGGGACTCGCCTTTGCTCAGCGCTTCCCAGCGGAGAGGTGACAGTGGTTTTCCTTGCTGCATCCCCTTTGCCGGGTTGCTGCACTATGGGAGCCACCACTTGAGGCTTTGTTTGGCTGCTGGTTGACTAAAATCCCTTATTTTGGCTGCTGATCCCTTATTTTCGAGGCTGCTAGTCCCTTATTTTCAAATCTGTAAGTTGACAGCTATGTCTCACAGTGGCCAGTCTGATTCTTCCAGGAAGCCCATAGACGGGGCAGAAAGAAAGCAGCTCCTCTCTCACTGTTATTCAAAAGAACATCAGAACAGCTTTGCTGGATCTGGCCAGTGGCCCATCTAGACCAGCATCCTGCTCTCACAGTGGCCAATCAGATGCCCATGGGAAGCCCATAAACAGGACCTGAACACAACAGCACTCTTGCCTCCTACATTTTCCAGAAACACACCTCCTTTGACTGTGGGTGCAGAGTGTAGTCATCATGGCAAGTAGCCATCAATAGCTTGAAAAGTAATTTTCCAGGAATGCTCAGGGCTTCCCAATTATTGAAAGGGTTCTTCTGAAGGATTGGGTCACGACTCTGTCTGATCTGGTGGACAGACACACCAGAAAGCGGAACTAGATGCTCCAATGCAACTAGGTGGCTTCTCTGCACCATCGTGGGTCATAAGAACAGAAGAACATCAGATCAGTCCGGCTGGGTCACATCCATGTGTTTCCATTTAGTCCACTGACCTGATTCCCACAGTGAAGTGAAGACAAGTCCGTTTGGAGTATTTCAACAAAAGGCACTATGAAAAGGATTAAGTGAGATTGAAACATATCGATAGCTTCCTTCCCCCTCTGTGTTTAATGGGACATTCATAATAGTTGGCAATTTGAAGAAAGATAATCATGGGTGGATTTAAATTACTGGAGAAAAGATTCCCTCAGAAGCTCCCATATTTGCAAGTGTATTGAATATAATACTCTAGCATAGTATTGATGTCAGGAGCAATGCTATTTTAATTTTAGAGTACAGTTTGGGGGGGCCAGATATGTATATATTGTACTGGGCATGGCAGCCCTGCCCACTTCCCACTTGATGGCAGAAGCCAGAAGGTGCTTCCTTTCCATTCTGACATCCCAGAGTCACTGCCTGCATCAAGGAGGCAGGACCAGAAATGTGCAATCATGGTGGGTCCCAATCCCCCCTTTCTTCATATATTTAATGTATTCATGGAAGCAGTCTGAACAAGTCTAACACAGGGTTTCCCAAACTTGGGTCTCTGGCTGTTTTTGAACTACGTTTCCCATCATGCCTGATGGGAAAACAGCTGGAGGACCCAAAAACAGCTGGAGGACCCAAAAACAGCTGGAGGACCCAAGTTTGGGAAACCCTGGTCTCACATGTGAAGCACTTTTAACCCTTAAAAACGAGTGTTGACAGCTAGAGATGGGAGTAGGGCAGAATGAAATTTGGTTCACATTTAAAGTCGAGCAACCTAAATCCACACTTTCTGAAAGGGGACGTGAACTGAAACTCAGCCATCCTTTGAAATTCACACTCCTGCGAATTTTGCAATGCACTTCCCCAGACAAGTGTTGTTGTTGTTGTTGTTGTTTAGTCGTTTAGTCGTGTCCGACCCTTCGTGACCCCATGGACCAGAGCACGCCAGGCACTCCTGTCTTCCACTGCCTCCCGAAGTTTGGTGAAACAAATGCTGGTAGCTTCGAAGACACTGTCCAGCCATCTCGTCCTCTGCCGTCCCCTTCTCCTTGTGCCCTCCATCTTTCCCAACATCAGGGTCTTTTCCAGGGAGTCTTCTCTTCTCACGAGGTAGCCAAAGTATTGGAGCCTCAGCTTCAGGATCTGTCCTTCCAGTGAGCACTCAGGGCTGATTGCCTTCAGAATAGATAGGTTTGATCTTCTTGCAGTCCAGGGGACTCTCAAGAGTCCCCAGACAAGTAGTGTGTGCAAGAGGGCATTTACTAAGTGTGCGCAAAATGAATGCATTGGAATTGTAGACAAAAATGCATTATGTTGGAGGAAACTGCTTTGTGAGGGAACATGCTTGTTTTCTCCTGCTCTGGAGGGCAGGACTTGAACCAAGGGCTGTTACAAGAAAGGAGAATATGACTAAACATTTGAAAAAACTTTCTGACAGTATGAGTAGTTCGGCAGCGAAACAGACTCCCATGAAAGGTGGTGGACTCTCCTTCTTTGGAGGTTTTTAAGCAGAAGTTGGGTGGCTGTCTGTCATGGATTCCTTTGTGTTTTTTTAATAATATTTATTAGGTTTTTAACAAAAAGAAGAAAAAGAATAAACAATTGACAAAAAAGACACACAAAGAAAATCCAAATACAATCCAAAAACCAAGATTTAACATACAATGAAAAAAGAAATAAAGAAATAAAAATCCCTCTTTCTGATATCTTACAATCATTTACTTATTTTCCTGACTTCCTCACACCTTCCTTTTTTGTATTCCATTTAAAAATTTGTTCAGAAAATTCATACCCTCTTAATTTACCCTTAATTATTTGTCCTCACATATTCTTACTTCAAATTTTCATCTAATATCAATCCCTTCTTGCATATTCTTATTTTGCCTTATTGCTAGAACCACTTCGTTTCATTCCAACATCATTAACATTCAATAATTTTACACTGTCATGGATTCCTTAGCTGAGATTCCTGCATTGCAGGGGGTTGGACTAGATGACCCTCGGGGGTCCCTTCCAACTCTAAGATTCTATGATTCCATAAATGTGCATATCAATGTGCGTGGTAGGAGAAAAGCACACCAAAATGATGAATTTTCATGGGGACTATTTTTTATTTTTTAAATTAATGGAATGTGTTGTGGAAATGTTGAGAGCTGAACATAAGATTTGGGGGGGGGGGACTGAAACTGTGAGAAGCCAAGTTACAGGGAACCAGGCAGAGGGCCTTCTCGGCAGTGGCACCCGCCCTGTGGAACGCCCTCCCACCAGATGTCAAAGAGAAAAACAACTACCAGACTTTTAGAAGACATCTGAAGGCAGCCCTGTTCAGGGAAGCTTTGTTTAATAGACTATTGTATTTCAATATTCTGTTGGAAGCTGCCCAGAGTGGCTGGGGAAACCCAGTCAGATGGGCGGGATATAAATAATAAATTATTGTTATTGTTATTGTTATTGTTATTGTTATTGTTATTGTTATTGTTATTGTTATTGTTATTGTTATGACAGATTCACCCATGCCTGCTGACAATACTAACTCTTGCAGCGGCTCTCCTGGGTCTAACGCAGAAGTCCTTCTCAGACCTACTTGCAGATGCCTGGAATTGAACCTGAGTCCTTCTTCATGTAAAGTCGATGCTCTACCACTGAGCTTTGGCTCTTCGCCAAGTAATTTGTTGCTGGGTCAAGGTCTCTGAAAGGCCATCACGTTTTCCTGTAGGATGGAATCTGCATCTTCTGTCTGTCTCTTCCTTCTAGTCCCCTTCCCTTATCCCCCCCCCCCCAAATTCCCTCTTGAGCCAGCAGGATGAACTTGAAATCTGAACCGTCTGCATTCATTGTGCCTGATAAGAGTGAATGAAAGATCCCTAAAGCCATATACGCAGCGCTGTGAATTGACAGGAGTAATTATAAGCTTAACCAAGATGGGAGAAATGTTTAAGACAATGGACACTATTACATATGGACGGGCGGAGGGTTGGGTGCACTGTACAGTGGTACTTCGGGTTAAGTACTTAATTCGTTCCAGAGGTCCGTTCTTAACCTGAAACTGTTCTTAACCTGAAGCACCACTATAGCTAATGGGGCCACCTGCTGCCGCCACGCCACCGGAGCACAATTTCTGTTCTCATCCTGAAGCAAAGTTCTTAACCTTTCTGGAGTCTGTAACCTGAAGTGTATGTAACCTGAGGTACCACTGTAAAGGGGATGGAATGAGCTTAAATTAATAACAACTTTCCAAAAGATATTTGCCAAGCGGCCATTTAACAGAACTGCTCTACACTGAAGATTTCAAGCACTTGTGAACGGATTAAATTGGATTTCAAGGTCTCCAGCATCTGAAGTGGCTGAATCACTAATGTGACTTCTCTGGTGTTTGATATTTAAAACAGAGGTTTGAGGAGACATCCACAAGGATGCTTCAGTGAAGGAAAAGAAACAGAACAAGCACTGTAGAGAGGCAAGCTGAGAAAAATCTATCTGTTCTGGCTTCTTTCAGCTTCTCATTTTATCCAGGCTTAAGCTGAGTTTGCCTTATTTCCAGTTTGTGATTGTTATTTTTGAAAAAGAAAGTCTGCAATAACTGAGTAGCAACAGATAAGAGGAAGTAAAGATGAGGGAGAGATTTGGTTCCATACACTTTTTCTTATGAACCTATCTAATATTGCACATTCCCAAACAATGCATGTCCTACAAAAACGGCAAAATTTGTAGGGGAAGGTGTGCATAACTTGCATGTATTTGTAGCAGTGGACAAATCTATCAATTTCAGTTTCTTATCTTTCAGATTTCAAATTCAGTCCTCTTTCCACATCAGTTTCCAATTTTATTATTATTTTTTAAAAATTTGCCAGCATTTTAGTACACATTTCTCTTAATATAAGCAATTTTTTTGCAAGCAGTTTCCCTTAATATGATGCGGTTCTATATGTCATTTTGGAAATATTCAGCTGGGATTCAGCGTCAGGTCAAGAAATTTAGGTTGTGCAGTTTGAATGGATTTGGTGTTCTTGTGCAACAAACCGCCTTCCAAAACAAGTCCCAAACTCTGGCATTTTACAGTTAGGAAACTGGTGGGAAATGCACCAGAAAGTCTGGGGAAACACTTTTTTGGACATAACCTCTCTGGAAACAAATCAGAATGCACACTCAGTAAACAGTGGATGTTGTATAAACTCAATGCAAACAATGAGGATGGATGCTGCATAAACAGACCATTTGGGTGTGACCTGTGACAATCCCTGGCCTGGATTAATTGGAGAATATGACCAAGGCTAAGAGACCAGATGATGTTATGTCTGTACCAGCTCTTTGACTCTAGAGGGTCAATCTATACAATCAGCATTAGTGGACAGGTAAAGGTTTACTTTGAGTGTACCAGTTCGGGTTATGGGTGGAGGCAATAGGAACGAAGCTTTTGTTGGAATGTAGATGTCAGGGAACTGCCATCGGAGCCAGAGGAGGAGGGAGGGCACCAGAGGGATGCCGGAGAGCGTCCCAGGAGGGAGAGAGGCAGCCCATCTGCGGGGGAAGGAAATCAGCGTAGCACCAGTGGAGAAGGGGGTCAGATGGGGGAATCGGTGAGGAGGCTCCATGACTCCTCGCCAGAGACCAGCGGGGAGAGCACGGGTCCTCCACTGCCTACACCCCCCTTGAGCAGAAGACTTCCGCGCAGGGAGAGTAGGCGGAGACTTGGCGTCCAATAACTTCTTTGCTGGAAGAAGTTCAAGAAACGGCCACTGACGGATTCTGCCAGCGATTGAGACAGCCATGAATGAGTGGCTGTCCGGACAGAAAGGGTTCACCCAGGTGACTCAGCCAGGTGTGGCGACGACTTACGCACGAGCAACCCCTAGAACCATTACAGTAGAGATGGGTGAATTTGTCAGTTTTGGTTTCTCTCCGTTTCTCAGTTTTCCACTTCTACACATTTCCACATCAGTTTGCTGTCTTTTTTTTAAAAAAAGTCCTCTTTAAAATTCTTCAGTATTTAAATACTGATTTTCCCTAATATGCATGCTTGTATACAATTTTGCCTAACATACACATTTCCCCCATACAATTTCCCCACATATAATTTCATTGTTTGTATATTATTTTCACTAATATATGCATCTTTATGCAGATTTAACTCTACGTACTTTTGTGCACATTACCTGACTGGAGAAATGCATTGAAAAATTCAGTTAAGTGTACATTTCGAAGACTGGCTATGTTTCAGTTTCTGCATTGTTTTAAAAGGTGAAAGTTGGGTAGGATCACCTTTAAATGCAAACTGGATCCAATTTCTCCTCCATCCCTGTTGGACTGCACCATTTCATACTGTAGAGGGGGTGAGCAAATTTCTGGTTTTGTTTCAGCTAAGCAGAACCATTCTTCCCAAAATGCTGTGGGTTTTCTTTTCAAGCAGTCTTTTGCTTTTCATAGCAACACTATTACTGACACACACCTCAGCAGGGCAGTGTCAAGGAAGAGTTTCTGACACCAGCTTCCACTTTAAGATCCATGCTCTTGAATCATCCTTTGTCACCGTGAGGAGTTTGATGATAAACAATGAGGATTGATGAGGAAGATAAGTGTCAGAAACTATTAAGGAATGTTCAGTTGCTCATTCTGTGCATGAGTGATAACTGCACAAATGTGCTGAAGGAGTTTTTGAAACACCAGGAAAGGTGTAAAATAGGATTAGGATTTGGAAGCATAAGATTGATAGGGGGAGAATTGCTTAGGAGACTACAATGGACAAGATTTCCAAGTAGACTCACTAGAAGCTGATTTAAGACACCGTGAATTACAGCCTGAGCAGCATGTTATAATGTTCATTAAAAATCATGTTGTACAGGCCTCCCGCTTCGGAATATAGGTGAGTAAAATTGCATGCTTAAATGTACTTTGAGTCACCATTCCTCCTCTGCCCAGACCCTGACAGTAAAAATAGAGTCCCATATCTGTGACAGCCAGGCTTCAATGGGATTTATTTTAAGAGTCCTCCAAAACCTGGCAATTGTTACTCTGGCAAATGGGTAAAAAGAACTTTTATAGGCATTCCTTGAGCATCTAAAAGAAAATAAGATAAGAGTGCTATTTTGGAGTAGGTATTTCCTAATCTGGTTTGTGGTCTGGAAAACTTTTCCCCGCAAAGGGAACAAACTTTGGACACTACCACCATATGTGTGGTACAGTGATTCAGGAAGTTTACAATCTCGCCAGCATAAAGGAGAGGTATTTTGGCTGATTTTATGCAATTTTGCAGTGTGTTTGTGCCATCGGTGTACCTCTTTAAAAGCGTAAGTGGGGACAAAGCCAACTGAACTAGTATCTTATGTATTTGGGAAATTATTCATTTTCGTAGTGGGTTAATGGGGTCAACTATTTGCTCAAAGGTGGTTAAAGAGTATGTAGCTTGAGTGATTGTTTTTTGGCCAATTGAGAAAATGTATGAGTGGATGGATTTATAATCATCTAAAGCAGGCATGTCCAAAGTCCGCTCTGGGGGCCTAATCCGGCCCACCAGTCAATTTAATCCGGCCCCATGGCAGTATATGTCCTGGGGTAAAATCCTTTAAAAAGCTAAACAACTTTGGGGTAAAATTATTTTAAAAAAAAGTTCAACAACTTTGGTCGGCCCTCACGCATGTTCACTTCATCAGATCTGGCCCTCTTTGAAAAAAGCTTGGGCACCCCGATCTAAAGGCTTTGTCTCCTAGTCAAAAGTTTAATTCTGGGACTATAAGTGGGTTGTTGTTTTTTCTGCCCCTTAAGCCATTTACTTAGAAGTGTGTCCTATTGAAATTATAGCTGGATTTACTTCCAAAACAAGATAGAGAGTGAGAGAGTAGTCCTAGCACCCAGTCCACATTCCTAAGATTTGGCTGGTGTACCCTTTCCTTGGCCCCAAAGGATAGATTCTGCATAATGTGCTGAAATGCCCCACTAGGGGAGCACCTGACTGTGGATTGTATCCTACTCATTGAAGGATACTACCACGATTTTATTGATTTCAATGGGTCCACTCTGAGTGGGACTAGCATTAACCATAATCACATAATCGCATAATTGTAGAGTTGGAAGGGACCATGAAGATCATCCAATCCAACCCACTGTAGTGCAGGAATCTTTTACCCAACATGGGGCTTGAACCCACGACCCTAAGATTAAGAGTCTCATGCTCTACCGACTGAGCTATCTCCCCCCCCCCATTTGCTTTTAATTGGAGATGGCAGGGACCTTCAGCACAAATAGTATTTGTTCTGTTGCTAAGCTGTGGTCCCTCCCCAAGCTGTGAAAACGGTTTCCAAACATTTCAGGCTTGCAGGGTGCTGAAAGGCAACATTTACACGGCGGGCGCAAAACTGAGATCAATAGGAGTTGATCAGATTATGCTGGCGCAATCGATCTAACTAACTGAAATGGATCGTTCCGCTCCCTTAACGGGGCTGTCGTTTCTACCCTGTTCTATTTCCATTCACTGGACCTTTGACATTACAAGCACTCCTGCCTCTTTAATTACAGGCATTTAAAAACCAGTGGCAGGGAACTTGTCACTTAATGCAGAAAATGAGCGTGCTGGCAATGCTAACACATTCATCTCCTGGCTCATTCCTGGAAGCAATAATCATAGCTCGAAAAAGCATAGAGGGTCAGAGAGAGACGGGAGAAGCCAGAGACAGAGGTGATAGGTGGCTGATAATATCTGTTTTGCTGGGAGCTGCGCAGGATTTTAAATTTCAAAATTGGTTGTGGGGAGGGACTAAATAGAGAGGAGCTATTCCAGCTTCACTGCGGAGAGAGATGCAGCAAGATCGAGCAAACTGAGCAACGCAAAGCAAATGAAACATTTTCACATGTTACACCGGTTGACAGCTAGAAATACATGTGGGCAGCAAAGTTCTGGGTCCCAGTGGAGGGCTGCCCCAGTAGGGCAAATGGGGCACTGCCTTCCAGGGGCCCACGGGGCAGTGAAAGGGGTGGTCAGAGGCACAAGTGAGCACAGCAATGAGTGTCAAGTCGAGTGTTGAAACTAGTATGTTAGTTTATATACACTTTCACCCACCTCTCTCTATGCTCCACCCAGGGAAGCAAAAGATGCGATTAAGAGCTCAAGGGCACATTCCAGCCAGGCAAAGACACCCGAGGAGGGTCATTAAAGGTAAAGGGTGAAGGGACCCCTGACCATTAGGTCCAGTCGTGACCGACTCTGGGATTGTGGCGCTCATCTCGCTTTATTGGCCAAGGGAGCTGGCGTACAGCTTCCGGGTCATGTGGCCAGCATGACTAAGCCGCTTCTGGCGAACCAGAGCAGTGCACGGCAACACCGTTTACCTTCCTGCCGGAGTGGTACCTTTTTATCTACTTGCACTTTGACGTGCTTTCGGACTGCTAGGTCCCACTTCTTGAATATTCTTATTCCAAAGCTGTATTTGAGAGTGCTTAACAGTCAAGGCTATTTTTGTCAACACAGCTATGGTAGAGAAATTTGCACACACACACACACACACACACACACACACACACACACATTTCATTTTCTTATAAGCGCTATTAACTGTTACACGAGATGCTTATTTTCAAAGCTGCAATTGAAAGATTAGAAAGGAACTCAATAAGCTGTAATAAGCAAGGAAAACATGCTTATTAGGAAAGGACATGAAGTTCAGCTCGGTTCAGGAGGGGTTGCGGAAAGTCTACTTCAGGTTACATTTGCTAAGTTCAAAAGATTTAAGCAACTCAGAAAGGAAACACACAAGGAGACACATATACACACCTGCCACACAACCTTACCATCAAAAATTAAGAAATATTGTCCGAGAGAAATATTGTTTCTATGTAGGTTAGTGATAGAGGGTCTGCCCGGCCTGCGTAAGTTACCAGGTTCAATATCCAGATAGGGCTGTGAGAGACACCTGTCTGAATCTCTGGAGAGTTTTTGCCTGTCAGTGTCAACAGTGCTGAGCTAGGTGGATCATGGGCTTACTGTGTTCCCATATTGCAGGATTGGGAAACTTTTGGCCTCCAGATGTTGCTGATGTTCCCATCAGTCCTAGCAATCAGGTAACCTTATGCTGCAGTCCCACCCAACCAGGAAGCCTTTGACCCCTGGCATATGTGCAGATGTCAGGGAGCAATAGCTTCCTCCCTGCAGACATTCCAAGGGAGTTTTCTCTCTGTATGTTTCGTTCAACGTATGCCTGCTATGTACAAGGCGCGAACTAAAAAAGACAAAACCTTCCTGTTCCTTGCTCCTCAAATAATACACAGTTTTGTTCAGTTTCCTCAGTAAAATGTTATAAGGATTTCTTGCCCCCCCCTCCATTAGTGTCATTTAAGTGACTTTGCTAACAGGGGTGCACTCTGAGAGAGAGGCCTAGAGGTCCGCATTTGGAGCTAGAGAGGCCTAGAGGTCCACATTTGGAGTCTCCTTTCTGCCTTAATGAAAGGTCCCCTTGGGGTCTTACTGGGAGAACCGAGTGCTACCCGTTGGCACAATTCTAAGGGAAATCCGAACGGGGGTTTCATAGCCAAGGTCAGCAGGAATCTGTGAAGAGCTGCAGCTTGGCAGAAGTTAGCTCAGCGCTAACATGGATTTCCAGGATGCATCTGTCACCGAGATGCGCCGCTCAAGTCTACAGCTGGATTTTTCAAGGTCAGATGCTTGCAAAATACACCAGGAAGCTCATCTCTTCTATCGTGAATTGCCTGAAAGGACTTCAGAGCAAACATTGACTCCTGACCTTCCCATTATACATCGTCCAATTTTTAGCGTGGCCTTTTGATTGTGGCCCTGGCTGAGCCGCTGCCAAGCTGCTGTAATCTTTCAACCTTCTCCTTTTGAACTCTGCTGCCCTCTTTGGTCTTCCTGAGCTGCGCTACAGAGTCTCTTGATCTCCTCTGGGCCATTTCTACCCTAGAACAAACTTTTAAATCTTGCCTTTGTCAAGTCTTGTTTTCAGTTGCTTCTCTGGACGGCAGCCCTCGGTTGGTGCATCATTCCACCTCCTCCCACCCGGCTAAAATATTAGGCTTCTATTTTTAAAATCTTTCATTTATTGCTAGCTTTCCGTCCGAGCCCTGTGATGGAGCCAGACACCCGAAAGCAAGAAAAGTTTCTCTGTGCTCCAGAATTCCATCAAAGAATTAGCTCTTTTAAATGCCAGATATGAAAAGGGCAGCTGCTATAGGCATATCATAGAGATGGAAGGGACCCCGAGGCTCATCTAGTCCAACCCCCTGTAATGCAGGAATCTCAGCTAAAGCATCCATGACAGAGGGCCATCCAGCCTCTGCTTAAAAACCTCCAAGGAAGGAGAGTCCACAACCTTCCCGTCTTCTGCTGAATGGAGGTAGTGCCTGATTTATGTATAAGCTAAAGAAGCTATAGCTTAGGGCCCCACTCTCTTGGGGGCCAAAAAAATTAAAGGAAAAAAAACCTGAATGTACATTTCCAACATATAAGATTAAAAAACAAAATAAAACCCACATACAGCAACAGTGTTTTGTGTTGTGTAGGCGCCTATGATGTAAGTAATGGGCCCCACCTGCTAGCTTGCGCCCTAAAATATCACTGGTTTGCTCATTTCTATATAGTGTGGTACCTCGGGTTACAGACGCTTCAAGTTACAGACACTTCAGGTTACAGTCTCCGCTAACCCAGAAATAGTACCTCGGGTTAAGAACTTTGCCTTAGGATGAGAACAGAAATTGCGCAGGAGGCCCCATTAGCTAAAGTGGTACCTCGGGTTAAGAACAGTTTCAGGTTAAGAACGTACCTCCAGAATGAATTAAGTTTTTAACCCGAGGTACCACTGTATAGATTGGGACGCGGGTGGCGCTGTGGGTAAAACCTCAGTGCCTAGGACTTGCTGATCGCAAGGTTGGCAGTTCGAATCCCCGCGGCGGGGTGAGCTCCCGTCGTTCGGTCCCAGCTCCTGCTCACCTAACAATTCGAAAGCACCCCTAAGTGCAAGTAGATAAATAGATACCTACCCATGATGTAGATAGTCCACTGTGGATGACTTGCCACAAAGGCAGCAACAGGAGTGAAGTTCCTGCAGCCTCTCATGGGTAATTCCATGCATGTGTGTGCGCGCACGAGCGCTTTAACAATAATGTATAGATCCTAGAAACAGCCACAAGGCTGCTAACATTCTGGGGGGTGGGACAAAATTGGCAGTAGCTGCACCTTGCACCATGACGGCTGCTTTTGCTGCTAACAACCCAGCCCTACGTTCAAATCTTGGCAGCAAAATTAAGGCAGACTCTCCTTATCTTGCCCTGAGGTATTTCACCAGGTGCTGAATATTTAATTTTAATTAGAATGTGGCCTCTAACAATCTCTCTCCCCCTCCCCTCTATATTGGACTTAGGCTCTGGTGTTTATCAGCTTAAGGAGATTATCAGAAGAGATAATAAAGAAAAAAGAGAAAATATACGAACAAGATGAGATGTGCAAACAGCAAGATAAGACTGGATAGAATTATGAACTTTGTTTGGACTGATTTGGACATTAACGCAGTAGCAAGAAGATGATCAGAATCCCCCTTCGTATCTTGAAATATGGGTCCCCTCAACAAAATTTAAAAATTCGGCTTTGTAATTCGGAATTTATGTGATGTGATTTGATTCGATTGGTCGGTTAATAAAAATTATTTTAAATATATATATATTGGATTTAGGCTCAAAGAGGAACTCAGCAAATGACATCCAGTAAAGAGGTAAGCATCTCTAGACATTTTCACACAGCTGGTCGCCGGAAGACATTTCTTTAAATTGGGGCTGACAGTTACTACACTGAGCACTTATGGCTGGTGGCTACTAGCTAGTCAATACCTCCCCACCAGCATGGTTGGCAGCGGGGCTAGAGAGAAGGAGTTAGAATGAAGCCAGAGAAGGAGGGTACATCTAGGTGGGAGTTTATTGTGAGACAGAATTGTAGAATTGTAGAGTTGCAAGGGACCACCGGGGGTCATCTATTGCAATAATAATAATAATTTATTATTTGTACCCCGCCCATCCAGCTGGGCTTCCCTAGCCACTCTGGGTGGCTTCCAACAAAGATTAAAAATACATTAAAATATCACACATTAAAAACTTTCATGAACAGGGCTGCCTTCAGATGTCTTCTAAATGTCAGGTAGTCGTTTATCTCTTTGACATCTGGTGGGAGGGCATTCCACAGGGTGGGCACCACTACCGAGAAGGCCCTCTGCCTGGTTCCCTGTAGCTTTGCTTCTCACAGTGAGGGAACCGCCAGAAGGCCCTCGGCGCTGGACCTCAGTGTCCGGGCTGAACGATGGGGGTGGAGATGCTCCTTCAGGTATACAGGACCGAGGCCGTTTAGGGCTTTAAAGGTCAGCACCAACACTTTGAATTGTGCTCGGAAACATACTGGGAGCCAATGCAGATCTCTCAGGACCGGTGTTATATGGTCCTGGTGGCCACTCCCAGTCACCAGTCTAGCTGCCGCATTCTGGATTAATTGCAGTTTCCGGGTCACCTTCAAAGGTAGCCCCATGTAGAGCACATTGCAGTAGTCCAAGCGGGAGATAACTAGAGCATGCCATAGTACCTCAGGTTAAGAACTTTGCTTCAGGATAAGAATAGAAATCGTGCTGTGGTGGCGCAGTGGCAGTGGGAGGCCCCATTAGCTAAAGTGGTATCTCAGGTTAAGAACAGTTTCAGGTTAAGAACAGACCTCCAGAACGAATTAAGTTCTTAACCCGAGGTACCACTGTAGATGCTTCTCAGGGTCCCTTCCAACTCTGCAGTTCTATGATCTTATGGCTTTGCTTTGCTTTGTGTGGAATGGATGTCGATCTACAGAGTAGCATTGTCTTGCCTGGGCATAATTTCAGAGGAATCCCCCTGTTGGAAAGAGCTGCAAAAGAAGTGGAAACATGCATGCAGTTTGGCAGCGAAACCTCTTTCCATTCCTGCCCCCCTCCCCCCTTTTTTTGGATATAGTACAGGAATCCTTTTGTGGGTTCTGCATGGTGAAAACTGATATAAAACAGCTTGGGTTGGTTTTATGTATTCCCCCGCTCTCTCCCACCCCTCCCACGTTAAGCACTGGAACAAACTGGTCAGGAAGATTGAATGTTTATGCAGGAGGACGTCATGCAAGTGGGGCAAGCCAGTTCTCTGTGAGTTTATAAGGAAGCCAGCCAGACGAGGTCTCCAGTCTGTGCTTTGACCCCTGGTCGCCTTTTAATTTTTCAAAGTTTATCTAGCCCCATCTCAGCAGTGCTTGAATGGAAAGCGATCTGCCTACTCCGGGCTTTTGGCAGAAGGAGACTTCCCTCACATGGAAAAGTGTTTAATACCAATTTAATGGTCTGTCTAGCCGCTGTTACATCCCTTCCCTCTCCATTTCTCTCTCTCTCTCTCTCTCTCTCTCTCTCCTACTGACAAACAACACTGGAACAATTCTGTCAGGGGGGAGCGGGCCTTCTTCGTCCCCCTCACTGCGATGCAAAAAGCCACCCGCTGCCCCCCGCTTAAGCTTCCTTTAAAATTTGTTTTTACAATAAGTTGCGTAGCGAAAGACAAAAATCTGTAAAACGTCTTGAATTAGTCAGCAGTTTGTGGTGAATTTGGGGGAAGAGGGGAAAGGAGAGAGAGAGAGGAAAAAAAAAAGGGATGGGAGGACAATTTGATTTAGTTCACATTTAAAGGCGGACCTACCCAATTCTCCCTTTCCAAACAAAACGAAATCCAGTAGAACCACAGCCCTCCTTCAAAATGTGCACTTATTCTGATTTTGCAGTTCGATTCTCCGGCCAAGAAATGTGTACAAAAATACATACACCAGAGTGAGAAAGAAAGTATAAAGAAAGTAACATTCAGAAATGCTTTCTATTAAGGGAAATTGCTTTGCAAAAATATGTGTTTTAGGCAAAATTGCATACCAATCTGTTTATATTCTGAGAAATCCACATGAAAATGCTGATGGATTTCCACAGGCATTTTTTAAATTAAAATAACACAAACTGATGTGGAAATGTGGAGAATAGAATTTAGGACTGGAAGAAATGAGAAACTGAAATCAACGGATCTGCATGTCCCTAACAATTTCTCCCACTTTTTTTTTTTTTTTTAAAAAATAACATTCACACACATATTCTCTATCAATTAATGAGAAAAGAAACAGCTTTGGAAAATGATTGAGGGGTGGGACGAGGTGGCAGATTTCAGCGAACTTAAGGAAAGTCTCGTTTAAGGAAAGTGTATTTTTGTGTGTTCAAAAAATGGTTTTAAAGAGAAGCTCAGCTCATTCTGCAGGAATTTTTGGGCGACCAAAATAAAGAACAATGCAGCTTTTAGAAGACAACTGAAGGCTCCCCTGTATTGGGAAGTTTTTTTAATCTTTGGCATTTTACTATGTTTTTATATGTGCTGGAAGCTGCCCAGAGTGGCTGGGGAAATCCAGCCAGATGGGTGGAGCATTAATCATCATCATCACCCCCTTTTTTCTAAACTAAAAAATCCTCAGTGCTTCAACCTTACTTTAAAGGGAAGTCTCTCTGTCCCATGGATCATTTTGTGTTTGGTTCTATGGCTGCAATTGTTTCACGGTGGCCTGGGCTTACGGAAGTATTGGGTTGGTTTCATAGGTTCCTGTTTCAAATGCTGTCACATCTGCAAAACCGTAGAGGGAGGCTTTGTTTCCAATCAGAGCATGTCCTGTGACTTCTCGCTGAAATCCTGAAATTTTCTACACCACAGATGTTCTTGCATTAATGACATGTTGCAGATACAACTACAGTAGTACCTCGGCTTACATACGCTTCAGGTTACATCTGTACAGGTTACAGATTCCACTAACCCAGAAATAGTACCTCAGGTTAAGAACTTTGCTTCAGGATGAGAATAGAAATAGTGCTTCAGCGGCGCGGCGGCAGCGAGAGGCCCCATTAGCTAAAGTGGTCTTCAGGTTAAGAACAGTTTCAGGTTAAGAACGGACCTCCGGAATGAATTAAGTACTTAACCTGAGGTACCACTGTATGTACTTGCAAGGTTGGGGAGTCTGAAGGGGCCCCCCTAACACACATCACAGAAAGCTGCCTTTCACTGACCAGTGGTCCATTTATGTTAGAGTCCTCAATAATAAAAATAAATAAATAATATATTGTTTATACCCCGTCCATCTGGCTGGGTTTCCCCAGCCACCCTGGGCAGCTTCCAACCAAATATGAAAAACAATACAGTGTTCCACAGGGCAGGTGCCACTACCAAGAAGGCCCTCTGCCTGGTTCCCTGTAACCTCACTTCTCGCAGCAAGGGAACCGCCAGAAGGCCCTCCGAGCATCAGGTATACTGGGCCAAGGCCGTTTAGGGCTTTAAAGGTCAGCACCAACACTTTGGATTGTGCTCGGAAACGTACTGGGAGCCAATGAAGAGTTTCAGGTGAGCATCTATCTACCTGGATATGCCAAGACAAATCAACTTGGGACCTCCAGCATGCTCTGCCACTGCGTGATGGCCCTTCCTCAATCGGAGAAGCATTGCCAAACAACTAAGAAATAAAAAAGTGATGTATGAAAAGAGCCGTAGCTAGGTGATCTTGCGCCCCTGGCAGAACTCTCCAGATTGCGCTCCCTAGCCACAAATTAGCTCTTCTTTCTGCTTCTCTTCCAACCGCCCCCCCCTCCACCCATTCAATTCATCCTCTATTTAAAACCATTTTTTATGAGGCAATAATCAATATTTATATTTATGGACATATTTTTAAGCCGATTTTGTGCCCCCCAATTGTCTTCACCCCTGACGGTGGCCCACCCCACCACCCACTAGCTACGGCCCTGTGTATGGACTGCCCGGTAAAAACCTTCCACTAATGCAAAATACAACAAAATTGTATTATGCCAAAGTGTGACCCATTGTAATGAATGTGCATGACTAACTTGGATCCGTTCATTTCAATGATACTACCAAAAAAGACAGACTAAAGATACCCATGTTGCAGATAGTCTTGCAACAGAGAGAAAAGGATGCCAAAAAACCCAAAACTGATATATTTGCTGATTATGTCTTCTTCTTTTATTTTATTTTCTTTTAAAAAAAAACTTTGAAAACATTGCCTAAGAGAGAGAAGGCAAGACAGCTCTGTGAATGTACAGTAGTGGTTGAACAGCACTCTCCACCAAGAACTTTTCTTTTCCAACCACCCCACAAAGTGTTTTTTCCCTACCCTTACTGATCAAAGGGATGTTTTCAGCTGTTTGATGTTCAATGTGTCCCCCAATTCCCCTTCCCCCCTTCCTTTCTTCCTTCTGTTGTCCCCCTTCACTCAAATGCTTCAGCCAGCCTCAGGCTTCCCTCACCTTACATATTCTTCTATAGACAGGAGGAGCAACAAAGTCCTGTTTTGAATCAGATCATGAAGTTCAAATGCTGCGCTTTTTATTTCAGCAGCTCCTGGGCTTACTAACTTTGACTTTCCGGCTAACTTGGCAACGAATATTGTTTGGTACTTTAATGGGGAGTGAGAGAGGGTTGGAGTCTCACTTGAAACCTTCAGAGTTTTCTAACTTCCCAACTGGTATGTCAGAATATATTATACAGTGTAATTTATCTACTAAATCTAAGGCCCACCTTTTGGTCTGACAAACTCATGAGATGGTTTACAGTAATCTCTGTGCAAAACCTTATTTTGCAAGGGTTTTTTTTTTTTTACGAGTTTGTGGAACATTTTGTGCTGAGGCATTTTTTAATTCTTTGATATGGTTTTAATTGTGTTTTATGGCTGTTTCTCTTTTATTTTCGAGTCGCTTTGGAGGGGGAAAATGTTTTTTAAAGTAATGATAAAGATAAAGGGACCCCTGACCATTAGGTCCAGTCGTGACCGACTGTGGGGTTGTGGCGCTCATCTCGCTTTATTGGCCAAAGGAGCCGGCGTACAGCTTCCGGGTCATGTGGCCAGCATGACTAAGCCGCTTCTGGCGAACCAGAGCAGCGCACGGAAACACTGTTTACCTTCCCGCCGGAGCAGTACCTATTTATCTACTTGACTTTGACGTGCTTTCGAACTGCTAGGTTGGCAGGAGCAGGGACCAAGCAACAGGAGCTCACCCCATCGCGGGGATTCGAACCGCCAAAATTCTGATCGGCAAGTCCTAGGCTCTGTGGTTTAACCCACAGCGCCACCTGCGTCCCTCAGAGTAATGATATACATAACTAAAATAAAGAACAAAACATGAAACCTATATGGGGCAGTTATCACAAACCTGGGCTCAAAATTTTGGGTTCAAATGTGCGCTCATCTTCAGCCAAGGGTGCCCAGTCTTTCTTGTGTATATTTGGTAAAATGCTAGTGATTTTTCCCCCATGAGAAACTGAGAGAAACCGAAATAAACAGATTGGTCCTAACCTGAACCTTTAGTGACTACAATCAGCTTATGATGGGCCCGTTCACAGTTTATTTGTTGTATTTGCTAGTAACTTTTCTCACAGGGTGCCCCAAAGTTTAGCAAACAGGTAACAGCTTTGCCAATGTGAGAACAGGATGCTGGACTAGATAGGACACTGGCCTGATCCAGCACACTCTTCTTATGTTCTTAGACTGAGCAGACCCATAGGTCCCCTCACCTGAGACTTCCCCACAAGGTGAGATGTCTTGTATTTCTGTTTAAGTTATACTTATGCTTCTTGAATTGGCATCTTAGCATGCAAATTTTATGCAAATCTATACTCCCCCTCTTTTTTATGATGTTGTAGCTGATGTATCGGGACGCGGGTGGTGCTGTGGTCTAAACCACTGAGCGTAGGGCTTGCCGATCAGAAGGTCGGTGGTTCGAATCCCCGCGACGGGGTGAGCTCCTGTTGCTCAGTCCCTACTCCTGCCAACCTAGCAGTTTGAAAGCACGCCAGTGCAAGTAGATAAATAGGTACCACGGTGTTTACGTGCGCTGCTCAGGTTTGCCAGAAGCAGCTTAGTCATGCTGGCCACATGACCCGGAAGCTGTACGCCGGCTCCCTCGGCCAATAAAGTGAGATGAGCGCCGCAACCCCAGAGTCGTCCGCGACTGGACCTAATGGTCAGGGGTCCCTTTACCTATGTATGATGGAAGCCATCTGGAGTGGCTGGGGCAACACAGTCAGATAGCTGGGGTATATGTATTCTTATTAAAAATTATTATTAAATAGGACATCCCTATTTTCGTTGGAGAAATGTTGGAGGGTATACAAACCACATCTGTTGTTGGTACATTTTCTGTCAAACACACACACACACACAGAGAAAGAGAGAGATATGAAACCACTTCCTGACCTGGGCAGAATCTGCCTTGCACCATCACTTCAGAAGTAATCTCTGCTGTCCCTAGAAAACCTCCCATTAATCCACATCAACCCTAAGGCTGCAGAGGAGTCATTTCCTCCCGGCACGCAGCACTGGGTTTCGCAACACGCCGGCCATTTGGCAGGAGGCTCCCAAAGCCACAAAAGGAAGAGAATTAGCCGTGTCAGCATCTTCTCTGCCTGCGGAGTGGAACCCGGTCCCCTTTCCCTTTCCAGAAAGCCGTTGTTAAAAGCCTGCATGAAAGCCTGGAGGAAAGTAATTCTCGCCAGCTGTTCCTCTGCCTGGAGCCAGCCACATTGAGCAGAGCTAGCTGGAGCATGCAGCAAGCAATGCAGTGCTGTGCTGAAGGCAGAGCAGAATATATGTGGCCCGTGGTATATTGGACAGGCGCCTCTAAGCCAGACACGTTACAAGGGAGGGGCTACGGGTGAAGTCAGAGGCCAAGGCCACATTCATCCCATCCATCTAAAGCACTATGACGCCCCTTTAAACAGCCATGGCTTCTTCTCCCAGAGAATTCTGGGAGCTGCAATTTGTTAAGGGAGCTGAAGGCTGTTAGGAGGCCCCCTATTCCCTTCACAGAGCTACAACAGACCCTCCAAGTGTCCCTATTTTCCAGGGACAGTCCCGGATTTACAGAAGCCGTCCCAGTTTCTGATTTGATCCCAGAATGTCCTGCGTTTCCTTAGGACGTCCCCGAGCCGAGGAGATAAGTAACTAGACAACCTTTAGGAGACACCTGAAGACAGCCTTGTATAGGGAAGGTTTAATGTTTTATTATACTTTTATATGTGTTGGAATCCGTCCAGAGTGGCTGGGGAAACCCAGTCAGATGGGCAGGGTATAAATGATGAAATTATTGTTGTTGTTATGGAATGGAATGTCCCTGTTTTCATTGGAGAAATCTTGGAGGGTATGTTACAATTTCCAAATGATTTAAGACTCAATCCCTCTCCACGGGGAATTTAGCAGGACCCGAGCGCAACAGAACTCTCTACTTGGGGTTCCCAACAACAGGAATTCAGAGGTTATAGTGTCTCCCAATTGGACTACCGTAACGTGCTCTACGTGGGGCTACATTTGAAGGTGACCCGGAAACTACAACTAATCCAGAATGCGGCAGCTAGACTTGTGACTGGGAGCAGCCGCTGAGACCACACAACACCAGTCTTGAAAGACCTACAATGGCTCCCAGTACATTTCCAAGCACAATTCAAAGTGCTGGTGCTGACCTTTAAAGCCCTAAACGGCCTCGACCCAGTATACCAGAAGGAGCGTCTTCATCCCCATCGTTCACTGAGCCCCATCGTTCACTGAGCTGTTGGAAGCTGCCCAGAGTGGCTGGGGAGACCCAGCCAGATTGGGGGGGGGTATAAATAAATTGTTGTTGTTGTTGTCGTCGTCATCATCATCTCCAATAGTGGAGGGAGAACATAGCCACTGAAGCCACCGATAGCCTTATCTTCCATTTCCAATGCTCTTTTAAAGCTAGCCAAGTGTAGGGTTGCCATATTTCAAGTTGTTGAGCTTTCTTTAGGAAAACCCCAAAGTTTGTCTTAAAAGCTTTTTTAAAAAAACACCTGCCAAAACCCCCACGAATTTTCAATTGCTTGAGATCCAAGACAAAGCACCACCTTTCGTAAATTCCCTCTGGACATCAATTCTACCTTTGAAGTCCTGGGGACTTCAAGTGGCTGGGCATCCCCACATCTGGTAGGAACGGATTCTATAATTTAACTCTTTTTGGGTCTGTCTTGTCTTGAATCTTACAGCAGCCCTACATTTTGTTTCAGTGCAGAGAAAAACAGAAGACGACAAGGCCTCTCCCGCTTAAGTCTTCCTTCCTTATGCTTTGACCAGTGGTTCTGGGATCTGTTTTTACTTGTTCTGCTTATCCACTTAATACACACACTAGAAAGAACAAGAGCATTTTGTAGTGTTATTAGGCACAGAGAGGATGAAGGCATATAGCTGTCATCTAAATATTTTCCATTGAACCCGTAATTAACTATTTCTAAGAGTTTGGCTGCACTACAAAGATAGAGAGCCAAAGAACGAAAGCATATTAAATTTCCTCTGCTATCAATCAGTAGTTCTCCCTCAAACACAAAGTGTCCCTTTGAGGCGATTCTTGTCTTATTGCTGTTTTGCTCAAAGGAGGTGGAGGCAAAAACAACAAAACAGACTCCGTGGCGTTAGGAGTCCTTTGCATTACATACCTTGAGAAAGCGCAACGTTTTTAGGAGTGCTAACGGAGCCATTTTGTTAATCCGTTCAGATAATTGAATTTAATTAATTTGTAGGTATTGTGGCTTACAACCCTTGCCAAAATTCACCTCTTATTCGGGTGCAGAAACAACTTAATTAGCACCAGGAAACACACCATTCTGTTCTTAAATTAGAGGTGTTATCGCAAAGATCACTTTGGGATAATGTGTTTCTTTCCATCCCCATCTAAGCAAATTGCACTCCTAGATTATATTTATTGTGCCTCTGATAACTCAGCAGTTGCCCTTCAGGGTCCAAACCTATAAGAACATGAGCACTCCAGATCATTATTGTCTCACTTCAGCATTTTCCATATGCCACGGATTCATACAGAGCAAGCAGTTTGGAGTTGTATAAACTTCCTTTGGAACAAGGATGGCAAACCAAACCTTGCTGAGGTCATCAATGTTTTTCTGTTTCCACCAGATGAGTAGATGTTTGGAAGATGTAACTTCACCGGGCTGATTTTCATTTGTTATACAGTTGTAGGAGACATGCTGGACATGGTGGTGGGATAGAATTGTGTTGTTGTTGTTTAGTTGTTTAGTCATGACCGACTCTTCGTGACCCCATGGACCAGAGCATGCCAGGCACTTCTGTCTTTCACTGCCTCCCACAGTTTAGTCAAACTCATGCTGGTAGCTTCGATAACACTGTCCAACCATCTCGTCCTCTGTCGTCCCCTTCTCCTTGTGCCCTCCATCTTTCCCAACATCAGGGTCTTTTCCAGGGAGTCTTCTCTTCTCATGAGGTGGCCAAAGTCTTGGAGCCTCAGCTTCAGGATCTGTCCTTCCAGTGAGCACTCAGGGTTGATTTCCTGAAGAATGGATAGGTTTGATCTTCTTGCAGTCCATGGGACTCTCAAGAGTCTCCTCCAGCGCCAGAATTCAAAAGCATCAATTCTTCGGCGATCAGCCTTCTTTATGGTCCAGCTCTCACTTCCATACATCACTACTGGGAAAACCATAGCTTTAACTATACGGACCTTTGTTGGCAAGGTGATGTCTCTGCTTTTTAAGATGCTGTCTAGGTTTGTCATTGCTTTTCTCCCAAGAAAACGTCTCTGAGTTATTCAAGCCCCTTTGCCATGGCAAGGCAGTGATCCATGAAGGGGGGATAGAATTGTAACCACCCCAAACTTAGGACTCTCCTTCCTCCTAATCCTGCTCAATAGGGCTTCCTAACGCTGTTGATCTGGCTGCATCTAATGTCATTTGACTTAGGGAAACAGAAAGAGGACTTAGTTATAACACCCCTATTCTTATGCCAAGAATTACTGCCCAGCATTCCCTGCCCCCTCCCTACCCCAATAAGGCAGTGCTCCATCTGCCATTTCCTGTATTCATTAACTGTGAAATAGCCAACTTCTGTACAGTTTTATGAGCCAAGTGGGTCTTTGTTCATTACATTGGGAAAAGCACTATTGTCCTGCAAGCTGTTATCAGCCGTTTACAACAGCCCAGTTTGGATGATTGTACTACAGTTTATTAATCTGAAATACAGTATGTATGAAACTTTTGCTCATGCACCAAACCCATTGGAGTGAGCTGTGATTAATTTTCTTAAACTTATATATATATATATGGTTCACAAGATAAAACTGGGAATCCCGTAAGTAACATTAGTTTTCCATTTTGTCCCAACAAGGAAACCATGGTTACTAACATTTGAGAAGGCAATAATCTTAAACTAACTTCAAACCATGGCTTACTCTCCTGACTTGTTCTGGAAACCATGAGTTAATCATGGCTTGATCGTGTCTTGCAGTAAAGTGAGGAGTGAAGGGTGAGTAAAATTTTTCTAACTTTCCAAAGCAATATGAGAACTGAAACACAGTGTCTTCTTTTCAAATTTTGCAGTGGAGCTGTCCACCCAAGTAGTGTGTTTTTTTAAAAAAAATGTATCAGAATGCAAATGTCAGTGAAAACTGTATTATATTAGGAGAAATTGCTTTGCAAAAGTGTGCATATTAGGAGAAACAGCATAGGAAACTTGTGTATGCTAGGAGAAGATGCTAGTGAATTTTCATGATGACTTTCGCAAAATTCTCAAACTGATGTGAAAATTTGGAGAGCTGGGATTTAAGATTGTAAAATGAGGAGCAGAGAGAAATTGAAATACATAGCTTCAACCATCCCTATCCTTGGTCTCCAAGGTCCTAGTCTAAAATTCTAACACTGGCTGATTATAAAATCAATTACTATTTACCATCAATCATTCTTCGTAAAGCTGCCTCTTAAAAATTCAAATCAGAAGCATCATCAGAAATCATTCTTTGTTCATGATCACGACAGCCACAGAAATATTCCATAGAGTCAAAACATAGCATTCCAGTCCCAATGTTTTCTTTTCTTATTATTCGAAATTGCTCCCACCACACATAATAAGATTCTAAGTTAATGAACTGAATACAGAGGCTGGAGTGTATGTACCAAACATTCTATGTCTGAAATATGTATATCCTGGTGGTGGTGGTGAGACCTAATTTTCCCCCTAGTGGCACAGTGACCTAGACAAGTCTGGATCTGCCTGGTAGCCTCGACAACAGGAAGAGTGATGAATGGGTCAAGTCTCCCTCTTGCTCTGCCTGAGCCGCCTCTGCCATGGCACCATCCATCAGCGTGACACTTCAAGAAATTCTGCTCAGATTTATCGACAGGGCATTCTGCAGGCAGAAGGCAAAGGCATATATCCCCAAAGCTGAAAGAGGAGATAACCGGTAAGGAGCATTATGCCATTTACTTATCCGAGAAGCAAATTGACAAATTCTACTTGGCTCAGACAGCTAAGTTCGAAGTGTAAGATTGGAAATGTATGCTTCTGCTTTAGACAAACCACAGCTGATTGTGTCCTCTTGACCCTAATCTCTGGTTAATCTAAAGCAGGCTTCCTCAAACTCGGCCCTCCAGATGTTTTGAGACTACAATTCCCATCATCCCTGACCACTGGTCCTGCTAGCTAGGGATCATGGGAGTTGTAGGCCAAAAACATCTGGAGGGCCGAGTTTGTTGAAACTAACCAGCTAGCTTTATACACTATGGTTTGTATTTGGTTTGTTTCAACTAACCACGGTCAAGACTAGTCACAGTTTGCCTGGGTTTGGTCAACAAGGAAGGCTATGGCTGATGAAAAATGGAAGCACATGCTTTTGATCTTCCCACTACCTTTCTAGAAAAGGTAAGAAGTGTGGAGTGCACAAATCTAAGGCTCATTCTCATAACCGTAGTTTATCATTATGAGCCAACAGGTCATTTCCTGCTTGGACATCTCTTACCGATTTATTTGGACCTTAACATTTAAATACCTTTGGTCTTGAAGAGTGTTCTAGAATGCATTCTAGAAGCTGGTGCTGGTCCTGGTGTACAAAGCCCTATACAGCTTGTGATCAGGACAGCAGAAAGATTGTTTCATCCCTTCTGTACTATACAATGCCAAAGTAAGGCCTTTATGGTGGTGGCACCAACTCCCTCCCTTTTCGTATCAGAAAAGTGCCATTTCTTAGCATCACTGATTTTAAAAACACTTAACTAAAAAGGTGCCGAAGATTAAGAAGGTATGTTTTTAAAAAATGTTTTAATACAAGGTAAGCATCATCTTAAGAGAAGAGTTCTGCTTCTCTGAGAAGAAGACTATATTTTCTAAAATAAAACCTACTACTACATGTTTTCACAATCTAAAAACAAAGTGTGTTCAGAAATAGTTTTACCCAGATGCAAGTTTAATTGATAGTCCAATTTGATTGACTAAAACTCACATTATTATATTTTTATATTTTAAAAAATACTCTAATCAGATTGCAATCTTACCAATAGGTATAATTCCAGTGAACACAAAAACTAAATCAGTACTATCAGATACTGCAATACCTTCCAAAACAAATAAAAAGCCTAACCTTGAAAATAAAGAGTATCTGGAAACCTGAGGTACTGTATACAGCCCTCCTCACCATTAGAATAGACTCGTAGATTTGGAAGGGACCCTGAGGATCATCTGCTCCAACTCCCTGCAATGCAGGAATATGCAGCTGCCCTAGAAGGGAATCGAACCTGCGATCTTGGCGTTATCAGCACCACACTCTAACCAACTGAGCTATCCACAAGTGTCATGACCCATGACTCAGAGACCATATGATGTGCAATGGATTCAAAAGGAAGAGGAGCCTTTGACTCTGTCCTTTTGCCGGGGGGAGGGGGCGACGACTTTCAGGACTGTCTTCAGTCCCCTCCCAACCAGAGGACACCGCCTTGCCAGCTTCTGATAGTTAAACAGGGGGGGAACAATGCTGTCCAGAGTTGTAAAGACTATGGAGAGAATAACTGGGTGCACTCTTCCCACCTTGGATCAAATCTATGCTTCCAGGTGCTATAAGATAGCTGCAGAGATAGCACAGGATAGTGTGCACCCCAGAAATGATCTCTTTCAGCTTCTGCCTTCTGGAAGAAGGTACAGGGTTATAAAGACTAGGACTAGCCGCCTGAGAAACAGTTTCTATCCAAACACGATTTTGGTTTTAAATGCAGTGTAAGGAGTCTCTTGGGATGCTGTTGGCACTGTAGGTTAAACCACAGAGCATAGGACTTGCCGATCAGAAGGTGGGCAGTTCGAATCCCCGTGATGGGGTGAGCTCCCATTGTTCAGTCCCTGCTCCTGCCAACCTTGCAGTTCGAAAGCACGTCAAAGTGCAAGTAGATAAATAGGTACTGCTCCGGCGGGAAGGTAAACAGCGTTTCCGTGCGCTGCTCTGGTTCGCCAGAAGTGCCTTAGTCATGCTGGCCACATGACCCGGAAGCTGTATGCCGGCTCCCTCGGCCAATAAAGTGAGATGAGTGCCGCAACCCCAGAGTCGGTCACGACTGGACCTAATGGTCAGGGGTCCCTTTACCCTTTACCTAAGGAGTCTCTGTGGGAGTGGATTGTATTTTTAAAATGGGGTATCAGAGTTTTTAGGGGGCTAACCAGGTTGGGATACCTGGGATAGCAGGCTTGTTGGTTTTGAATGTCTTATGTAGATTCCCCCCCGCCATTTTGTTGTTCTGTATAGGACAATGACAATAAAGATTATCGTATCGTATCGTTAGTTAGTTCATTATTGCACTGCTGCTGTTGATGATGAAAGAAACAAAAAGAGGATAGGTTCAGGGCTGGATTACCCAACTGGCAAACTAAGCGTGTTCTTAGGGCACTGTAATTCAAGGGCACCACAGATTTAAATTTAACATTTGATATTTCACAAAAAAAGGAAGGATCAAACCTCAGTTGGTAGAGCCTGATACACTTAACCCCAGGGTCATAGGTTCGAGCCCCATGTTGGGCAAAAGATTCCTGCATTACAGGGAGTTGGACTAGATGATCCTTGTGGTCCCTTTCCAATTCTACGATTCTATTCTATGATTCTATTCTATGCCAACAGACTACCTTAACCACCTGTACACAAACTTCCCCCATCTTTCTGTTCCTATTTTATTGCTTATCACCTAAACCAGGAACCATCCTACTAATGTAGATGGAAATGATGTGAGGAAATCAGATCTTGTTATAATAATAATAAATAATAATAATTTATTATTTATACCCCGCCCATCTGACTGGGTTTCCTCAGCCACTCTGGGCTGCTTCCAACAAAACACTAAAATACAATAACCTATTAAACATTAAAAACTTCCCTAAACAGGGCTGCCTTTAGATGTCTTCTAAAAGTTTGCTAGTTATTTTTCTCTGACATCTGGTGGGAGGGCATTCCACAGGGCAGGTGCCACTACCGAGAAGGCCCTCTGCCTGGTTCCCTGTAACTTGGCTTCTCACAGCGAGGGAACCGCCAGAAGGCCTTCGGCACTGAACCTCAGTGTCCAGGCAGAACGGTTTATGGGTTAGAATTGTAAGATTTGTGGAACTGCAGTTGGGAGAGACCACAAGGATCATCTATTGTAGTCCAACCCCCTGCAATGGAGGAATATGCAACAGTCTCATATGGGGATTGAACCTGAAGCCTTGGTCTTATCAGCACCATGATTTATCCAACTGAGCTATCCAGGCCATGACGTAATAAATCTGTTTCATTTTATTTCTCTTTTTTATGGTTTGGTGTTTTTATTTTGAATCACGTAGGGAGGGCACCATCATTTTTCATTGCTTAGGGTATTCATCCAGCCCTAGGTACATGGGTCCTAGGCTGCATAGAGCTTTAAAGGTGCTGGTTTTGACCTTTAAAGCCCTATGCAGTCTAGGACCCACGTACCTACAGGACCACCACTCCTGGTATGCCCCGCGGAGGACCTTAAGGTCCACAAATGACAACACTTTGGAGGTCCCAAGCCGCAAAGTGGTTAGATTGGTCTCAACTAGGGCCAGGGCCTTTTCAGTACTGGCCCCGACTTGGTGGAACCCTCTGTCACAACTAAGGCTCTGCGGGACTTTACATCTTTCCGCAGGGCCTGTAAGACAGAGCTGTTCCGCCTGGCCTTTGGTTTAGACTCAGTCTGACCTTTATGTTTCCCTCCCCTTATGGTTTTGATCTATGGGCTATTATTAATATGAGGCTTCATTTTAAATTGTATTTTAACCTGTATTTTAAATTGTGTTTTTTCTCTCTATTATGTTTTTATTGTAATTTTACTGGTGTTAGCTGCCCTGAACCCAGCTCTGGCCGGGGAGGGCGGGGTATAAATAAAAATTTATTATTATTATTATTAGTTAAAACAGGTAGGTTAAAATATTCAGTCATCAGGAAAACCAAATGAAAAATAGCCCAGGTTAGGTAGACAATTTAGAGAGGAGGAAGGATCCTCATATAGGCCTTAAATCTATTCTGTTCTAGAGCACAGTGCTATGTTGTCTTTTATGGGCTGACCATATGGAAATCAAGCTTTTGCTGTGTCCCACACAGCCGTTTTCCTAATCCTGCCTCCTGAACCATTTAATTATACTCCATCACAAAACCCAGAGCTGAGTCTTGACAGGAACAATTATCACCTTACTTCCATTGTGGCCATTGGGGGGGCATTTCTATAGGCAACCAAGAGGGAGGGGGGAACCACACAAGCCTTTTAGACTTCTGGGGTTGAGGAAGAGAGAGAAGCAAAAGCATTTTATCAGTCACGTCACATCCCCTGCCCAATTCTAAGACCAAAGAATTGCATGCATGCATGCACGCACACACACACACACACACACACACACACATATATATATATATATATATATATATATATATATATATATATATATATACCAACCCTTCTCTGACAAGGATATGTTCACAAAGAGGCCATTCATGGGAACTGTGCTGAGGCGAATGCAGGGCACAAAGGTCAGAGGGCCCTGAACTTTGATCTATGGTTTTGAATTTGGCAGGCTTTGAGAAGGCTCCTGCTTCACTGGCTTTCCTTGATTAACCCAGTAAGAATGGCCGGAGAAGGGTCTGTGATCTGCCTCGGATTAGCGGCCTAGACGGTGTTCTGCGAAGCTTAAAAATCTCATCAAGCAGCATAATGAGAAATTGGGGAGAGAAAGGGTGAATGGGGAAAAGGGAGGAGGGACTCAGCTTTGGGTTTTAATTATGCAGGCACGGATCTGAAATGGAAGAAGTTACCTGGGAAGTTGCCTCTGCGGAACAATCAGGGCATTGTCTGCCTGGCAGAAGTGATTTCTATTATTATTTATTTTTTATTTAAAAAAAAAAAACTTGGAAGAAACTAGAATTGGACAAAAGGTATTGATTTGATGGGTATGTCTCGCCCATTTCAAAAAGGCCATCTCTTCTCCCCACAGGAACACTCTCTATTGTTGATTTACCATTTAAAAGAAAGAGAACGGCATCCCTAAACTTAGGAGGAGAGCTTAAAAGAAAAGAAGATTTAAATAGGACAAAATTCTGCTATTACTTATATTCATAACTGACCTGGAAGGCGCTTGAGCTGACATCCAGGCTTGTCCCCTCCCCCCTCCTGTTTTATTCTCACAGCAACCCTGTGAGGTAGGTGAGGCTGAGAGACTGTGAATGGCTCAAGGTCCCCCAGTGAGCTTCTTGGCTTCCTTTGGATATGAACCCATGTCCTAGTCCAACAGGGACGCGGGTGACGCTGTGGGTTAAACCATAGAGCCTAGGACTTGCCGACCAGAAGGTTGGCGGTTCGAATCCCAGCGACGGGGTGAGTTCCCATTGCTCGGTCCCTGCTCCTGCCAACCTAGCAGTTTGAAAGCACAAAGTGCAAGTAGATAAATAGGTACCACTCCGGCGGGAAGGTAAATGGTGTTTCTGTGCACTGCTCTCGTTAGCCAGAAGCGGCTTAGTCATGCTGGCCACATGACCCAGAAGCTGTACGCTGGCTCCCTCAGCCAATAAAGCAAGATGAGCGTCACAACCCCAGAGTCGGCCATGACTGGACCTAATGGTCAGGGGTCCCTTTACCTTTACCTTTACCTTTACCTAGTCCAACACTCTAACCAGCACATTGGTTCAATTATTCAGAGGGAAAAATTCATCACAATTCACATAGCCAGACCATGCCCTGAGTCCTGGCATGGCTGTCCTAGAGTGGGAAAATCTGTTAATTTTGGTTTCTCTTGTTTCCCCCCTTTCCCCCCATCTTAAGTTCAGTCATCCACATTTGCATATCACTTTTAGGTGTTCCCGCTCCTCCAAAGGCCTCATGAAAATTCATTAGCATTTCAGTGCAACATTCTCCTCATATGCACGTTGTTACAAAGCAATTTTATGCACACTTTACCCAAGTATATGCAATTTTGCACTCATCACTTGCAAAAGTTCGGATTGCAAAATTTGGAGACGTGCGAATGTCTAAGCATACGGTTGCATACTGTTTCAGAAAGTATGGATTAGGTATTGTATTGTAATTTTATCTTGTGAACCGCCCTGAGACTCACGGGTATAGGATAGTACAGTAAACAAATTTAATAAATAATAATGAATAAATGAATGAGTGAGTGAGAACTGAATCAAATTTCTCCCTCACTCCTGTCTGTCCCACTGTTGGAACTCAGAGTCTAGTACATCCTCATATTGTGTGTGTGTGTGTGTGTGTGTGAGAGAGAGAGAGAGAGAGAGAGAGAGAGAGAGAGAGAGAGATTTTTATTAAGCTTTCTATTTTACAATTTAAAATATTCATTAAAGAGCCTTAAAATGTCAATGACTTCCCTTCTTCTCTTTCAATGGTTCAATTTGCATATCATAAATCCCTGCATATTTTACATAAACTAAACCATTCAGTATTCCATTAATACATCCATCAAAACTTGTTTACACTGTTGAATTTATCTTAATACTGCCAGCGTTTTCATGGACCTAGTTCATTCTTGATCCATTCTTACCAGGGGAAGTCTGCTTTTCAATCCTAAAGTAAGCTGGCGCCAGCCATAAAGAGCTGCCACTTGGGTACTGCAAACCTAAGGCCACACCCACCTCATTCCTATGTTGACAACAGCCTCTGTAGCTTGGTACTACCTGTGACCAACACGTTCACCTTTCAGAGTCTCAGAGTCCTCCATATGGCTCTTCCTCAATCATTGGACACTTGCTAAGGTGGGACAATGGGGAAAGCTCTCCTCTACACCTCCCACCAGATGTACCTCTGAGAATGCTATAGAATCAGCAGGCCGTCATCTGTGGACTGCGGTGACCTTGACAGTGTGTGCAATCTCTCAGATAGCTGTTTAGGGCTTTGTAGACCAGATCTTGGCTCAGAAGATAATCCCCAGCCAGTGCAACTCCCTCTGTATTGTTATCACATGGCATGGTAGGAATGCAAGTGGTCCATTGGCTCTGTAATGGGGAGGAGAAAGTCCAAATGGAGCAAATGTTGGCTGTTGACCCATTTTCTTATTTTAAGCACAATACTTTTCTACAGTTCCTTAAGTGTATTTTTAATATTTTCTGCATATACAAATTAACTTAGTTTGCTCATTTAATCATCTACTTTAAATATATACTCTCATAAAACTGCAGGTTCTTAGAATAATCCTAGCAATGTTCTTATCAGTTTACAGTTTATTTGTAAATATTCAATAAATCATTTCCATTCTTTTATAAAAAGTTTGTTATCTTGATTTCTTATTTTTCAGTAAGTTTCGCCATTTCTGCATATTCCATAAGTTTTTGTATCCATTCTTCTTTTGCTGGGACTTCTTCTTCTTCCCAATTGTAGGGCAAGTAACTTTCTTGCTGCTGCAGTCACATACATGAATAGATGTCTAGTCTGTCCCTATAATCCTCAGATTATAGTCTGTCCCTATAATCCTCAAAAGGCAAACTTCTGGGTTGTTGTTGTTGTTGTTTTACAAACATTATTTTAAACATCTTTTTCAATTCATTATATATCATTTCCCAGTAAGCTTTAACATTGCTACAAGACTGCCACATGTGATAAAAAGAACCTTCTTTCTCATTGCATTTCCAACACTTATTTAATTTGGATTTAAACATTTTTGCCAATTTACTCGGTGTTACGTACCATCGATACAACATTTTCATATAATTTTCTCTTAGTCCATAACATGCTGTAAATTTTATATCCATATTCCACATTATTAGCATTATAAATTTAATTAATTACTTGCCCTTCCCCCAAGGTGCCAGGGCAGTGGTGTAGCGTGGGTTGCCAGGAAATGGACAGAATACGCATGTGCATTCAACTGCCTAACGGCATCCATGTCACCCAGGAAATTGCAGCTGCAGAGATAAGAAATTAAGAGTTGCTCTGTCGTCTGGAGAGGCCACTTCTTGGTTCGCATGGAGAAGCTGTTTTCAGCAGAACCCAGCAATGGAAGTATGCAGCTGTATTGAGGCAGCACCGGGTGTTGAAATTTTGTGCCCCCTAACAGTTTTGCACCCAGGGCAACAACCCTGTGCCCCACACTGTGTCAGCGTGAGTCACAGGAATAGAAAAGGCAGTATTAAGAACAGCTTAAACAAAATCAGTCATGGGAGTAGGGTGGGTCCTAAGGCCACTATTCAGATAGCCAACTGCAAGTACCATGTGTTTGTTATTGTGTCATACTCTTCATTATACAAAAGGATAAAGGTAAAGGGACCCCTGACCATTAGGTCCAGTCATGACCGACTCTGGGGTTGCAGTGCTCATCTCGCTTTGTTGGCCGTGGAAGCCGGCGTACAGCTTCCAGGTCATGTGGCCAGCACGACTAAGCCGCTTCTGGTGAACCAGAGCAGTGCACGGAAACGCCGTTTACCTTCCCGCCGGAGCGGTACCTATTTATCTACTTGCACTTTGACGTGCTTTCAAAATGCTAGGTTGGCAGGAGCAGGGACCAAGCAATGGGAGCTCACCCCATCATGGGGATTCGAACTGCCGACCTTCTGATTGGCAAGTCCTAGGCTCTGTGGTTTAACCCACAGCGCCACCCACGTCCCTTATACAAAAGGATACTCAAGACCTTATAAAGAGGGATGGAGGGGGAGGGGAGGGAGGAATTGGGAGCTGATGGATGGGAAAGAAAAGGACACATGGGGAAATCTCTATGAAATCCCAGTCGCGAAAACACAGCCGCACAGTCAGCTTCTGTAGTAGTCCCATCCATCATCAGGCTAATCCCTTGGCTTCAGCCATCGATGATGGAAAATATCTGACCTGTAATGCATTGCCCTGACTTCTCATGTATCAGCAAGGGGAAGGTTCCCAGGAAAGAGCCTGAAACTATTAAGGGGAAGAGCAGGGAAAGGTCTCTTGTAGGTGAACAGGGTAGCAACAGACAGCATTGTTCTCATCAAGATGGCCAGGGCTGAACAAAACAGGAAAAGGGGGTGGAGACGCCAAATACCTCTCAGTCTCCATGAGAGAAAAGGGTTTATATTTAAAAGTAACTATTATGATTCGTTGGAATTCACCCTGGAGGGCAGGAAATTCCCTGTGAGAAAAGGGGGATTTTCCAATTCCACAACACTAGGCCTGACTGTGATGACATCCCTGAAGTCAACTTGTTTTAGAGATCACTAGACAAGTCTAATTGGTTCTTGCTTGGAAAGAAGTCAAGAGCTTATAGCTCCAAGCATTTTATTTTATTTTTTTAGTCCTCTTGCTGAACACATTATACTTTTAAAGCACTATGATGCTGTTTTGCATGGCTTCCCCTAAATATTCACGGGAACTGTAGTTTGTTATGGGTGCTGGGAATTGTTAGGGCTTCTCCATTCCTCTCACAGTGCTACAGTTCCCAGGGTGACAACTGCCCGTGCAGAGCTTATCTGAGGTCCGGAGCAGGAATCTTGTTAGAATAAAGTTATAAACTAAAAAAAGCAGCCGGTATCTGGTGGGGGGCCCTGATCGGCTTAACCCTCTGAGGTCTGAGGCAACTGTACCCGGCAGCCCACCTCCTCTGGGAATTGCAACTCCATGAGGAGAATATGGGACATCTCACAGCTATCAGTTCACGTCATTCTTTGGGAGGAAGCCATGACTGAAATAACCCTCAGAGAGCTGCAATTTTCAGGGTTCCTTGGGAGGAGGGGTTGGTTATTAATCCACTTTGGGAACTGCAGTTTTGTGAGAGCAGTAGGAATCTCCCAATGATTCTCAGCGCCCTTAAAAGGTAAAGGTAAAGGGACCCCTGACATGAGACACCACTGCACTATTGAGTCATGGTTTAAGTCCCTTATATTTACAAAGCCCCAACAACTTGGGTCCTGGTTATTTTAAAGGCAAAGGTAAAGGGACCCCTGACCGTTAGGTCCAGTCATGACCAACTCTGGGGTTGTGGCGCTCATCTCGCTTTATTGGCCGAGGGAGCCGGCGTACAGCTTCCGGGTCATGTGCCTAGCATGACTAAGCTGCTTCTGGTGAACCAGAGCAGCACACGGAAATGCCGTTTACCTTCCTGCCGCAGTGGTACCTATTTATCTACTTGCACCTTGATGTGCTTTTGAACTGCTAGGTTGGCAAGAGCAGGGACTGAGCAACGGGAGCTCACCCCATCATGGGGATTCAAACCGCCGACCTTCTGATCAGCAAGTCCTAGGCTCTGTGCTTTAACCCACAGCGCCACCTGCACCCCCCTCAGAGCCCTTAAGAAATGACAATTTCCAGGATTTGGGTGTGGGTGTGAACTGTGTGGTATGATGATGCTTGAACTGCATAGGGTCTTTATACAGTTCTCTGCTTTCCCTGATGAGCAAGAAAAGTAAAAGCATACAAGGATCCAATAGGCCCAATGATGCTTGAATGAATTTTCTGCTGGCTGTGTGCAACGAGAAGGTGGCTCAATACCAAAGTGGCGAGGAGGCCAGCGCAGTGCACATGCAATGGTGGAGTCAGTCCACTGCATCTGCCAGTGTGTTTGCACCACACCAACCTCTCCTCCATTAGCGCCTCCCCTTCTTATCAGTAAGCAGCAGGAACTCAGCTATAAGGAGGTCAGGTGAGTGATGCTGTCCCACCATGCAGTCTGCTACTGACAACAAGGATACCATGGAGAGAGGAAAGGGTCTAGCAGGTGAGGTTTACAGGCCTTCTGTTGCATACATACATAAGTTCATATGCAGGGATGATGTGTGTATAAAAATGCATATATTGTTGAAAATAACACATACAAACACATTATTATTATTATTATTATTATTATTATTATTATTATTATAATAGCGGATGGAGCCGTGGTCTAAACCACTGAGCCTCTTGGGCTTGCCAATCATAAGGTTGGCGTTTCGAATTCCCACAAAGGAGTGAGCTCCTGTTGCTCTGTCCCAGCTCCTTCCAACCTAACAATTTGAAAGCATACAAGCACGAGTAGATAAATAGGTACTGCTGTGGCAGGAAGGTAAACAGAGTTTCCATGCGCTCCAGCACTCACCATGGTTTCGTCATGCTGGTCACATGACCCGGAAAAGCTGTCTGAGGACAAACGCTGGCCCCCTCGGCCTGAAAGCGGAGGTGAGTGCTGCACCCCATAGTCAAATTTGGCTGAACTTAACCATCCAGGGGTCCTTTACTACCACCTCTACTACTACTACTACTACTACCACTACTACCACTACTACTACTACATCATCATCATCATCATCATCATTGGAAAATGCTTTTCAAAAATGTCTGTTAGGCAAAAAAGCATACAAAAAAGGGTATAATAGGATTAATTCACACTAAAATGTGAATGAATTTTCAGGATGACATTTTTTTAAAAATTGCAAACTGATGTGGAAATGTGGAAAGCTGCATTTAAGATTGGAAGAAATGATAAAATGGTACAGAAACTGAAACTGACAGATTCACCTATCCCTAGTGGAGACCCCCTAGAATTCTTTGAAGATCACCAAAAGAGTCAAGATAATTTATGTCCAAATGCACGTGCAATTACAAGAACCTTCTTTCCCCCCAAGTACTTCCATTCAGAAGCTTCTCCCGACATTTCACGTTTCTCTTTGTTCTTGCAAAAGCTTTCTGCAGGCCAGTAGGTGTACTTTTATGAGCCGTCTTAGGAAGAAAAAAAGTGTTTAATGCCTGCCCTTTCACAATCCAGGCAGGGAGAGTAAGTTCATATTTCAGGTTAAGGCACAAAGGCCCACTGGAAGTCATTATTCCCTGGATGTGAAATAAGAGTGATCTAATCAGAGTAAGACTGTGGAGGAATGGAAATTAGCTGGTGCATAAAACTACTTGTGGTTCTTGATGAGGCAATGACATCTAAAATACAGAGCATGGCTATGCCCACGATGATCCGCCCAATTCAAATTCCATCTTGATTTCTAGTTTGGAACAAGCACAGGAAAAAAATGTAGCATAACCCCCCTTTCCCCCAAAATATAGAGATAGACATGGATAAGTGCATCAGTGTATTCCCATTCCATGCCCATGTTTCGTGTCTCCAATTATAAACCTGTTCTGTCCCATTTTCTGTAGTTTTGCTTTTACATCGCTAGTGATGTTAAATTCTTGAGAATAAGCTTTTCTCAAGAATATTCTCGATTAATGAGGTGTGTACATTTAAAGCAGCTTGTGCTGGCTAACCAAGAGGTGAGGTCCGAGTCCAGTCTGAGGTCGAGGGTGCAAAATGAAGGCAGTCCGTAGAAGTTGAAGCTGGGTGCAGGGCAGGGCATCGGGTGAGGTCAGGAGCTCCGGCATGGAAGCAGGTCAGGGATCAGGCTGGAACTGACAACCAACTATGTTGCTCCCGCAACTTGGGACTGGGACTGGCTGGCTTTTATCTGTCCCGAGGCATAGGGTGGCCCCGGTCCACAGGTGACTTGCCTCTCCTGGCCTGGAGGCGAGCACTCCTACTGCTGGAATTTAGTTCCCTCTGCCTCTCTGCCCTGAGCCTCTGCAGCTCAGGAGAGGCTGGAGGGTTACCGGACCCAGAGGCAACCTCGGCTTCCTCTGATGGGGCTGAGGGTGGAGCACCTGCAGACAATGGGTCCTCCATCCCCTCAGGAGCCAGAGCAGACTCAGCTGGTGCCTGCACCTGAGGATCCAGCACAGGTGAGGACCCTTCAGACTCATGCCCCAGCCCCGGCTCAGCTGGTTCTGGAAGCGGGGACTCCTGTGCAGGCTGGGATTCCTCAGGTTCAGCATCCGAATCCGATTCCCAGGCCATCACACAGCTGTGTAGACGACGCAGAATTTATAGTTTGTAGAGAATATTCTCCGGAGAATTTTCTAGTAGAGAATATTCTCACCTCACTTCGCACAGACAAAAATCGCATTTAAGTTGTACATCTTTTTGTACTCACTTCCCTTTAAAATATGTAAAATATGTAGGTGTTTTAGTCCTAAAACATGCGTTTTAGTCTTTTCTATGCATTTCCGCCCAAAGCGTGCATATTGTACACATTATTTTTTTTATCCCAAACAACACAACTGAATTTGTAGACGTGGACAATCTGCTTGTGTTCCAGACAATATATACGCCAGGGAAGTGCAAATGTGGTTAATTTGCTTTAAAATTATATCCTCCCACCCACATTCCTACACATGGTACTGTTCAACCTCTAGCAAGTCACATGTAATATTGACATTTAAGGTGGGGTTTGGGGGTTAAAAGGTCACATGGATCCAAGTTTTGCCACTGCAATAGCAGGTAGCAGTCACTGAATGATATATTGTAATTTAACTCACCAAAACTGTTGCTCCTTGTAAGAAGGGAATGCCGCGAATAATTATTTCTCATTCCCTGTTACAGTGACATACGAAGAAGAAGAGGGGGGAGGTTTTCTTCTTTAAAAAAAAAAATTAGCCCTGCTGATTACCTTACTCTCCACGGGTCACTTAAAGCTTGGGTTGATTAATCTACTGATGAATCTGATTAAACGGATTGAAGCTTGCAGCATTGATTTTAAACAGAGTTGGGGAACGTATTTCAGGTTGAGGAATGCTGGAAACCTTTCAGGGGCCACATGCATGCGTTGGGCGGGGCCAGAAGCAAAAGAGCAATGAATGTAAGCTTTCCCTTTGTACAGCAGGATCATTTCTACACGCACACAAAGATACCCTGTACCCTGCAACATTTCTCTGATGAAAACAGGGATGCCCTATTCCATAATAATAATATTTTTATTTATACCCCATTCTTCTGTTTGGGTTGCCCCAGCCACTCTGGGGGCAGCTTCCAACATATATAAAAACATAATAAAACATTAAACATTTAAAAAACTTCCCTATACAGGGCTGCCTTCAGATGTCTTCTAAAGGTTGTATAGTTACTTATATCCTTAGCTCGCGGGTTGCATAACTCCATGCCCTCCAACATTTCTCCAATGAAAACAGGGACGTCCTAAGGAAAAGTGGGACATTCTGGGATCAAATTAGAAACTGGGACAGCTTCTGCAAGTTCAAGAGTTTGCCTGGAAAATAGGGACACTTGGAGGGTCTGACATACCCCTCCATTGTCCATAGGGACACGGGTGGCGCTGTGGTCTAAACCACTGAGCCTCTTGGGCTTGTCGATCAGAAGGTCAGTGGTTCGAATCCCTGCAATGGAGTGAGTCCCTGTCTCTCTGTCCCAGCTCCTGCCAACTTAGCAGTTCAAAAGCACACCAGTGCAAGTAGATAAATAGGTACCGCTGCAGCGGGAAGGTAAACACAGTTTCTTTGTGCTCTGGCCTCTGTCAGAAGCGGTTTAGTCATGGTGGCCACATGACCCGGAAAGCTGTCTGCAAGCAAACGCCAGCTCCCTTGGCCTGAAAGCGAGATGAGCACCACAACCCATAGTCGCCTTTGACTGGACTTAACCATCCAGGGGTCCTTTACCTTTTACCTTTACTCATTTGTCCATTCAGGCAAGCAAGAAGCATTATCGGAATCCAGTGACATATTCCAGCCAGGCGAAGGATGGGATGTAAAACATTCACCTTCCTGGTGACTCCTGTGGCTTACAGAGGGACCTGAGAGCCAGATGGAGACAGCTGAGAGCCGCATTGGGACCCACCCCTGTCTTAATCAAACATTTCAGTAAGCCTTTTGTATACATGTGACTAATACAAAAAAATAAATAAATAGAGATGGAGCAGATCTGAATAGGGAGTATATTGTACTTCTCAAACAAGTTAATCTGGCATCTTGGTAAATAGGAACTGTGAAGCAGCCTTACAGCCTCTCCTTGGATTTTCTGGTTTATCGCTAACAAGCTGAGATTTCTGAAAACAAGCCTTTGTAGGCATAGCGGTACCCTCCCTAAGTCCGCGCAAATGAAAGGGCCTATTCCAGACACATCTGTACTTAAATAAATAGGATGCAAATACCTTATATAGTTAAGCAACCTAACAAACTGGCCTATTTGCATCACGTTGGCTCCTTGCAGGAGACTCTGGTGTTGGAAAGACAAAGAGGAGAGACTAGTCAGGATTATTTTTTTTTCAACAGGCAGCACAGTTGTAAGTAATCCTCTCTGCACCCACAGTCTTCCTTGGATTTTTCAGTCTAAAGGAATTGCCAAGATGACCCACAATGTGTGATTGTGATGTGCTTTTGCATGTTCTGTGTCCTCATCACAGCTTGCCAGCTGTCCCAGTGGGGCCCAGGCACCCCCAAAAGCTTGGTGGCTCCTGGTCTAACCACTGCATCACACTGTCTCAACCCATAACTGAAGGAATAGGTACTGCATATAGTAACCACTAGGTGGCTTCCTCTGCAAACATTGCCATACTGGCAGAATGTTTGCTTCAAAATTAAAATGCACATGCACTGCCTTCCTTTGATGCCATGGGTTTTAATGGTGCGGGAAAGCCTTAAAAATTCTTGAAGTGCTGCTCATAACTAAAGCAATGTGGGGTTGCCTTCCTCGATAAGCCTGAATAGACTATAACGATACACCTGTTCAAAAATGGGAATTAAAAGGGCATATGTTGATTTCCAGCACAGTTTAACTTGCTATATGTGTGGCAAAATTGTTATCTGAAATTTGACATATTCATAGACCTTACCAGATGCACCATGAGGGCCATGTTTCAAGTTATTAGTTAAGCAGATGCATTTTTATAAGCTATAGAATTTTGAGGCTTATTACACCAAAGCCTTTTATTTGACTATTCTCCTTAACTGAAGGGTCTCTCTCTCTCTCTCTCTCACTCTCTC
Source organism: Podarcis erhardii (assembly GCF_964252035.2). NCBI lineage: Eukaryota > Metazoa > Chordata > Lepidosauria > Squamata > Lacertidae > Podarcis > Podarcis erhardii. The sequence continues at coordinate 17,055,686 of NC_138503.1, read as the reverse complement.
TCTCTCACACACACACCTGAACAATAGTGCTTAAAAAACAACATGTCAGCTACAATTCCTCATCTAGCTTGCAGCAGAAGAGCAATGACTGAGTCTCAATGGACCCAGAGTTAAGAACATAGCAGAGCTGTGTTTATTAATTTACTCAGTTTGAATCTTGGTGTCTTAGCCTCTACAATACACCAACTCTTTGGCCAGGAATTTGCATGCCCTTAAAGAAAATCGGTACCAGCAGGAGCATCAGAACCACTCTGCTGATGTCCCTGCATAGGGCCAGCTGCTTTGCCACCTCATCTCTCCCGATAAGTGGCAGTCATTCTGCTGCCAGGAGGCCAGGTGTGGTGGTGGTGACTCCTTCCTGTGACCCACTCTTGATCACATGTGGTCTGAAACACAGGCCATATTCACACCATATTTTTAAAGTGCTATGGTACCACTTTGAACAGACACGGTTTCCTGCAAAGAATTATGGGAGCCTTAGTTTCTGAAGGGTGCTGAGGGCTACCAGGAGACCTCCCTATTCCCCTCCCAAAGCTACAGTTCCCGGAGTGGTTGAGAAATCAACCCCTCTTCCCAGAGAACTCTGGGAATTGTAGCTCAGGAAGGGGAGCTACACTCTTTAACAAGCCACAGGAACCAGAAGCCATGAACATAAAAAAAACAAAAAAACGAAGATCATGGCCACTGGCCCCATCACCTCCTGGCAAATAGAAGGGGAAGAAATGGAGGCAGTGAGAGATTTTACTTTCTTGGGCTCCATGATCACGGCAGATGGTGACAGCAGTACCGAAATTAAAAGACGCCTGCTTCTTGGGAGGAAAAGACGCCTGCTTCTTGGGAGGAAAGCAATGACAAACCTAGACAGCATCTTAAAAAGCAGAGACATCACCTTGCCAACAAAGGTCCGTATAATTAAAGCTATGGTTTTCCCAGTAGTGATGTATGGAAGTGAGAGCTGGACCATAAAGAAGGCTGATTACCGAAGAATTGATGCTTTTGAATTATGGTGTTGGAGGAGACTCTTGAGAGTCCCATGGACTGCAAGAAGATCAAACCTCTCCATCTGTCATAGAACCCATGCAGCCATCAGGGAAACCTTTGTTGTTATCTTTCTGAACAACGGTCCACCAGCAACGCTGCCATTTTTAAGGTAAGCAACTCCTGACCTTGCTTCTAAAGACCCAGCCTTCATTGTGCATCCCAATTGCCTGGGCACCAGGGACACACTGTAAACCGGAGGCAAAGGCATTGTGTCTGTTTGAAGGAAGCTTAAAAAGTGAGCCAGAGACAGGTCTTTCTGCTGTGATGAAAGTTGGCCTACAAACCTTGGCTCGATGCCGATGGTTGACTGGGAAACTGGAATTGGCAGACACAGAGTCTTTGAAATGAAAGGCAAGATGGAGGACTGAGAGCGTCTCTAAATAATTAATTTCAGGTTACTGTGCAATCCAGGAACCCTGTTGATTTTAAAGCCATTAATTGCTTGTTAGGCTCCATTAAGTCACTGGGAAAAGCACGCTGGATTTTTATTTTTTTTAATGCAGAGATTAAACGGCAGCTTTTGCACTTTGGCTAAGCCCCCCCCCCCCCGGAAAACATCTAAAGGAAAAGGAAAAGACGGTATGCAAATATATTTGTCCATATGTATGAATTTTGGAAATGACCTATTTTATTTTGAAAATCGTATCTTTCTGGGTCCTCGAACATTGCAAAGTCAGAGCCCTGTACAAGTGTCCCATTACTTACAATGGATTGCTAGGTGCAGAGCTACAGCCCAAAGCTGCCATCCTACCCCCAGTTACCTGGGAGTAAGCCCCATTGAATTTGCTGGATCTTATTTCTAAGCTGATGTGTGCTGCAGCTGCACAGGTCAATTTAAACAAGAGTGGCTGCTTAGAAGTTCACTGGGGAAGTTCAGTGGGGATTACTCCCCAGATTAAGGGGAGAGAGAAAGATTGCAGCCTATATGAGACACTGGAATGTATGAGTGTATTTATTAGGTGTCCGACTCCCTTTTCAGACAAAAAAAAAAAATCCCAAAGCTACTTACCACAGTTATTAAAATTCAAATATGCAATGCCGGTGGCAAATGTGTATAAATGTTCACAAATGGAAAATAAAGGCATGGCGGGCTTACACGTCCAAAGAAAAAGGGAAAGGCAGAAGGTTTCAGAGGAAATGCTGGAGGAGGAATGTGAGACTGACAAATCTAGAATTGGTGAGTTACTTACAGGTGCAGCAACAGCAGGAGAGAAGGCAGTCGCTGTAGTTCTTATTTCTATCCCAAATTGGGATTCAAGGCGGCTTCTTGTTGTTGTTTAGTCGTGTCTGACTCTTCGTGACCCCATGGACCAGAGCACGCCAGGCACTCCTGTCTTCCACTGCCTCCTGCAGTTTGGTCAAACTCATGCTGGTAGCTTCGAGAACACTGTCCCACCATCTCGTCCTCTGTCGTCCCCTTCTCCTTGTGCCCTCCATCTTTCCCAACATCAGGTTCTTTTCCAGGGAGTCTTCTCTTCTCATGAGGTGGCCAAAGTATTGGAGCCTCAGCTTCAGGATCTGTCCCTCTAGTGAGCACTCAGGGCTGATTTCCTGAAGAATGGATAGGTTTGATCTTCTTGCAGTCCATGGGACTCTCAAGAGCCTCCTCCAGCACCGTAATTCAAAAGCATCAATTCTTCGGTGATCAGCCTTCTTTATAGTCCAGCTGTCACTTCCATACTTCCATGCATCACTACTGGGAAAACTATACCTTTAACTATATGGACATTTGTCGGCAAGATGATGTCTCTGCTTTTACAACCTTTGAAAACAATAAGTAATAAAAAGGAACCAGTTGAAAATTAGAATACAACCGAACATTTAGAATTGGCAATTGAGATACAGTTCAGGGACCAGCATCCTCTGCACCTTGATTTTCAACGGCCCATCTGCATAGGAAGGATTTAGCCTGCTGGTGGAAGGATAATCACAGAACTGGAGAGTTGGAAGGGACCCCGAGGCTCATCTAGTCCAACCCCCTGCAATGCAGAAATCTCAACTAAAGCATCAATGACAGATGGCCATCCAGCCTCTGCTTAAAGGCCTTCAAGGAAGCAGAGTCCACCACCTCCCAAGGGAAGAAGAGTTTGGATTTGATATCCCGCTTTATCACTACCCGAAGGAGTCTCAAAGCGGCTAACCTTCTCCTTTCCCTTCCTCCCCCACAACAAGCACTCTGTGAGGTGAGTGGGGCTGAGAGGCTTCGGAGAAGTGTGACTGGCCCAAGGTCACCCAGCAGCTGCATGTGGAAGAACAGGGAAGCGAACCCGGTTCCCCAGATTACGAGTCTACCGCTCTTAACCACTACACCACACATGGAGACTGTTCCCCTGTCAAACAGCTCTTACTGTCAGAATGCTCTTCCTAATGTTTAGTCAGAATCTCCTTTCTTGTCATTTGAAGCCATTGGTACGAATCCCAGCCTCCGGAACAGGAGAAAACAATCTTGCTCCATCTTCCATGTGACAGCCCTTCAGATATTTGAAGTTGGCAATCATATCTTTCCTTAGTCTCCTCTTTTCCAGGCTAAACATACCCAGCTCCTTCAACCTTTCCGCATTACATAACGTGAGCCTTGATGGATCCAATGAACAGGTCTATCTTAGCCCAGCATCCCATCGCCTGATTGGTGGCTAATCAGGTTTCAATGGAGAGCCCATGACACAAGAGGAACAGCTCCCTCTGAAGTTGTTCCCATCAGTGGCTTACTGCCTCCTAACCTCAAGGATGACTATAGCAGCCATGGCTAGTTGCCACTGAGAGACTTATCCTCCGCAATGGATCTGCGGATCTGCACACAGAAAGATTGTCCAGAGAGGCACAAGCCCCCTTTCCATGGAAGCCAATTTAACTGCTGAATCTGGGCATCTTAAATGAATATACTTAATTCAAGAGCCGTTCATTTTATTTTCTTTAAAATATGATGCTGCTTATACTGTCACGAGTGCATCTGCATTTGCAGCTAACCCTAACTTAGAATTCCTGTAGGCAGTCTTTTCCTTGACAGTTTTATTAACATATGCCCTGCAGTGACATAAATCTAATGGGTTTTTTTTTGTAATTAAATATTTATAGGGATCAATAAAGCAATAAGTTGCAAAAAAATTACAAGGGGGAAGGCACACATAAAATGGTTATTAAGGGATCTCACTTTTACTTTTGCTCATTCTATTGTTACTACTAATGAAGAAAATGTTCATCATGGTAGGTTGAAGGAGGTCAAAAACATAGCAGGAGTCTTAATTTGTCCATTCTCCACCCTACAAAAGATGCATTTTGCAAGTTCCCTGTCAATTTTCTTTTATTTATCTATTTATTTATTTGTTTACTTACTTACTTACTTACTTACTTATAGTCCAAGTGCTGGAAATGGAGAAGTTCTCAAAGAGCTATGCAAAAGCTATTACAGCCATACCTCTTGTTACATTTGGTTCAGGTTACGTTTTTTCAGGTTGCGTCCTGAGGCGACCCGGAAGTACCGGAAAGGGTTACTTCCAGGTTTTGCTACTCACGCATGTGCAGATGCACAAAATGACATCACGCACATGCGCAGAAGAGGCGAATTGCAACCCACGTGTACGCAGACACGAGTTGCATTCCTTTCAGGTTGCAAACGGGGCTCCGGAATGGATCCCGTTCACAACCAGAGGTACCACTGTACTAACCCCCAACTGTGGAAGCAGACCATAGCCATCATGGCTTGTAGATATGAATAGCTCTCTCCTCTGGGGGAGCCACACAGCAGACCATAGCTCAGGTCACCTCCCTGACCTTTAGAGCAAGGATGCTGTCTGGTGCACAGTATTCCAGATACCTTTGTGCATGCATGTCTGTTCACCTGTAATAAATACATAAGAAGGGTCTGTCTGCTGGATCAAGCCAAAGGCCCATCTAGTCCAGAGTTCTGTTCTCACTGTGGCCAACCAGATACCTCTGGAAAATCTAGAAGCAGGACCTGAGAACAAGAGCACTCTCCCCGGTTTCACATTCTCATAGTGGAGGAAATACATAGCCATCATGAATGTGCCCAAGCTTCTTTTGAGCCATCCAAGTTGGTGGCCACCACATCATCTTATGGGAGGCATACTGGACCATAAAAGCTGCTCATTTCCCACAGGTTCAGGTTGCTCGATCTGGGCAGTTAGAAAGATGCTTTTTAACTACAAAATGGAGGGTTTGGGGGTGTGATGGCCTGGGACTCGGGCTTGGACTCGGAACCAGAGGAGACTCAGTCTGCACCGGATCCTTTGCCTCAGGCATCATCTGAACAAAGTCTGGGTCCTGATCCTGAAGAGTCCCAGTCTGCACAGGTTCCCCTGCAACAAACACCAGCTGGGCCGAGTCAGGGGCCTGAGCCTGCCCTGGCTCCAAATGTGGGGATTGCCTCGTTGCCTTCAGCCGGGCCATCACTTACAGCTGCTCCACTACCGGATTGGTCAGGGGAGGCTGAGGAGGTCCCTGGGTCTAGTAACCCACCGACATCTCCCGAGCTGCAGAGACTAAGGTCTGAGAGAAGGAGAGACCTGAGTGCTCGCAGGAGGAGTGCTCGCCTTCAGGCGAAGCAGGAAGGTGAGTCACTGGGGGATTAGGACCAGCCGCTACCCTGACAAAGATAAAAGGCTGTCGGACCCTGCCCCAGGTTGCGGAAGCAACATTGCTGTAGGCTAGTTCCTGCCTGAGATCTCGTCCCTGTCCTTGCCAGGTTTCCTGCCTCGTGTCCTGCCTTGGCCCTGTCAGACCGACTCCTAGTGGAACCTTTGGATTCTGGGCTGTTCCTGGACCGCATTTCACGGGTTACCCCCGGGCCCAGCACAGGGGGATTAAGGTGGGTGGCTTGCTGTTGGGTATCTCCTGGCAGAGCAGGGAAAGTTGCCATGCCCGAAATCCCAGAGCATGTCAGTCAGTGCTCATAATTCCTGCAGTTGATCTTGGCTATTGAGCTGGGATATAAGGGTTTAAACTGTCCCTAAAATAACCTGGACCCAAGGTGTTGGGGCTTTGTAAATATAAGGAACTTAAACCATGACTCAATAGTGCAGTGGTGTCTCATGTTATCGGCCGTGTGCCCCCATCAACAGCCCAGCTGCCACATTCTTCACCAGCTGGAGCATCTAACCAAACCCAAGGGTGGCCCCAGGTAGAGTGCACTGCAGTAATCCAGACTTAAGGCTACCAACTGAGGGATAACGGGGGTCAGTCTACCCCTGTCCCAGAAGAGCCATAGCTAGTGAACCAGATAAAGCTGGTAAAATGCACTCCAAGCCACAGAAGACATTTCAAACTATGACAAAGATGCCAGCAGGGCCCCTCTCACCTAGCGCCAACCTTGCTGGAACGACAACTGTCTTGTCCCAGACCCAGTTTCAAAGATCCTTTAATAAGAGATGTTGGGGTGTGGCTCTCAGGCTCCACTGCCACTGAGCTGTGCTCATAGGAAGCGGGTGGTGTTGTGGTCTAAACCACTGAGCCTCTTGGGCTTGCCAATCAGAAGGTCGGTGGGTCAAATCCCTGTGATGGAGTGAGCTTCCATTGCTCTGTCCCAGCTCCTGCCAGCATAGCAGTTTGAAAGCACACCAGTAAAGGTAAAGGGACCCCTGACCGTTAAGTCCAGTCGCGGACAATTCTGGGGTTGCAGCACTCATCTTGCTTTACTGGCCGAGGGAGCCAGCATTTGTCCGCAGACAGTTTCCAGGTCATATGGCCAGCATTACCGTTTACCTTCCCGCCAGAGTGGTACCGATTTATCTACTTGCACTTTGACATGCTTTCGAACTGCTAGGTTGGCAGGAGCAGGCATCAAACAACGGGAGCTCATCCCGTCGCGGGGATTCACTACCAGTGCAAGTAGATAAATAGATACCGCTGTGGAGGGGAAGTAAATGACATTTCCATGCGCTCTGGCTTCTGTCATGGTGTTATGTTGCACCAGAAGTGGTTTAGTCATGGTGGCCACATGACCCGGAAAGCTGTCTGTGGACAAACACTGGCTCCATTGGCCTGAAAGCGAGATGAGCGCCGCAACCCCATAGTCGCCTTTAACTGTACTAAACCATCCAGGGATCCTTTACCTTTTTACCTTTACCATAGAACATCCTAGCCAAAATCTCCTAATTGATGCAGTTACCCTGTAGGTAGAGCTGGTCAATGAGAATCTGGTTTCAGGGAATCACTGCTTTGCCCTTTTAATTGTTATTTTGAAGCCCATGAGTCATTCCTTCTCCATGTGTGTTTTGCAAGACATTCATCTAAACTTTTTAACAGCTTTCTAAAATTAAAAAAAGGGAGGGGGAAGCAGGCCTCCCCATCATGCCTTAATGAAAGTTCTCTATTTGCATTAAGATGCAAATTAACCACAGCCTCTGGCATATTGCCAGTTTTATTTCTTGTTGCCAGGAAGGCTGTGCTGTATATAAATCTTGCCCTTAGGAATTCCTTCTCGAGATCCAGACTAAAAAATTCTTCTTTGCTTAATTTAATCTCTTTATTACATGTTATACACTTGATTGGCAATTACCAGCTACTCGGATGACTGTATATTTTAATGACATATTTAGTCTTGTAATTAAAGCAAGAAATTAACATTTCAGTTGTTCACACCTTTTTTATTATTATTGTGTAGGCTTGCGAGTGTAAAAGTATGCCAGCTTTTTCATATAAAAACAGCAATGATGAAAAGAAATGTGAGTCCTGGTTGCTGTGGTTTGTTGCCTGCCACTTGGCTTGCAGCACCCAGTGGATGAGTTCCATTTTCTTCTCCTAGGAATGGGTCATAGTGTCATTGCTGTGGGAATTCTGATTCCCAATATCACGTAGGAGAGTGTTCTGAACTGCATTCTCTCTGGGATCTGTTCCATTCTGACTGTCCCTTGCTCTTACCTTATGGCTTAGTGACATGGTGGCCATTTGAGCATGGCAAAAAAAAACCCGGGAGGGGGTTTAGAGAATCATAGAATTGTAGAGCTGGAAGAGACCCCAAGGATCATCTAGTCCAACCCCCTGCAATGCAGGAATCTCGGCTAAGCATCCATGACAGATGGCCATCCAAATTCTGCTTAAACACCTCCAAGGAAGGAGAGTCCACAACCTCCAGTGGGGGACTGTTCCACTGTCAAACAGCTCTTAACATCAGAAAGTTCTTCCTGGTGTTTAGTCAGAATGTAATGGTAGAACAACGGCAGTGCCTGGGGGTAGAATCCTCTATTTGAAGGAGTCCTCCTTCTGAAGGACTGTCCAATCAAAGCCTGGTTTAAAAATAAAGAACCATGGACAGGACCTCCGAAGGAAAACAAAGAACTTATTTATGTATGCTACAACAGTGACAAGAGTCTTGATAGCACAAGGATGGAAGAATGAGGAAACCCCGACAAAAGAACAGTGGCAAGAGAAATTGATGAACTATGCAGAACTGGCTAAACTGACATACAAACTGTGAGACAAGGACAACTGTGACTTCAAGGAAGAATGGGAACTTTTCACAAATTACCGTATTTTTTGCACCATAACACTCACTTTTTTCCTCCTAGAAAGTAAGGGGAAATGTCTGTGCGTGTTATGGAGCGAATGCCTGCAGGTGGCGGGGGGGGGGGTGTCTGCTGCAGTCGTGAGCAGAGGATCCATGGTTCCCCTTCCTTCCCTCCTCCGTGGTTACAAAGCATGGATCCTCAGGATTTTTGCATTGGGCTACTCCAAACTCACTGTCAGATCACATGTCTGTGGCCACAGCATGAACCACAAAAATCATATATCCACTATTTCGTTTAGAATATTTTTTTTCTTGTTTTCCTCCTCTAAAAACTATGTGCGTGTTATGGTCTGGTGCGTGTTATAGAGCGAAAAATACGGTACTTTAAAAGACAACAAAATGAACTGGGCTCCTTGGCAGGTTTTGAATAAACATACACAAATTTATTGTTGTTAACAGGATGGACAAATATGTAAGGGTATATACAATTTCATAATATGCAGAGAAAATATGTGCAGTGAAAGCAGGGAGAGGAGCTGAGGGAAGTGTTTGGTGGGGAGGGAAGGGCTGATTATATGGTTTGATAATTTGTTACGTGGAAATTGAGCAATAAAAAATATTTTTTTAAAAAAAACGAAAAAGAATAAAGAACCATAAGGAAGAGGGGGGACCTGGAAGATGGACGGCCACATTGAGAGACCACTGGACCACAGGCACACTAGTCTGTAGGCCATCCCCAATATGCTGAGGTGCACTGCATTTCTATGCAAATTATAGCAATTATATCTAAATTTGCATCTATACATATAAATCAGCATGCAGAAATGTTATGCAAATTCATACTCTTCTCCTTTTTTTGCGGGGTAGGTGGGTGGATGATAGACTTGTTTTCTCCTGCTCTGGAGGGTAGGACTCAAACCAATGGCTTCAAGTTACAAGAAAGGAGATTCTCAGTGCTCACCTGGCTTCTGTTTAGCTAGGGGCAGGGGAGGAATTTGATTCAGTTCACAGTTAAAGGTGAATGTCCCCAATTTGCAAATTTCGAAACAGTACGCAAAACACAACCATCCATGGATGGGTCAGTTGGCTAGAGCATGGTGCTGATAACACCAAGGTTGCATGTTTGATCCCCGTGTGGGACAGTTGCATATTTCTGCATTGCATGGGTTTGGGCTAGATGATCCTCAGGGTCCCTTCTGACTCTACAGTTCTGTGGTTCTATGATCCTTCAGAATTCACTTTTCTCTGAATTTTGCAATGCAGTTTTCCAGGCATGTAACATATAGTGTACTAGTGAAAATAACCTCAAAAATGCATTATATTAGAGAAGGTTAATGGGGGGGAGCTTGTTTTTTTAATCAGGCCAAATTGTGTGCAAAAATGTATATATTAGAAGAAATTCACTGAAGAATTTTCAAGAGGTCTTTAAAAAGAATGGCAAATAGGTGTGAAAATGGGGAGAACTGAAGGTTGGAAAAATGGAAAAACAAAATTGACATATTCCCCCATCTCTGCCAGGGACAACCCCTATAAATTCCCTTTTTTGTCCCTAAACTTTGCCTTTTGCAGTGGATTTTGGACACTACTTTTAATGGTTTTTTTAAAAAAAAATTAGTTTCTGTGTTGCTACTATTGGCATTATTCCTGTTTTGTGCACACACACACCCTGCCCTTTAACTCCTGTTAAATCTCTGAGTTGAGACTTGCTGTTTTGCCTCCAGTACAGGAACATCATGTACTGAACGCTAAGGTACCATCTGCACTACCCCTTTAAAGCAGTGTCTTGCCACTTAAATCGTTCACAGCTTCCCTCAAATAATCCTGGGGACTGGGAATTTGTTAAGGTTACTCAGGGACCCCATTTCCCTCGCAGAGCTACAGTTCTCAAAGGAGTTGTCAGGGATTGACTGGATGAAGAGTTGTGGTGGGAGGCAGCAGCCTCAAGGAAGCCTCAAAGGAGGAAGGCTCAGAGCCCAGCATGTGGTGGTGGGACACTGGGGACATGTCAGGGGGAATGGTTGGTTGCTGAAGAGGCAACAGGCTTTAGTGAGCAAGAGGAGCCAGGTGCAGAAAGCAGTTCAGACTCAGCTGATGAAGCACTCCAGGAGCTTGTTGCTCCTACTCCTTCCCTCCTTGTCTCCAAGGACATGGAAGGCTATTTGTGTAGCAGAACAATGGGGACAGATTCCACCCCAGGGTAGTTATATAATCTAGGGAAATCATGGCATCACACCCTATAGAATAACATGGGCATTTTCTGCTGTTGCCCCAGGCGGCTCCTAATAGAACATTAAAAACACAATAAGACATCAAACATTTAAAACTTCCCTAAACAGAGCTGCCTTCAGATGTTTTCTAAAAGTTAGGTAGTTGTTTATTTCCTTGAGAAGGTTTTCCACAAGGCGGGCACCACTACCGAGAAGGCCCTCTGCCTGGTTGTAAAGACTTACCTTTTTTTAAAATGGATTTTCCCTGACCCATGGATGGCCTGACCCATAACATTGGACTCTAGTTTAAGTGTATGGATCCACTGAATCTCTGTTTCATTTGTGCATATAATTTTTTTATTTTAAGAATCTCTTTTAGATATTTATTTATTTTACTTTGTTTTCATGACAAAACAAATTCCTTCCAGTAGCACCTTAAAGACCAACTAAGTCAGTTCTTGGTATGAGCTTTCGTTTGCATGCACACTTCTTCAGATACACAGTGCAAACTTGTTTGCCAGTGCAAACAAGATGTTTTCATGGATATTGTTTTTCTATTGTACATAGTGTAACTGCATGGAGATTTTTAAAACACTATGTGGTTTAGAAAGGGTTTTAAATAAAATAAACAATTTCTCAACCCTCCGCCCCAGCCCCAGACAGATAAAACATCTTGGACCATGTACGGAAAAACAAAATGGCGCCTGGCTGCCAAATTGAGGTCACAGGAGTTCAGTCATTCCAGAGTACAAGTCATTTTGACATACATAATGCATAAGTACGAACCAGTGTTTCCATTTAAGAAAATTTGCACCGAATCTTAACAATAATAGCAGCTCTGTGAATCTACAAACATCATATGCTCTACATTAAGGGTACCATATTTTATAGATGACCCAACGGGCTTTTTTAAAAAAGGCGTTTGCTGCTAATTCTATTGGCAGTTGCAATGACCTTTCTGCTGAAAAATCTTAATGATGGCAGGGAAAATATTACCATGGGATTCCAAAACCTTTGGGTAGTTGCATAGTTTTCAGAAGGAAGCGTCTGCAATTATAAAGCTTCCAACCACTTTGCAAATGTGAAATTCATTCATTCTCAGCAAACTGTACTCTGCCCCCAAAGCCTACACTTGCATGGCAAGCCCAAAGATCCATCACACACCCCCCCCCCCTTGGTTATGGGACAGTATACTGATCCTGCTGTTTTTTGCAAGTAAGATATGAATTTGGAGACTGCATCCATTCACTTGCCAGTGCAAACAAGCTATATCTAATGCCATTTTTGTGGGATTATACCCTAACATTTTATTACTGTAAAGCAGATTTATGTGAACTTTTGGAGTTCATTGTTGATGACTCATTAAAAAAAAGAAAAAAAGAATCAAGAAACGAGGTTAGGTCAACATGAGATCTAACTGATGTTTTGCCAAATTCCGCTTCTGAAAATTACGATGGGTTTGTGCATACAGATGAAGGGGGGAGAGAAAGAGGGTTGGTGGAAGAGAGAGGTTTCTGGCTTTCTGGTTTCTACACTCAATCAACACAAAGCCAGCCAAACAGACAGATAATAAAAAGCATTAGAAATAAAAGCCACATTGAAAAAGAAGAAAAACCTTTACAGGCTATGTTCCAACATGAAATGTTATTTTTAGTGGTGGTTATAAACCCTAGAAAATTGGAAACTAAAGTCGAAATGCTGGCACTACCTTCAGTATAATAACATAGAAGCCATCGCAATAAAACCAGGTACAATATTAAATAATGCACTTAATCAAGTGAATTTCTCAAGGCCTTTTGACTCCAGAGAAGTGGGGGCAGTTTTCGTTCTTTGGCTCCTTGATCTCCTGTTGCAAATAGCTGGATCTTCCTCTCACCATACGACTGTCTGCTAATCTTTTGCTTTTATAGCGTGGACTTTCTCATTCTGTATTATCAGCTCCTTGATTTATAGCTATTTTACGACTGTAGTGAATTGCTACAAATTGGTGGGAGTGGGGAGTCTCATGAAATGGCAAGAGACTCCCGTCCTGAAAAGCACAAAGTTAGGGTTGCCAGACCCCCAGGGCTGGCCTGAAGTCTCCAGGTTTGCCTTCCCCACTCTAGGTGGCAGGTAGAAGTCTTGAATCTAAAGGTAGACAAGAGCCCTTTAAAAGAAAAAAGAATTATGAAGATGATTGTGCATGCAGCTTACTTCAGCCTGATGAGAGCCAGCCATAAATTACTGTGTAGTCAATAACTTAACCTCCTCCTGTCCTTTCCCCCTCCCAATTAACCTCCATCTCCAAAAATTGCTGCATAGACTCCCTGGGAGGGGGTCTGTCCTCCTCCTTTCTCCCAATTAACCCCCATCTCCAGGTCTCAATAGTAGGAGGGCATGCAGAAGAAGAAAAATAACTGGATTGGGCTCAAGAGGAGGAGGGGGTTGTGAATGTGCATGCACACCTAAGGCAAGGGGTAGGGTTCCAGAAGTGAGAGGAACATGTGAAAAGCAGGCACCAAGCCTAGCACACTGCTGCAATTATGGAGCAAGTAGCACACCTACTGTACTTTCCCCTGCTGTGCAGCCGTTTAAAGTTGGAAATACAAACTGCCGAAGCATCAGACATCTTGGTGCATAAAAGAAAAGCCTACACAGGAGTTCCATTAGGGTGCCAATCAAATGCTTAACTCTGGGAATACAGGAAATCTGCCCAAGGATTGTAGAATGATTGTAAATAGTCTTTAATCTGTTTAAAAGAACTCACTCTCTCTTTCCTAAATAGCCCCCTTTGAAGAATATATTACATATTCTTTGGGAAGAGCATTCAAGATCTTCTGTGCGATTATTCTCAAGTGCAGAACTGGGCGGAGAAAGGGCAGGGCAGAACTGGGCGGAGAAATCAATGCAAATTTTTGCCCTCTTGAAATATACTCAGAGTCGAGTGTGGATTTCATGCTCTTTATTCAGCTCATAATAGTAAGGAATGAAAGTTCCCCCAAAATATCTGCTTTATATACATTATTTACACAATAGGCCGCATGTGATTGGCTAATTCTGGGATTCTCCTGTAGGCCAATCAGGTTGCGGAATCACTTCCACCTGGAACTGGATTGGGTGGCTCCTGCAGACCAATCAGACTGCTGCATTGTTCTAGGACCAATCAGACTGCTGCATTCTGGACCCTATTGTTCTAGGACCAATCAGACTGCTGCCTTTTGGATCCTATTCAACTCAGTACATAACACCTCTCTACAGTAAGTGAGTTTCTACACATTCATGCACCTCTCTATCTTCCTTGTGGACAAGCAAGAAGCATTAACCAGAGTTCAAGGACACATTTCAAATGCTCAAGGAGGCTACAAAGCAAGGTTAGGAAGGGTGTGTCCTGGGGAAAGTATGTGTGGGAGGTGAATCTTGAAAGATGGCATGGGTGCTGTGTTTATGTTCATGTATGTGTGATTTTGGTAGGTTCACCCTTTAAATGCAAATTGAATCACCTTTCTCCTCCCATTCCCTGGCTGGGGCTGATGGGAGTTGGAGTCCAATGACATCAGAAGGTCCATAGGTTCCCCGTCCCCCCTGGCTTAGGTCAAGGGGAATGGGCAAGAAAAGAGGACTGGGTTAAAATGGGAAGCTCACAGTTAATTCACTGTGAGGCTACATTGAAGGTGACCCGGAAACTACAACTAATCCAGAATGCGGCAGCTAGACTGGCGAGTGGGAGCAGCTGCCAAGACCACATAACACCGGTCTTGAAAGACCTACATTGGCTCCCAGTACGTTTCCAAGCACAATTCAAAGTGTTGGTGCTGACCTTTAAAGCCCTAAACGGCCTCGGTCCAGTATACCTGAAGGAGCATCTCCACCTCCATTGTTCTACCCAGACAATGAGGTCCAACGCCAAAGGCCTTCCGGCAGTTCCCTCACTGCGAGAAGCAAAGCTACAGGGAACCAGGCAGAGGGCCTTCTCGGTAGTGGCGCCTGCCCTGTGGAACACCCTCCCACCAGATGTCAAAGAGAACAACAACTACCAAACTTTTAGAAGACATCTGAAGGCAGCCCTGTTTAGGGAAGCTTTCAATTTTTGATGGATTGCTGTTGTTTAATATTTGGTTGGAAGCCGCCCAGAGTGGCTGGGGAAGCCCAGCCAGATGGGCAGGGTATAAATAATAAATGATGATGATGATGATGATGATGATGATGTCTGACTACAAGACGGATGGAAAGCAAATGGGATAAAGAGGGAGCACGCTAGTTCCCTTCTCCATTTTGCATGCCATTAAAAGAGGGGGGAAATTCACAGTGATTTTGTGTGAGCAGGATTTACATTCTCAGAGCATTCTTGGATTTTGTCAGGGAACTGCCATTAGCTCAGGGGTGAGAGGGGGAAAGCCAGATGGATTACAGAGAGCCCCAAAGATCGTGGGAAGCAGCACCTCCTCAGCGGAGGAGAGTAACCACACCTCCAGTGGAGAGGAGCTTCAGGGCTCGGAGGAGGCGAGGCGGTGCCAGGACACCTTGCCTGAGCAAAGCGGAGAGGAGAGAGGTCCTCTGTTACCCACGCCTTCCTTGCGCAGTAGGCTTCCGCGCAGAGAGGGGAGGCGCAGACTGGGCGTCAAGAAACTACTCTGCTGGGGAAGGTTAAAGGACCATCCACTCTTCAATTCTGCCAGTGAATGAGCGAGCCACGGAATAGTGGCACTCTGGATGGTGAAGGGTTTTTTTGGCACCAATAACGAGGCTTTACAGCCGACCGGGGAGGCATTTGCCTGATTGCTCTTGAGCAACCCCCTGATATCCTTACAAATTTCATGCTTCAGAAGAGTTCTCAGGCTGGGTGGACTTTATGCTTCATACGGGCAGGGATTTTTTCAGCTGGAGCTCACTGGAGCTCAGCTCCGGCACCTCTCAGGTGGGCGCCATTGCCATTCTAAGAGAACAAGAGAGAAGTTCATGGTGAGTTCCTGCACCTCTTTTTCTAGGTAAATAGCACTGTATATGGGCCTACTGCAGAAAATGGCAAGCCCACAGTGCACTATCCTTTCCCCACCAATTTTATTAAAACATCCCTGTTCTGCTACATCACACTATCTTCCCACCACAACTTCAATTAAAGCATCCCTGTTGTGACTTCATCATTCTTCATTTTTGGCCACCAGATGTTTAATCTCAACCTCGGTATCTCGGGTCCCTGGAGTAATTTTTTTCATTAAGGGGCAGAGGAGTGGACGAAATAGGAGTCTGGGTCAGGGCCAAGGCAAGGGACCATCTTTATGGAGGTTGGGGACCTGAGAGTGTTGTTAAATTTGATCAATTTTAGTTTTAACTAAGACAGAGCACTCTTTTCTTTTAGTATATTTGCTTACCAATTTCTGAAACCAATGAGTTAAAATCTCTGGCGTCTGTTCAAATTATCTCCTCTAAACTGAAGCATATTCGATCTACTGCTGCTTTATAGCCTGAATCTGGGTTATTTTTCTTTCATTACCACAAGCTCAGTTAGTTTTTGAGCATTTTCAAAGCAAATAGATTATTTATGGCTCAAAACGGCTGAGTTTGTAGTTATGCTTAGAAGAGAGTTTTTACGGTAAGTTTTTTAATGCAAATGTACTATATAGGCTCAAATTCTGAAGATGGTCTAGTGAGTTGCATAGTTCCTTTTATATCTCTAAATGCCAGTCCTGAGGTCACATCATACATTAGCATGACCAAGAAACATAAGCAAACGTTTCCATCCCAGCTTGTATTTGTTACAATCAACACTGTTTCTATTCCACTGCAGTCCAGTTTCCACCAAATACTACCATATTAATCTCACTGTCTGCTATTTAACACGTTGCACGACTTAAGTAACTTTTTACATAACCTGCTTTCATTTCAGTGTAAAAGAAACAATAAAACAATGCAAAATGCCACAAATTACATGTCATCTGTGGATTTAAAATCACTGCAACAATGATGTGAATGAATATTTGTTTAACTGATTTCCGTTCCTGACCACACAAGAACACAAGAAATGCAACCGATTTCTGCTTCCTTTTCTGTTTCCAATGGAATTCTCCAATCTCCTTAGCCAAAGTAGTGCCCCAAATTCTTAAATGACTATAAAATGCCTTAGAAAAGAAGCAGACCTATCAATATAAGGGTTGTTCTTTGAGAAACTAAACTACTATTCAGAATCTGGAATAGAGAGGTACCTCGGGTTACATACGCTTCAGGTTACAGACTCCGCTAACCCAGAAATAGTGCTTCAGGTTAAGAACTTTGCTTCAGGATGAGAACAGAAATCGTGCTCTGGCGGCACGGCGGCAGCAGCGGGAGGCCCCATTACCTAAAGTGGTGCTTCAGGTTAAGAACAGTTTCAGGTTAAGAACAGACCTCCGGAACGAATTAAGTACTTAACCCAATGTACTCTGATAATTGAAGGCTTATTCAGGCATCCAGAGAACATATCAGTGGCTAAAGTGTAAGTACATAAAAACAGAAGAGCCTCAGCCTCAATAGCTCAGTTGGCTAGAACATGGTGCTGATAACGCCAAGGTTGCAGGTTCGATTCCCATAGGGGACAGCTGCATATTTGGGTTGGGCTAGATGATCATCAGGGTCCCTTCCAACTCTATGATTCTATGAATCTATGGACCATCTAGCCCGACATTCTTTTCTCACAGTGGCTACCCACTGTGGGAAACCCTTCAGCAGGACCCGAGCACAAGAGCACCCTCACTGTGGTTCATTCATTCATTCATTTATTGAATTTATATACCGCCCTATACCTGGAGGTCTCAGCTTCCAGCAACTGGTATTCAGAAGCATTCCTGCCTCTAATCATGAAGACAGAGCATAGCCATCACAGCTAGGTCTCAAAACCATAGGTTTCTCCAATAACCTTCTGGGCATTTAAACCAAAGCTTGAAAACGGAAATGCACAACTTATACTCCCTCTGCCATTTATTATGATGTACAGTGGAACCTTGGTTCTCGAACTTAATCCATTCCGGAAGTCCGTTCAAAAACCAAAGCGCAGCTTCTGACTGGCTGCAGGAGCTTCCTGTACTCAAGCAGAAACCGCGCCAGACGTTTGGCTTCCGAAAAATGTTCGAAAACCAGAACACTTACTTCCGGGTTTTCGACGATCGGGAGCCAATTTGTTCATCAACAAAGCCTTTCGAGAACCAAGGTTCCACTGTACAGGGGAAGTTCTTGGGCTTAGTTTCTAAATCCTTATAATGGGAGGAATAGTGGAAAAGTCCTAGGCAGCATGTTGGTAGATTAAAGAAAAGAAAGAAAAGGATTTGTGACTTCCATAAACAGTAAGAGCCACTTGACGCAGATCATCTCATCGTAGAGAAGGTAAAAAATGTACAGCATTATGTCTGAGCACAGTGAGAGCATTCGTTTTGCTAGAAATACACATGTTGGGATGGCGATGCGTGGAAAACCAACTCTTATTATTCACCTCTCAGCATGTTCCTAATTTAGTTGCACCCAGCCTGTATCTACAGCATCATTAACATTAACGAAAACAATGCTGGAGGTAATATACTATCTAATTAACAGAGATCTCAGCAGGAGCGGATCTAGTGTAGAAGAGGACAACTTGGGGTGGGGGGAATCTACTCTCTCTTCTCTCGTTGTTGTTGTTGTTTTTTGCAGCGTTCAACTATTAAAAGCAGCAGCAATGGTAATTAAAAGGGGGATGATGACAGTGCACACCAGGAAGGTGGCTGCCAGAATTTTAAATCGATACCTTTATTTTACCCATTCACACTTCAAGTAGTGCCTCCTCTCATCCTAATAGGAGCATAAGGTGAGCCTGCTGGATGAGGCCAATGGCCCACCAGAGGCCTATGAGAAGCCTGCACAGACCCTCCAAATGTCCCTATTTTCCAGGGACAGTCCCAGATTTACAGAAGCCGTCCCAGTTTCTGATTTGATCCCAGAATGTCCCACTTTTCCTTAGGATGTCCCTATTTCCATTGGAGAAATGTTGGAGTTATCCAAGCCATTTGAAGGCAACCTTGTATAGGGAAGGTTTTTTTTTTAATGCTTACTGTTTTATTACGTTTTTATGTATGTTGGAAGCTGCCCACAGTGGCTGGGGCAATCCAATCAGTAAAATTACTATGATGGAATACAAAGGTAAAGGGACCCATGACCATTAGGTCCAGTCGTGACCGACTCTGGGGTTGTGGTGCTCATCTCGCTTTACTGGCCAAGGGAGCCAGCGTACAGCTTCCGGGTCATGTGGCCAGCATGACTAAGCTACTTCTGGCGAACCAGAAAAGCGCACTGAAACGCCATTTACCTTCCCGCTGGAGAGGTACCTATTTATCTACTTGCACTTTGACATGCTTTCAAACAGCTAGGTTGGCAGGAGCAGGGACCCAGCAACCGGAGCTCACCCCGTCGCAGGGATTTGAACCGCCAACCTTCTGATCGGCAAGTCCTAGGCTCTATGGTTTAACCCACAGTGCCACCCGCGTCCCCTAGGAAGTATAAATTTTCATTGGAGAAATGTTGGAGGGAATGCCTGCAAACAGGAACCTGAGGCAACAGAAACTCCCCCTCCTGCTGTTTCTAGCAACTGGCATTCAGAAGCACTCTCTGTGCTTGTGATCCCCACCAGCTGTCAGTCAGAGGCATGCTGCCTCCTACAGTGGAGGTAAAACACAGCATTTTTTTATGGAAATATTATTTATTATTATTTATTATTATTTACACCCCACCCATCTGGCTGGGTTGCCCCAGCCACTCTGGGCAGCTTCCAGCACATATAAAAACATAATAAAACATCAAACATTAAAAACGTCCCGAAACAGGGCTGCCTTCAGATGTCTTCTAAACGTTGTGTAGCTCTTTATCTTTTTGATGTCTGATAGGAGGGCGTTCCACAGGGAGGGCGCCACTGCTAAGAAACCCTCAGCCTGTTTCCCTACAACTTCACTCCTCACAGTGAGGGAACTGCCTGAAGGCCCGTGGAGGTGGACCTCAGTGTCCAAACTGAATAATGGGGCCAAGACACCCATTGAATCTTGACAGGAATGCTTCTCCACAGAGCAAGGGTGATCACATCAAAAGCCAAGCTCTGGGTTACTACGGGGCAAACTTGGGAGATCTTTGGGACTTGAAGAGAAGCTGTCCCGTAGAACACAGTGACCTCATGCATGTAGGTCTCTCAGCTAACCTGATCCTGAGCTGCATAAGCTCCTTGTATTAGTAAAAGGGCTCACTGGAAGGACAGATCCTGAAGCTGAGACTCCAATACTTTGGCCACCTCATGAGAAGAGAAGACTCCCTGGAAAAGACCCTGATGTTGGGAAAGATGGAGGGCACAAGGAGAAGGGGACGACAGAGGACGAGATAGTTGGGTAGTGTCCTCGAAGCTACCAGCATGAGTATGACCAAACTGCAGGAGGCAGTGGAAGACAGGAGTGCCTGGCGTGCTCTGGTCCATGGGGTCATGAAGAGTCGGACACGACTAAATGACAAACAACAACAAAGGTACAGGTAAAGGACCCCAGGATGGTTAAGTCCAGTCAAAGGCAACTATGGGGTGCAGCACTCATCTCGCTTCAGGCCAAGGGAGCTGGTGTTTGTCCTCTGACAGCTTTCTGGGTCATGGGACCCGCATGACTAAACCACTTCTGGTGCAACATGACACAGTGACAGAAGCCAGAGCACACAGAAATGCTGTTTACCTTCCTGCTGCAGCAGTACCTTTTTATCTACTTGCACTGGCGTACTTTCGAACTGCTAGGTTGGCAGGAGCTGGGACAGAGAAACAAGAGCTCACACCGTCATGCAGATTCAAACCGCCAACTTTCCAATCAGCAAGCCCAAGAGGCTCAGTTGTTTAGACCACAGCACCACCCGCTCCCTCAACCCTTGTATGAGTACCAACACCTGTAACCTGGCAGCCAATTCAAATTCTGCAAGCAGGGTGTCATATGCTGGCAGTATAGTTTGTCTCCACAAGCAAAAAAGCTGCAATGTTTTGCCCCATCATCAGTCACCAGAACAACTTTGAGGGTAGCCCCACACAGAGCACAGTAATCCAACCTTGAGGTGATTAGTGTATGGAAAACTATGCTCAAGCTATGATACCAACTGAAGCAGGTAAAATGTAGCCACATGCACTTCCAATGTCGGAGTTGTATCCAGGAGCAGCCCCAAACTACACATCTTCAAGTGCAAAGCCACCCAGGACAGGCAATGAACTGGCTTCCTAGGCCTGGGAATATTTACCCACAGAGCCGCCATCTTGCTAGGATTCATAATTGTTTATTTGCAGATGTTTAAACCCTTTCACAACCAAAAGCGGAAACTAAAGCATAACAGATTACCAACTAAAAATATATAAAAAAGAAATAAGGCCACTTCTGCAATTGGAGAATTTCATTTTTTGACATCCGAGACATAACCTAAAATGTTAAAAAGAAAAACACCCTGAGAAGTCTGTGTCATTGCTTATTCCTAGAAGATCTGCAACTGAGCCTTGGAGCCATGAAGGCTCATTCCGTCTTATGCTTTCTCCAGCTGCCTATATTGCTTTTAATTAAAACCGCATCCTGGCATGCAGCTGGTCTTCAGGCAAGTCTGCATCAAGATAAATGCCACCGCTGTCTCCATCGGATTAAAGCCTTTACCTCTATGACCTGGCAACTCATCCAGATTCCGAGGACCATTTCTTGAAAGCCAGCCCTCAGAACACCTTCCCTCCATTTCTTTTCTTCTTTTTTCATTAAAGCTTTGCTGTTTTAGCTTTAATTTGCCTTTTGTGATAAGAATATTGAACAGCTCGTGAAATTGGGAAGGAATGCTATTTAGGATTGGAAGTGAGGCCAGGCACAGATATGAATGAGAAGGTCACCTTGCTTACTTCTGCTTTACAGAGGATAGTCCTCTATTCAAAGGTTGTCTGGTTTAAAGATAACAAACCATAAGTAGCGATAGGTGCAGCAATGCCAGAAGCGTTGACGTTTCCTATCAACTAGGAATGGACTGACCTGTCATTTGGATTCTCTTGCTTTCTTGTTTTTCCAGTCTTAAGTTTAGTGTTTTATATTGCCACATCAGTCTGCTTTTTGAAAAAAGAACAACAACAACTTCTTGTTCATCAGTACAGTCATACCTCAGAAGCTGAACAGAAGCCATTATGGAAGTCCATTTGACTTCCAAAATGTTCAGAATCCAAGGCACAGCTTCTGATTGGCTGCAGGAAGCTCCTGCAGCCAATTGGAAGCCACAGAACCAACCCGCGTTGGACATTCAGGTTTCAAAGAATGTTCGCAAACCAGAACACTCGTTTCCGGGTTTGTGGCGTTTGGGAGCCAAAAAGTTCAACTCACAAGGCTTTGAGGTACGACTGTATTTGGGTACAAAAGCTGCATACTTATTTATTATGACATTTATTACTATTCATTATTATTATTATTTATTAAATCTGTCTACCGGCCTCTACCCATAGAGCTCAGGCGATTCACAGTATAAAAATCACAATATAAAAAACACAAAATACATAATAAAACAAAAAAAAACCAACAACCCAATAAGCCCCACCCCCCTTCCACAACACATTTTAACAGGGCATCAGATGTCCATCAGCCAAAGGCCTGATTAAAGAAGAACATTTTTGCATGGTGCCCAAAGGTGTGCAATGAAAGCACCAGCTGAACCTCCCTGGGGAGAGCATTCCCAAACAGGGGGCCACTGCAGAAAAGGCCTGTTCTCGTGTTGCCATCCTCTGGACATCACATGGAGGAGGAGCACAAAGAAGGGCCTCAGAAGATGATCTGAGGGTCCAGGTAGGTTTAGATGGAGAGAGGAGGTCCTTGAGGTACTGCGGACTTGAGCCATTTAAGGCTTTATAAGTCAAAACCAGCACTTTGAATCGGGCCCAGAAACTAATTGGTAGCTAGTGCAGTCAGAACAGGATTCTCAAACTGTCTTGTCCTGCTGAGCAACCTGGCCGCTGAATTCTGCACATTTATACCCAACCTTATCTCCAAGGGGCTCAAGGTGGCCCATGTACTTCTCCTCCTCTCTGTTTTATCCTCTCAACATCCCTGTGAAGTAGGTTAGGCCAAGAGACAGTGACTGCTCCAAGGTCCTCCAGTGGGCTTCATGTCTTAAGTGGGGATTTGAAACCTGTTCTCTCATGTCCTAGTTGGACATTTTGACCACTACACCACAGTGTTTTTCAAATATCTCCTTATACAGTGGTACCTCAGGTTACATACGCTTCAGGTTACATATGCTTCAGGTTACAAACTCCGCTAACCCAGAAATATTACCTCAGGTTGAGAACTTTGCTTCAGAATGAGAACAGAAATTGCGCAGCTGCAGTGCTGCAGTAGCGGGAGGCCCCATTAGCTAAAGTGGTGCTTCAGGTTAAGAACAGTTTCAGATTAAGAACGGACCTCCAGAACGAATTAAGTACTTAACTCGAGGTACCACTGTACTGTACTTGTTTATATGCAAGTGTGCTTAATATACAATTTTTCACAAAGCAATTTATCCCAATATAATGCACCACAGTGTCATTTTCATTGATGTGTGTACGCACACATGTGCATGCATTATTAATATTTTAAAAATAATCTTCATTGATTTTCGCAGGTAAGTAAATAGAATCAAACAGAAAATCCAGAAAAAGGAGGGGGGAAGGAAACAAGAAGTGGCATGGAGCTGCAGCTCAGGAAAATAATTCTAGACAGTAGTAAAGGGATGCACTCTGCTGAACTCACAAAGGTGAGGAAGGATAATACCTAATAAATATATCCTCTCCTAGCATCCATACACATCCCTATACTCACTAGCAACACACCACCAACACATCTGGTAATTAGACCCTCCATAATAGGAATGGAGACGCGGGTGGTGCTGTGGGTTAAACCACAGAGCCTAGGGCTTGCCGATCAGAAGGTCGGCGGTTCGAATCCCCGCGACAGGGTGAGCTCGGTCCCTGCTCCTGCCAACCTAGCAGTTCGAAAGCACATCAAAGTGCAAGTAGATGAATAGGTACCGCTCTGGCGGGAAGGTAAACGGCGTTTCCGTGCGTTGCTCTGGTTCACCAGAAGCGGCTTAGTCATGCTGGCCACATGACCCAGAAGCTGTACGCCAGCTCCCTCAGCCAATAAAGCAAGATGAGCGCTGCAACCCCAGAGCCGGTCACGACTGGACCTAATGGTCAGGGGTCCCTTTACCTTTTAATAAGAGTGTAGGAAGCTGCCTTATACTGAATCAGACCGTTGGTCCATCTAACTCAGTATTGTC
This sequence comes from Podarcis erhardii, assembly GCF_964252035.2. NCBI lineage: Eukaryota > Metazoa > Chordata > Lepidosauria > Squamata > Lacertidae > Podarcis > Podarcis erhardii. The sequence goes on along the minus strand of NC_138503.1, from coordinate 17,031,719 downwards.
CTCTCAGACTGGCAGCAGCTCTCCAAAATTCCAGGCAGGAGTCCACTCCCTGGCCCTACCTGAAAATGCTGGGGATTGAATCTGAGATGTTCTGTACGCAAAAGAGATGCTCTGCCACTGAGCTACGGCACTTCCCCAAATGCCTCGGAGATTGCCTAGAATGATGTGAATACTTTCTCGGGAAAGGATTCTTTACAGAGGACTTTTGACACCAGCTCACTTTTAACCGTCAGGGCGATCAGCCCATTCAGCAATGAGAAATAGCATGTCTTAAAAAATGGCATCACAGAAACAGCAGGCAATTCCCCGCATCCAGAGGGATGCCGTAAAAGACTTGCTGAGCCGAGACTGAGATCATTTCCTCCCAATTTGTACTCTCTTCCTCCTCCCCACTTTTCCTTTTCTTATTTGCTTGTCTACCCTTTTTCTAGGTGAATATGTCTTTTGCAGGGCCGGAAATCATAACTTCTGTGCTGTGTGTGCACACATGTGAGCCCCACTACACATTGCATGAAGCCCAAGTTTATTTATTTTATTTTATTTTTTACAGGCATGGAAATTGGGGGAGGGGGGATCCCTCCCTTCTGCCCCTCTAGCACAATACAGTGGTACCTCAGGTTACAGATGCTTCAGGTTACAGACTCCGCTAATCCAGAAATAGTGCTTCATGTTAAGAACTTTGCTTCAGGATGAGAACAGAAATTGTGATCCGGCGGTGCGGCGGCAGCAGGAGGCCCCATTAGCTAAAGTGGTTTTTCAGGTTAAGAACAGTTTCAGGTTAAGAACGGACCTCTGGAACGAATTAAGTACTTAACCCGAGGTACCACTGTACAGGTAATTGAGCTTCATCCACTCTCCCTTACCTTTTGGAATGCTCTGCTCAGGTATTGGAAATTCTGTGAAACGAACATAATTAGCATGAATGAACATTTGAGTAATTTTAAAAAATGTTGTTAAAGTTGAATGACAGGTTCACTAAGCTCCAAAAGCTTTTGACTCTCACCCCACAATCAACCTAACAATGAATCAATCTATGCAAGAAATACATTTTTTGGACACTACTATAAAAATACAGGATGGGCACATAGACACCACCTTATACCGTAAACCAACTGACCGACAAACATATCTACATGCCTCTAGCTACCATCCCAAACATACCAAACAGTCCATTGTATATAGCCAGGCACTACGTTACAGCCGCATCTGTTCCAATTCTACAGACAGAGACTCTCACCTAAGAGATCTACAGCAAACCTTTTTAGAACTAAAATACCCAACAGATGAAGTTAGACAACAGATCAACAGAGCCAGACTGATACCCAGAGAGAACTTGCTACAAGACAGACCCAAAAAAGAAAATAACAGAACACCTCTAGTCATCACATACAGCTCCCAAGTTAAAACAGTACAACACATCATCAGAGATCTGCAACCTCTCCTGGACAATGACAGTTCTCTTTCTCAAGCTCTGGGAGGAAGACCTTTCATTGCCTACAGACAGCCACCCAGTCTTAAACAACTCCTAACCCACAATAATACTACAACCAGACCTAACACGGACACTGGCACCAGAGCCTGCAATAAACCCAGATGCCAACTTTGCTGCCACATACACCCGGACAACACCATTACTGGCCCCAACAACATCACACATACCATCTCGGGACTATTTAATTGCTCATCGTCTAACATTGTGTATGCCATAAAATGTCAACAGTGTCCTTCAGCTCTCTATATTGGACAAACAGGCCAGACCTTACGCCAAAGAATAAACGGACATAAATCGGACATCAGGAATCACAAGACAGAGAAACCAGTAGGAGAACATTTCAATCTCCCAGGACATTCTATACAAGATCTCAAAGTAGCTGTTTTACTACAAAGGAATTTCAGAAATAGACTGGAAAGAGAAGCTGCTGAATTACAACTTATCACCAAACTCAAAACCATGGAGAAACCTGGTCTGAACAAAGACCTTGGATTCTTATCTCATTATACATGACAAAGCCATTTTTCACCTTTTCACCCCTTGCTTTTTCCTGTAAGACCTATTGCAGTCGTTAAGAGTCGTCAACAGGCTCATCACAGCTATCTGCCAATCACCCATTCCCACCACCCTTCTGAGTAATACCCCTCCCCACCTTCTCACTATATAGAAGGGTCTGGAAACTTCTGTTTCAGTGTATCTGAAGAAGTGTGCATGCACACGAAAGCTCATACCAAGAACTGACTTAGTTGGTCTTTAAGGTGCTACTGGAAGGAATTTGTTTTGTTTTGACTATGGCAGACCAACACGGCTACCTATCTGTAAAGTTAAGAAAGTAACTCCTCGGCACACACCTCTTACATAGTACTCAGAGTTGATTTTTGCCCGTGGCTGTTAGTACAAAAGCACCCATAAATTAAGGAGGACCCAATTTTGGGTCCTTATGATGAGAATATAAATTATGCTTTATGTAACTATCAGATACATAATTATGATCTCATTGAGCACCGCGTACACAAGCTATTAGGCAACATTTTGAAAGCTACTGCTTAGTGAAGATAATTTTAATTGACTGCAGGGTATCTCTCAGTGGACGCAAGTTGGTTCGGGGGGGGGGGAATTTTCAGGGGAGAGAGAGAGAGAGAGAGAGATGGCTAGTGGTAGGGAGGAGAATGAATGCATTTTAATAACACTCTGCAATTTCAAATGCAAGATGCTCTTTAGGCCTAGAAGCACTTGTGGCAAAGCTGGAGATAGAGCAGAGAAAAGAAAGCTTTTGTTGGCTGGTTAGTATAATTGTGCAAGCTGTCTGCACTCCATTTGCACCTGAACTTGGCTGAAGTTTCCAGAGTGTTGTCTAACAGGGCAGCTGTTACTTACAGGATCTCCTTGTTTCTACAACTTGGTGTTTTACTTTGTATTGGCAGAAGATACACACACACACACACACACACACACACACACACACACTGGACAGGCATCACCTGCACCCCCAGGCAGCTGTAGAGCCCCTTCCTGTGTGTGGCTGATGGTTGTGATGGGCAAGAGACACATACAGTGGTACCTTGTGTTAAGAACTTAATTTGTTCCGGAGGTTCGTTCTTAACCCGAAACTGTTCTTAACCTGAGGTACCACTTTAGCTGATGGGGCCTCCCACTGCTGACCGCACCACCGCTGCACGATATCTGTTCCCATCCTGAAGCAAAGTTCTCAACCCGAAGTACTATTTCTGGGTTAGCAGAGTCTGTAACCTGAAGCGTCTATAACCTGAAGTGTCTGTAACCCGAGGTACCACTTTACTTGACCTCCTAGCAGGTGAGTCATTCCTGCTTACCAGGAGGGGGAGAGATGGTGATGAGACCAGGATGGTGCAAACGCACCGGCAGAGCCAGTTCAGCACTCCTGTCAGCGTTTTTGCACTCTACTATGAGGGTGGCGCTGTGGGTTAAACCACAGAGCCTAGGACTTGCCGATCAGAAGGTTGGCAGTTTGAATCCCCGCGACAGGGTGAGCTCCCGTTGCTCGGTCCCTGCTCCTGCCAACCTAGCAGTTCAAAAGCACGTCAAAGTGCAAGTAGATAAATAGGTACCGCTCCGGCGGGAAGGTAAACGGTGTTTACGTGTACTGCTCTGGTTCGCCAGAAGCGGCTTAGTCATGCTGGCCACATGACCCAGAAGCTGTACGCTGGCTCCCTTGGCCAATAAAGCGAGATGAGCGCCACAACCGCAGAGTCGGCCACAACTGGACCTAATGGTCAGGGGTCCCTTTACCTTTACCTTTACCCTCCCCACCACGTCTCGCTTCCGGTAAGCAGCAGAGACTCATCTGCTGGGGGGGGGGTCAGGTAAGTACCTTGGAGCTCACTGCTCCTTCAACCCTGCTGTCCTTAGTAAATGTTTTCCTGGGAGCCTTATATCTCCTCAGCTTGGGACCCTAGCTCCCAAGAGCACCTACAGGTGCCTGACAATACAGCAGTTTCCTTGTGTATAGATGCCGCTGAAATATACTCAGAGTCGAGAGTGGATTTCATGCTCTTTATTCAGCTCATAGTGGTGAGGAGGAATGAAAGTTTCCCCAAAGTATCTGCTTTATATACATTGTGTACACAATGGGCAGCACTTGATTGGCTAATTTCGGAATTCTCCTGTAGGCCAATCAGGTTGTGGATTCACTTCCATCTGGAGCTGGATTGGGTGGCTCCTGCAGACCAATCATACTGCTGCATTGTTCTAGGACCAATCAGACTGCTGCATTCTGAATCCTATTGTTCTAGGACCAATCAGACTGCTGCATTTTGGATCCAATTCAACTAAGTACATAACAGCCCCCAATGCATGGATAGTTGCAGGCAGGTCTAGCATGGGACATCACGGCTGTAGGTCTGCGCTCACCCTCTTGCAGGGAGCACCTGAAAAGACTAAGAATGGTAGGCATACCCTAATAGGACCGTGTAGCATTTCAAGTCATACTTCAGTTCCTAGTGCAGCAAACCATTTGAAAACCACTGTTTCAGCACCAAGCAAAGCTGCTGTTTCCACCCCAAATAAAAATGTCACATTGTCCATCTACGCTGCGGCTAATGATTTAACCAGTCTTGAAACAGCAAGTCTATTACAAACCTGTCCGGAGCAATTTCACGTTAAACCTGAGGGGATACAACTAGGAGTTTTCCTAGCTTGCTCAGGGAAATGAGTTACAAAGCTTGGTCCAAATGAACAAGGACAATCATTTTCAAGTTAAAAAAGCACAGGTGGCAAAAAAAAAAAAACCCTTGGACAAGCTCGGAGAATCCTTTTCTGATGCTTTTTTTTAAAAAAAAAAGCAAATTCAGGATCCAATAAAGAAAACGATATTTTAAATTGGCCACAAGTCAACCATTGCAGCTGTACCCTGCTGGAAATCAAATACCCATCGTGCAAATCAAGAATGTAGGCAGATTACAATGCTTGCTGCTTTCTATATGATGGGTTTGCCATAATTTGTGTTACAACTGTCTATGCTGCCCCTTGTGTGTAAAAAGGATATTATTTCTCAAATGCTTTTATTTATTTTTACTTTATTTTATTTCCCTTTTGATAATGGTATGTTATGTAACCTGTAATGTTTTGATACACTTCCTTTCCCCCTTTCCCCTTGATGTTTGGTTGTCATCAATATTCTGCTTCACAGCATTGAATTTTATTTTTTATTTTTTATTTTTTAAGTGTGGGCAGGTGTAGAGCACCCCACAAAGCCCTATGAATGGACAGAAAATGTGCAACAGCAATGAAACAACCCACTTCCCTGATGATGATGATGATGATGATGATTGGTTGCTTCCTACATAAAAGAATCTCTAAACAACATGCAAGATTTAAAACAGCTCATTTGATAAGACATCTTCCGCCTAGCTCCTTTCTTAATAGCAACATTTCTCTTTCAAAAGTGTTCAAAGCGCTATCTAGATGTCAACATTACAACCGCCCTGTAAGGTAAGCCAGCATTTGCCCTGCCATCTGCAAAAGGTGAGATAATGAGAGAGAGAGAGAGAGAGAGAGAGAGAGACTGTCACCTAGTGAGATTTTTTTTTGAGCTATTTTTATGGAAAATCAGCAAAAATGACATTGCTGCCATGGGCTGCCATACGTCCAGATTTTCCCAGACGTGTTTTTGTTTTGTGGGGAGTTTTTGGGCCAATTCCCACCCGGACACTGCTGCTGACTGCAGTAGTCTGGCCATGTCTGGGAAATTCTGGACGTATGGCAACCCTGGGACAAGAGTTGAACCAGTGATTTCCTGATTTAACATCACCTTGCCAACAAAGGTCCGTATAGTAAAAGCTATGGTTTTCCCAGTAGCGATGTATGGAAGTGAGAGCTGGACCACAAAGAAGGCACAAGGAGAAGGGGACGACAGAGGATGAGATGGTTGGACAGTGTTCTCAAAGCTACCAGCATGAGTGTGACCAAACTGCAGGAGGCAGTGGAAGACAGGAGTGCCTGGTGTGCTCTGGTCCATGGGGTCACAAAGAGTTGGACACGACTAAACGACTAAACAACAACAAAAGCCTCTTAGCTGCTATGGTGTACCAACCTTTTTGCAGAACAGCACAGAGTCTCACAGTTCTCCATGCTATTTGTGCGCAGGGAAACTGAGGGACCATTTTCCCGGGCGCGGGGGAGTAGAAATTCTCCAATAGGTCCTCAGAGGTGCGGCTCACCATTAGCAGAGGCAGTAGCACAGATATTCCCCCCCCCTTTTTTTCCTGAGATATGTGTACGAGAGAGAGCACTTACACAACCACTGCGAGCAGCAGCTGCAACAGTATTGGCATCCTGGCCACCATTTTGCATGCCCCACAATGCCCTGCGTAGGGTGGTGCAGGGAGAATGGAGTTATTGGAATCACAGGAGCCAGCACAGTCTTTAGCATACACGCCACCGGGGTGCAAATATCTTCCCAGTACCCCAAAATTTAGTTTAGCCCCCAAATTAACTTTTATTATGATGTAAGAGTTAATTTCGCATGCATGAGAATGACAAGCGCCGCCGTTGTGAATGATAAGCGCTGCTGCTGGCACAGCGCGTCTTTGGTAAATGAGCACGCAGTCAAAAGTCCTTTAGTGAACAGTAGGTGTACATTTTGGTAATACCTAGGTATATATGTGTTTTGTTTTTCTAGCTTGATCACAATTATTCATTATTTATTTTTCCCCCATTTATTTATTTATTATTAATGTTGCAATACATATATGAAATCTTTACATAATGATACATACACATTATATTCCTAAATTCACATTTTCACATTTCATTATGTACCAACATTTATCCATTTCTTATTTCTTGCCCTGTGTCTTCCCTCTACCCATGCGTGACTTTCTTGTTATTATTTTGTAACTCTATTATTGAGATTGTAATTTTGTATCTTAATAATTAAACATTCAATCTTATATATCTGATTAACTTAACTAACTTAACTTTGTGAAATCAGTCTATATATATCAATATATTATTTCATAACAGGTAGATAGTTAAGAGCTTAGGCAGCTTCAGCAGCCGGCAACTGGTGCCCCCCCCCGAATTCGGCTCCCAGGTGCCCCACACCCCTTGCACCCCCAGATAAAGATGGCCCTGATAGAAGCCAACTCCTAGGGGACTAGGTCCTTTCTGCGCCCCCCCCCCCCCGAAAAAAAATTGATTCAACTTGGCATGCCTGATTGGAATTGTAGCTCTGTGGAGGGAATAGAGTTCTCCTAACATCTCCTAACAACTCCTAACAATGCAGGTGGCGCTGTGGGTTAAACCACAGAGCCTAGGGCTTGCCGATCAGCAGGTCGGCGGTTCGAATCCCCGCGATGGGGTGAGCTCCCGTTGCTCGGTCCCTGCTCCTGCCAACCTAGCAGTTCGAAAGCATGTCAAAGTGCAAGTAGATAAATAGGTACCGCTCTGGCGGGAAGGTAAACAGCGTTTCCATGCGCTGCTCTGGTTCGCCAGAAGCGGCTTAGTCATGCTGGCCACATGACCCGGAAGCTGTACGCCGGCTCCCTCGGCCAATAAAGCGAGATGAGCACCGCAACCCCAGAGTCAGTCACGACTGGACCTAATAGTCAGGGGTCCTTTACCTTTAACTCTCAGCACCTGTAACAAATGACAGCTCCCAGTATTCCTTGCAAGAAGCCATAGCTGTTTAAAAGTGGTACGATTCTGCTTTAAATGTATAGTGCAGACCGGCCTTGGGGTGCTCAATTATGGCAGGAGAGCAACCTGGCTGGATAAGAGTGTGTACATCATCTTCCCTTCTCAATCTGCTGCCTGAGACAGTGGGAATAGTGGGTGAGCTGCCCCTACATATTCTCTCCCTCCTCTAATTTCGTCAAGTATCTAAATGTGCTTTTTGTTAGCTATATCTCCTGCAAAAACTACAGCACCACAGTAATACGTCTTCTAATAATTGAATAATATGCCTAAGGTACAGGAAAATCCTTAATGTTATTGATAGCATTTGCTACTTTTTTTGCTGTGTAGTTTAGAGTAAAATGTTTTGATGGATGGTAGTTCTTTTGGGGGTGGCGAGGGCAACATACCAGGTTTGGGTTTTTGTTTTTTTTAAAGAATCAATATTTCATTTACGATGCACGTAATACTTCAGTAGCTACTGTCTTAATGGATGGAAATGGATCACACCAGGGAGGTCAGAAATCAAATGATGTCATAAATAATAGATCCTTCACCAAGGCAGTCAGCAGAAAGTCAGCCATGTTAGAGACTTTGGGGGATTCGAAGTGGTCAGTGGTTGATTCATGGGGACAGAAAATGATAAGGTTATTTATAAAATATCCCTTCGAGCAGCACCGGCTCTATCATTAGGCAGAGTGAGGCAGTTTCCTCAGGGGGAAACTGAGGGGGAGCAGTGTGCTTTGCTCAGGTGCAATAGAGGATAATATCTGACCAGCAGCCCAGAAGCAATAGTCAATTATCACTCTCAACAGTTAATATATATTGAAATGGGGAGGGGATGACTCATCCTTTGCCTCAGGTAGCAAAATGGCTTGGACTGATCCTGAATTCTGAATAATTCTTTATTATCCTTTATTTATTTCATTTAGGAAAGCGGGTGGTGCTGTGGTGTAAACCACTGAGCCTTGGGCCTGCTGATCAGAAGGTCGGTGGTTTGAATCCCAGCGATGGGGTGAGCTCCCGTTGCTCAATCCCAGCTCCTGCTAACCTAGCAGTTTGAAAGCACGCCAGTGCAAGTAGATAAATAGTTACTGCTTCGGCGGGAAGGTAAACAGTATTTCTGTGCGCTGCTCCGTGTTCCGTTGCGTCAGAAGCGGCTTAGTCATGATGGCCACATGACCTGGAAAAACTGTGGAGCAGACAAACGCTGGCTCCCTCAGCCTGTAAAGTGAGATGAGCGCCTCAACCCCAGAGTCGTCTGCGACTGGACTTAATTGTCAGGGGTTCTTTAGCTTTACCTTTTTTATTTATTTTATTTTTTAAAATATGCTGCTTGATTGTAAATAAAAGCACACACCCTCAAAGCAGTTTACAAAGAGAATAAAATGATCAGTACAAAAACAACTCATTAAAACATTCAAAACAGGCTCTTCTCACTGTAGATGTTTTGATCTCAATTATATTTTTTGTATTTTAAGGTATATGCTTAAAAATATGTTGTGGAGCAGTCCACAAGTCCTTGACCACGCTTCAAGGCCAACTGAGCTGTTGATCGAATGATTCTAGAATCTGACAACTTGCTGCACCACTCTTAAAAAAATAGCATTCAAATGAGATCCAGCACTGTTTCCTGGCTGAGGTTTCTGCAGCGGTATCAATCTTATCTTAGAAAACAAGAGTCCAAGAGTCCTGATTTTGATGGGTTGCTGCCTGACTAAGCTCTTACAGAAATTGGCCCTCTGAATGGTCTGGCAAGAGGAGGCTATTATTCTTGCATGTAACAAACTGGCGGCCTAAGATGTTCAGAAAAACCACAGGCCCTTTTATGTACTGATGACATTGCATTTCTGTTTGCTTGTTTGTCTATCTCCAAACAAGACTCTTTTGCAGCACTCCAGGAAAATCTCAGAATGCAGATATGGCCATAGACATAATAAAATTACATGTCTGTGTGGGTCTTGCCTGAAAAGAGGCTGAAAAGTATTTTGATCTGCAATGTGTACTTATACACATTGTGCACTTAAACACTGGCAAGAATTTCAATAATTGTAACCATAAAATTGGGCTGGGATTTGAGCTGGAAGCTTAATCTAGGTTTCCATGTTTCTAAAACATATATTTTGCATCAACATTGAAACACAATAACTATCTATCATCTATATCTATCATCTATCTATCTATCTATCATCTATCTATCTATCATCTATCTATCTATCTGTCTATCTATCTATCTATCTATCTATCTATCTATCTATCTATCTATCTATCTATCATCTATCTATCATCTATCTATCTATATCTATCTATCTATCATCTATCTACCCTATCTATCTATCTATCTATCTATCATCTAATGTTGCTATGGCCGATGGCTGACACAAATAAAGTTTCATTCTATCTATCGATCTATTGATCTATCTATCATCTATCTATTACAAGCAATCTATTGTTGTTGTTGTTTAGTCATTTAGTCATGTCCGACTCTTCGTGAACCCATGGACCAGAGCATGCCAGGCACTCCTGTCTTCCACTGCCTCCCGCAGTCTGGTCAAACTCATGTTGGTAGCTTCGAGAATACTGTCCAACTATCTCATCCTCTGTCAACCCCTTCTTCTTGTGCCCTCCATCTTTCCCAACATCAGGGTCTTTTCCAGGGAGTCTTTTCTTCTCATGAGGTGGCCAAAGTATTGGAGCCTCAGCTTCACTATCTGTCCTTCCAGTGAGCACTTGGGGCTGATTTCCTTAAGAATGGATAGGTTTGATCTTCTTGCAGTCAATGGGACTCTCAAGAGTCTCCTCCAGCACCATAATTCAAAACCATCAATTCTTCAACGATCAGCCTTCTTTGTGGTCCAGCTGTCACTTCCATACATCACTACTGGGAAAACCATAGCTTTTACTATACAGACCATTGTTGGCAAGGTGATGTTTCTGCTTTTTAAGATGCTGTCTAGGTTTGTCATCGCTTTTCTCCCAAGAAGCAGGCGTCTTTTAATTTTGTGACTGCTGTCACCATCTGCAGTGATCATGGAACCCAAGAAAGTAAAATCTCTCACTGCCTCCATTTCTTCCCCTTCTATTTGCCAGGAGGTGATACACAAACTAATAAAAATAGGTTTTTATATTTCGTTCTCAGTTCAATCTTTACAGTCCTCAATGAACATTCTCCTCGATTTTTAGGTAGCAGCTGCAGATCTCAGAACTTGGTCTGTCATAAATTTGCCAATTTGTCCATTGGTGAATTGTTTGTTCATTTGATATGTTCTGAGCCATTTTGAGCACAATTTTATGGAAAGGTGGCATGCAAATAAACAGATGTCGACTACAAATCTGCATTGTATCCAAAGTTTTTCCTACTCAGAGTAGACCCGACTGAAATTATTTGTTATATTTGTTTAAATAATTTATATGCTGCTTAACCACAAGAGTCTGTAAGCAACGTACAAGAAATACAATATAGTGGAACTGAGTCAGTCATGTCCATTAGCCCCAGTAGGTTTATTCTGTGCAGGACTAACATTGGAAACAACCCACAAATCCAGGCTTGCTTAAAAAACAACAAACAACATCAAACATACCATCTCAGGATTATTTAATTACTCATCTTCTAACATTGTGTATGCCATCAAATGCCAACAGTACCCTTCAGCTCTCTATATTGGACAAACAGGCCAGACCCTACGCCAAAGGATAAATGGACATAAATCTGATATCAGGAATCACAAGACAGAGAAACCAGTAGGAGAACACTTCAATCTCCCAGGACATTCTATGCAAGATCTCAAAGTAGCTGTCTAATTACAAAAGAATTTCAGAAATAGCCTGGAAAGAGAAGTTGCTGAATTGCAACTTATTACCAAACTTAACACCATGGAGAGACCTGGTCTGAATAGAGACATTGGATTCTGATCTCATTAAACACGATAAAGCTATTTTTAACCATCTCACCCCTTGTGTTTTCCTGTAAGACCAACTGCAGTTGTTAACAGTCGTCAACAGGTTTACCACACCTATCAGCCAATCACCCATTCCCACCACCCTTCTGAGTAATACCCCTCCCCACCCTCTCACTATATATAAGGGTCTGGTGACTTCTGTTTCAGTGTATCTGAAGAAGCGTGCATGCACACGAAAGCACACACCAATAACTAACTTAGTTGGTCTCTAAGGTGCTACTAGAAGGAATTATTTTATTTTATTTTGTTTTGTTTTAAAAAAACAAAGTGTGCCATCTACTATACAGTGGTACCTCAGGTTAAATATGCTTCAGGTTACATATGCTTCAGGTTACAGACTCCGCTAACCCAGAAATAGTACCTCGGGTTAAGAACTTTGCTTCAGGATGAGAACAGAAATCGTGCTCTGGCGGCGCAGCAGCAGCAGGAGGCCCCATTAGCTAAAGTGGTGCTTCAGGTTAAGAACAGTTTCAGGTTAAGAATGGACCTCCGGAATGAATTAAGTACTTAACCCGAGGTACCACTGTATATCCGTGTGTGTGTGTGTGTGTGTGTGTGTGTGTGTGTTCAGAGGTTCAGGGCAAAGAAGTGTGGGCTTCGTTCAGTCTAAATATCTGAAAGGGGATTCTAAGTCTCTTCCCCTGAATCCATTTTGAATCTTCCCTGGCTTCCCTGCACTGGGAAAAAATGCCAAATGCATTTACCTGGACTTCCTTGGTGTTTCCCTTCAGACCTTCACACAGCATGTAGGATGTGTTTGCTATTAAGAGCGGGTCTTGCACGCATGCTCACACACCCCTCTCCCCATGTGTGCTCACCCCAAATCCCTGAGGAGAGCTTGCATGTGTTTATGGTATGTGTGTATATCTATAGCCCTGTATCTTCCTGGCCTGAGAGGGACTTCAGAATCTTTCCACCATATCCACTGGGGAACCATTACAGAATGAGGAAAGCCCAAATGTGTGAGTGCACGATGCCAGCTTTATTGAGCCAATGCTACTCGTTGAAATTTGGCCCCAAGTTGACCTTTCTGAAGAAGAGCACCTTTTATGCGCAAAGAGAGAGACAGAGAGAGATCATCAATAATACGGACATTGGTCCTTTGCTCTCTCTAATCATCTGTGAAGGGCATCACTTTTCACCTTGTCTGGTTTACACGGCCTGTGCAAAGCCTTGATATTCATTGGGTGACCTATTTTAGTATTAGCCAATGGAATCGCAGTTGGCAAAGAGCATGAGATGCTAGACAAGGGGAGGGGGGCAGTAGAGTGGGTTGGGGAGAGGTGTCATTTTTTTCTGTCTTTCCCACCACCCATCAACAGAATTTTCAATAAGGGTAGGGAAATATGCAATGAAATACAATGGACACTGAGTGTATAATTCAGTAGTGTGGCTGTGTGAACCGGGATGGAGGCACAGGCTGAAGGCACTGCAATATTAGCAATCCATACGAACCCTGTATTAGAAATGGGGAAGAAATCCAATTTGGTACACATTTAAAGACAAGCTTACCTTACCCACACTTTCAAAAACAATGCACGGACCAAAACATAGTCATCTTTTGAAATTTGTACTTCTCTGAATTTTGTACTGCAGCTCTTCGGTTAAGTAATGTGTACTGAAGTGCATATAGTATGCATAAAAATGCATATACAGTGGTACCTTTGGTTACGTACTTAATTCGTTCCGGAGGTCCGTTCTTAACCTGAAACTGTGCTTAACCTGAAGCACCACTTTAGCTAATGGGGCCTCCTGCTGCCACCGCGCTGCCGGAGCACAATTAGTATTCTCATCCTGAAGCAAAGTTCTTAACCCGAGGTAATTTTTCAGGGTTAGTAGAGTCTGTAACCTGAAGCGTCTGTAAACTGAAGCATCTGTAACCCAAGGTACCACTATATTGGTGAAAAATAATATCCGAAAAGGAATTCCATTAGGAAAAGTTGCTTTGCAAAAAAATGTGTATATTGAGCAAATGTGCATACAAAAAACAGGGAAATGTGCCCTAAAATGCCCGTGAATTTTCATGGGGATTTAAAAACAACAACAACACAGCCACAAACTGATGTGGGAATGTGGAGAACTGAACATAAGTTTGGAAATAGGAGAAACTGAAAACTATCTGTAACAGAGAAACTTTTTGTAATAGATAAAAGATATAATGCAGTAGAAAAGTTTTGAGTAAAAACGTGGCAGACGTGGGCGATGGGTCAATTTATGACATAGCTGTCAACGTTTCCTTTTTTTTAAGGGAAATTCCCTTATTCTGAATAGGATTCCTCTCAAGGAAAGGGAAAAGTTGACAGCTATGATTTATGAAACTATTTGATATGAAGATTCTTGCAAAAATGTTTGAAAAAAATAATTTAAAAAATGCTAAATAAAATACTAAATACTGTATATACTTTTTTTAATAAAAAAAAAGGAAAAAGGAGGAACTGAGAGAAACTGAAATTGTCAGAGTCACCCATCCCAAACCTGTATTAAACATGTTGAATTCTAGCAATCAGCATATCCCTGTTTGGTATTCCTCTGGGAAGGAGACTAGATATCATTCTGTCTAGCAAGCAGGCTGAACAATTGGAAGTGTGTGGCGTTGAATTCCCCCAATTGATTTTAAATAGCTCCTCCTCCCCCTTTTCACGTCCTCTCTGATACACTGCCGTGAACCTCTTTTTTAATGGAAGTTAATATGTTTTACAGATAAATAAGTAGTAGACATTTTATTATTGGGGGGGGGGGGAGATACCCTCCATAAATACACTTTCTAGAGGATGTGGATAACAGCTCGTTGGAGACTGCCCTCGCTAGCAGCTCCTGCGCTATAAGCTGACGTGTTTTTGATTTCAAGACTCTCCTTTGCAAAATAACCTGTGGGATATGAAGCAGGGAAGGGGAAGGAGAATGTGGGGAGCAGGGAGAGAATATACCCCTGTCTTATTCATTGTTTCCGGCAGATGTCCATGTCCTGTTCTGGAAAGTGCTCTTGAACGCATCAGCTTTTGATAAACTAGAAGGAAAGATCACTTATTGGAAGAGCTATTGTTATCCAGCGACCCTTTTGGTCTGTTCAATGGGCAGACATCTGCTCCATCTGTGTTTCAGTGAAGGAGAAGGCGATAAAAGGGGGGGAGGGGGGGAAACCCTGAGGAATATCCCACAGTTTGGCTCGGTGCTTAAGTCTTATAATGTCAGATATGGAGAATGCAAAACAGCAGGGGTTGCCAGGGATATGGCAAGGCTGTCCAAAGGATCTGCCCTAGTTTCTGGCTGAAAACTAGGTCAAAGAGGCAGTGTAATTTAAGCCTGGCAGCACATACGAATGACTAAAAGGATCCCTTCCATGTGCTGAAATTGACCTATGCGCAGCACAACCCACAGGGGCCTTCCCCTGCGCCTGACCCACAGAAGCAGATGGGGAAACACATAAGGATGCGCCTTGTGCAGCTCCCATTAACTATAATGGGCCTAGAGCAGGAAGGGGCTGCAGGCAAAATCTGATGCCACCCCTCTTTTGATTCAAAGGTGTAGCATAAAGCCAGTGTACCAGTTAAATTGAGTCCCCATCCCACCCCCTGCCCTAAAATGCAGTGCTGTGGTACCTTGGTTCTCAAACTTAATCTGTTCCGGAAGTCCGTTCCAAAACCAAAGCGTTCCAAAACCAAGGTACGCTTTCCCGTAGAAAGTAATGTAAAATGGATTAATCCATTCCAGACTTTTAAAAACAACCCCCAAAACAGCAATTTAACATGAATTTTACTATCTGATGATGCCATTGAGCCATAAAATGAAAGCAATAATCAATGCACTGTACTATAAAATAGGGACACGGGTGGTGCTTTGGGTTAAACCACAAGCCTAGGACTTGCCGATCAGAAGGTCAGCAGTTCGAATCCCCACAATGGGGTGAGCTCCTGTTGTTCGGTCCCTGCTCCTGCCAACCTAGCAGTTCGAAAGCATGTCAAAGTGCAAGTAGATAAATAGGTACCGCTCTGGCGGGAAGGTAAACGGAGTTTCTGTGCGCTGCTCTGGTTTGCCAGAAGTGGCTTAGTCATGCTGGCCACATGACCCCGAAGCTGTACACCGGCTCCCTTGGCCAGTAAAGCGAGATGAGCGCCGCAACCCCGGAGTCGGTCATGACTGGACCTAATGGTCAGGGGTCCCTTTACCTTTTTACTATAAAATAAATAAGACAGTAAAAAAAAATCTTACCTGTGCTTATGATAGTCATTGTTTGAATGGGTTTGTGGTTTTTTATCCATTTCCGCAGTCATACAATCAACCAATCAATCAGTAGCTGAACTGGGTTCCACACAGTCACAAAAACAAATTAACCGAAAAAGCCTCAAAAATGAAAACGCAAAATAAAATAAAAAGCAAAAACAAAAGCGTGAAATTTAATCCATTCCAGAAGTCCATTTGACTTCTGAAATGTTCAAAAACTAAGGTGCAGCTTCTGATTGGTGCAGGTGTCCCAATCTGATGGGAGGGTGTTCCACAGGGCAGGCGCTACTACTGAGAAGGCCCTCTGCCTGGTTCCCTTTGGCTTCACTTCTCACAATTTAGGAACTGCCAGAAGGCCCCCTGGACCTCAGTATCTGGGCTGGATGATGGGGGTGGAGACGCTCCTTCAGCTATACTGGGCCGAGGCCATTTAGGGTTTTAATGGTCAGCACCAACACTTTAAATTGTGCTCTGAAACATACTGGGAGCCAATGTAGGTCTTTAAGGACCGGTGTTATATGGTATTGGCAGCTGCTCCCAGTTACCAGCCTAGCTGCCACATTCTGGGCCGAGGCCGTTTAGGGCTTTAAAGGTGATGAAGTGGCTGGTTTGGTTCAAGTGGGGAGAGGTATTGTAGAGAAGGTGTGATACATATTCTAAGAAGGGATGCATTTGCATTTCAATCTTGTTTTTTAAGCTGTATTTTAATCAACTTGTTTTATTATTGGTCGTTAGCCGTCCTGAGCCCGGTCTTGGCTGGGGAGGGCAGGGTATAAATTATTATTATTATTATTATTATTATTATTATTATTATTATTATTATTCCCTCCCATCTCTGGCTAGCTCACCTGCCCCTTGATTGAATCTCCATTGCTGCCTCAGATTTTCACAAGCACCTAGCACCAAGTTCTAGCTGTTTGAAGGCTTCCCACAAGTATCTGATAGGCCACAGTAAGAACAGGATGCTGGACTCGATGGGCTACTGGCCTTGATCCAGCAGGCCCTTCCTGGGTTCTTACATTCTCATGAGAAATGGGACCATCCAGCTGCATCATTGTTATGGCTTCCAGAGCCCCAGGGTTTTTGGCACCAGCCCTGACTGGGCAGTTCCTATGCACACAAAGCCCCCTCATGCACAGGCTACTCCTTCCATGTGCACCCAAGCTGCTGGATTGCGGCCAATGTAAATAATCAACTTGCTAAGCAAATATACTCATTGCTTAGGGACTTATTAGAAACTGGCAGCTAAATAAATCTTCCTAAACAAACAGTGATAATAAAAACAAGCTTAGGCGAACAAGTTTTGTGTGCTGTAATACCCATATAATTCTGTTAAATGAATAAGACTCGGCAGCATCCGAGGCTAAGAAACATCCTTTAATTTCTCTCTCCAACACACACACACACACACACACACACACACACTCAGCATAAAATGTTCAACTGAGTGGCAAATCTGTGACAGGAATAATGTATTCAACTGTGCAGGAATACTACAGCTAAGGTATGCAAATAGACAACGTGCTGCATCGGGGAAAAGTCAAAAGAACAGCTATGCTCATTTATCCTCCTTGTGGAATGGTGGGCCATTTTTTAATGCAAGCATTTTGCATCAATGAAGTGTTTTTGGTTTGGTTTTTTAAAAAATAATTTTAATAACTATTTTCTTATACAGTGGTACCTCGGGTTAAGAACTTAATTCGTTCTGGAGGTCCGTTCTTAACCTGAAACTGTTCTTAACCTGAGGTACCACTTTAGCTAAAGGGGCCTCACGCTGCCGCCGCGCGATTTCTGTTCTCATCCTGAGGCAAAGTTCTTAAACCGAGGTACTATTTCTGGGTTAGAGGAGTCTGTAACCTGAAGTGCCTGTAACCCAAGGTACCACTGTAGAAGAATTTTGCATTGGGGCCATTTAAAAAAAAAAAAAAATGTTACCAATAGCAATTATGTGACCCTTACAGAAGAATAACAGAATCACAGAACTGTAGAACTGGAAGGGACCCTGATGATCATCTCTTCCCACCTCCTGCAATGCGGGGATCTTAACTAAAGTATCCGTGACAGCAGGCTATCCAGCCTCTGCATAAAAACGTCCACTGAGTTTTCCAAGGTGATCCTATACACGCTTACGTAGTAGAAATCCTGTAGAGCTCAGTGGGGGCCCTTATAGTGACAGGCAGGTCAGAAATAATGAGTTGTATCCATGTCCATCATACAAAGGGTAGACCCATTGACATAACTGGCATAGGTTCATTAATTTCAGTGGGTCTACTTGGAGTTTTCCCAGTAGTGATGTATGGAAGTGACAGCTGGACCATAAAGAAGGCTGATCACCAAAGAATCAATGCTTTTGAATTATGGTGCTAGAAGAGACTTTTGAGAGTCCCATGGACTGCAAGAAGATCAAACCTATCCATTCTTTAAGGAAATCAGCCCTGAGTGCTCACTGGAAGGACAGATCGTGAAGCTGAGGCTCCAATACTTTGGCCACCTCATGAGAAGAGAAGGCTCCCTGGAAAAGACCTTGATGTTGGGAAAGATGGAGGGCACAAGGAGAAGGGGATGACAGAGGACGAGATGGCTGGATAGTGTTTTCGAAGCTACCAGCATGAGTTTGACCAAACTGCGGGAGGCAGTGGAAGACAGGAGTGCCTGGCGTGCTCTGGTCCATGGGGTCACGAAGAGTCGGACATGACTAAATGACTAAACAACAACTACTACTACTTGGAGTAGAACTCAGCTGGCTACAGCCCCCTTATAAGTAACAAAATACAGCACTTTGCCAATTAAGCCCCTATCTGGAGGGACCCTATAGGCCTTTGGCTTGCATGTTTAAATAAATATGGGGCTGGGTTACTCCTATGCATTCTGCTGCCATATTTCGACTTCCCTGTTGAAAATTCACACTTGGAAGCAAGGTGTGTGGCAAGCCCAGAACTTGTGGCTTACCACCACCACTTCCCTCTCTGGAGAAAGCTAAGCCAGTTGAGAAGAGAGCCCTTATTACGTATGCAATTAAGCCAGCTCTGTTTTCGCACAGGATGTCTGCCCTATGGGTTGTGCGTTTTCAGAGCTCGCTGCAGCCGGCAACAGAGCGGCCTTCTTTTTAATAAAATCCAACTTAGCCTTGAGCCTTCCCGTAAATGTGGCATTTACATTTATAGTAAGCCCCTCTCTCTGGGCAATGATAATAAAAAGCCCTGAGTACAAAACAGAGAGTGGTCTCCACTGTTGCAGAGCCACACGGCGGGATAATAGAAGGACCACACAGTCTTTTGTACCGTGGAATCTGCCAAAGCTGATAAGCAACAGCAAAAGAAAGACAGAAAGCCTTTTCTTGTCATGTTTACATCAGTGTTTACAGTTTTGAAAAGAAGGAGTGGGGAATCGAAGTGGGTCCAAGCAGAAGCACAGACAAGGGTTTGAATGCTTTGCAATAGGCTATTTGAATGTTATGAATTTAACTTTTGAGGAAGCAGGCGCAGGGTTGTGCTGTAAGCCTCCTTGGGGCTTCAGTGGGGTTGAATCCCAGTCCAGTACGTGTGCAAAAGATTGCAAGGAGAATTGTATGCAGATCCTCCAAGTGTCCCAATTTTCCAGGGATGGTCCCGGATCTACAGAAGTCATCCCGGTTTCTGATTTGATCCTGGAATGTCCCGCTTTTCCTTAGGACGTCCCTATTTTCACTGGAGAAATATGAGTGGAGATGGTAGGACGTCCCAATTTTCATCAAAGAAACGTTAGAGCTTGGGAGATAAGTAACTACAGTGGTACCTCGGGTTAAGTACTTAATTCGTTCCAGAGGTCCGTTCTTAACCTGAAACTGTTCTTAACCTGAAGTACCACTTTACCTAATGGGGCCTTTTTTTTTTTTTTTACAGTAAGGTAGCAAAAGGATACAGTAGTGACAAAATCAGTTAAAGCCATAAAAGCTTGCTTCAAGTGCACTCTGAAATAAGTAATAGACACATAACAGAAAGTCTGTGGCTCAGTACAGGGCAGCTTCCTGCATTCTTCACATGTGGAGGACCAGAGGCTCAGTGGCAGAGCATCTGTGGTACATGCAGAAGATCCCAAATGCAATTCCCAGCATCTCCAGGTAAGGTAGTATCTCCAGAGAGCTGCTGGTGGTCACTGGAGCAGCACTGAACTAGATGGACCAATGGTCTGATTCAGTATAAGACAACTTTCTAGGATTACTTCTTTTGGAAAAAGATTTGTTTTAGGGAACAAACTGGCCCAAGGCTGATGTCTGCTTCATTGTTTTACATTACAGTATTTTTCATCTTCTTACGAGCAGGTCCAAATCTTCATTTGACCCATGCATTCCTCCAGCACCCTGCTCCTTTAACCACTTACTAATGTAATGGACCAGATTAAACTGGTGTCAGGATCTGCCTATTAACCACGAGGAGAGACAAGACAGCTTTAACACTTAGGAATCAAAGAAGAGAAATGGGGAGGTGTGCTGCAGTAAGTCTTGCAATGTGTTTTTCTTTTAGGTGGCCGGATCGGTTATCAGCTTACTTCAGAAAACACTTCCACGCTAGGTGAGCAGAATTCAAGCAGAAACCAACTATAAACTGGGATATTGCTGAAGCGTTAGAGGGAAAGCTCTCAGGGGGGATTAGGAGGGATGCTGATGTATTTAAACCATTGCCTTCTTTATAAGGTGGGAAGGTAAGGTAAGCAGCTACCCTAGGATGGCAGAAATCCAGAGGTGCTGTGCTAATTGGGAGAGCTCTGGAAAACACTCTCCTTTTGCTTTGACCCTGGAGATAACAGCATCAAGTCTGTGTAGGAATGGGTGAGAAATTTAATTCCAATTTAAAGTCAACCTACACCACGTGTGCTTTCTGAAACAATATATGGACCAATATACAGCCACCTTTTGAAATTTTCCACCCACATGAGAAACCAGGCAGGAAGAGGCTTTGGAGAGAGGCGTTTCTGCCCTGAAGGACCCCTCCCCATCTCCCCAAATCCTTTTCCTCTCTAGGAATCTAGTCTGGTTCATTTTAAGCAAGGTGGATTTGATTTAAATCAAATCAATTTAAATCGCAATTTAAATCATGATTTGAATCCCTAGTCAGTAAGTCTTGATTTAAATCATTATTTTTTTACAGAAAGACTCATTCTTGCTGGTATAATCTTAATCTTTACGACCAGAGGAAGGTTTCACTTTTGAAATAATAGTTTTTCAGAGCAGTTTTTACAGTTATATCAAAAATTACTGATTTGGTTATAGTTACAGATAGGTAGCCGTGTTGGTCTGCCATAGTCAAAACAAAACAAATTCCTTCCAGTAGCACCTTAAAGACCAACTAAGTCAGTTCTTGGTATGAGCTTTCGTGTGTATCTGAAGAAGTGTGCATGCACACAAAAGCTCATACCAAGAACTGACTTAGTTGGTCTTTAAGGTGCTACTGGAAGGAATTTGTTTTGTTTTGTTTTGGTTATACTCTTAGAAATACATAGACAGATAATTATGAAATTATTGTGAGGTTTAATAAGTTAACTGTTTATATTTGGACAACTTTTATGCTGTACTTTATTGGAAGGAGAAAAATAAAATTTCCTTAATATCAATTTAAACAATTTATTTAACTAAAACAATAAAATTATAATGTATGGATCCATGTTTGTAAACTGATGTGGATCAACAATTATTTGAAGAAGAAGAAGAAGAAGAAGAAGAAGAAGAAACTTAGACTGATTTTTAGCACACATGAAAAACTTAAAACAAATCCTTATTTCCTGGTGAATAGCCTATGGACTATACTGTAACTTAAACAGAAAACAACCATCAGAAATTTTTTTCCTCCAAAAGCATTTTATTTTAAAAATCCAATTTAAATTTTTAAAAATCCGATTTAAATAAAAAAAAAAAAAGCATCATTTTTTATCCACCCTGATTTTAAGCCATAGAGAGAGTTAAGCTGCAGGACCAGAGCTCTCTGTATGTCTCTCAGATCTGGAGCCAAAGAGGAAATGCCCACTACACAAAGAGGGGGTGCTTGCGTTCATGGTAGGGGCAATGGCGAAGGAAGGTGTCGTGACACCTGGGGTGGGCGTTGCTACATGGGGCTCATGTGCGGCATCACTACGTATGACGCATGCGCCGTACGTAGCGACACCACACCTGCGCTGTACATAGTGGTTTGCTGGCAGCCGTACGGATGGTGCCAGGATCCTCTGCTCGAGGCTGCAGCCATGAACGGAGGATCTTCCACATGTGGCTGCAGTGGTGCGATGGCTGCTGGCGCTGCTGCAAGCCCCTGTGGGCTGACTTCTTATCACCCCCGCAGGCATGGAACCCGGGGCGCACCGCCCCCTGCCCCCCGTTGCAATGCCACTGGGTAGGGGGAACAAGATGAGGTGAACAAGGACCATTTGGTTAAGTGCAGAAGTGCTTAAGTGCAAAAGAGTTTACACTGGACTGGGGAAATCGCCAGGCACATCGTAGTGCAGGCACCCCCCTATTCTCGCTGAAGTCACCATTAACATTGGCTTTATTACCTTTGCCGTCTCAGCATAAGTGGGATTATCAGACTCTAACCAGCAGAGAATGCTTCTCTTGTCCAACCCAATCCCCAGAGGTGAGCCAAACTAATATATTTACTTAAGTGTTTAAGAAGTTGGAGCTAGGTGGTGGTGGCAGCAAGGGCCCTGCTTTAATAATAATAATAATAGTAATAATAAACCCAGCAGCCATCTCCCTTCACCTCATTTTACATACCACAAAGGAGTGTTCTTCTGTGGGTTGATTCCAGTGGGGCTCTAAGTACACGAAAGGCCTGGCAACCTCGTAAGGAACAAGGAAAGCAATTAGTTTTACATTTCCTAAAACATTGTGGATCTGTTTTATTTTGGGGGGCTATATCGGTTTTGGCTATTAAAATAGAACTATTTGCGTAAGAATGTGAGGGGAAGGTGGCTTGTGAAAGGCAGCCTTGTTGGGGATGGAAAGCAGGCATTTTTACAGGGCCCGTGGTCAGGCCTTCCTGTGTAGGGCTCAGTCAGAATATAGACAGCATTTAAGAATATTTTCCAGTGTGGGGTGGAATTGGCCTGCAGTTGGACGATGCCCAGGAACACACTAAGGAAGCAGCGTTTGGTAGGATTGAATGCTCCTGCCCTCGGTCAGGAGGGGGACAGGGGAAGAGACGCAGCACCTCCTTCTTCCCCCTCCCAACCATATGTTTAGTTGGGGGTTAAAATTCTAATGAAATGTTAGTAAGGTACAGGTAAAGGACCGATGGACGGTTAAGTCCAGTCAAAGGTGACTATGGGGTTGTGGCGCTCATCTCACTTTCAGGCCAAGGGAGCCGGCGTTTGTCCACAGACAGCTTTCTGGGTCATGTGGCCAGCATGACTAAACTGCTTTTGGCGCAACGGGACACCGTGATGGAAGCCAGAGTGCACGAAAACCCTGTTTACCTTCCCTCCACAGCGGTACCTATTTATCTACTTGCACTGGTGTGCTTTCAAACTGCTAGATTGGAAGGCGCAGGGACAGAGCAACGGAAGCTCACTCCATCGCGGGGATTTGAACCACCGACCTTCCGATTGGCAAGCCCAAGAGGCTCAGTGGTTTAGACCACAGTGCCACCCACATCCCTGAAACATTAGTCCCACCCCCTGAGTGGATTCAGGGCTGGATCCAGTCTGGTTTGGATGGAAGCCAGGGGCCTGAATTGAGAAGGCTATGCACAAGTAAGACCAGCTCTGTATCTAAGGTTGCCACATTTGCTCAGGTGAAATACGGGACAGGCAGGGGACAGGGGTAGACGTCGGCTCCCATAGTCAACTAAGCCACAGGTCCAGCCTCTTGCCATGTTTGCGTCAGAAGAGACTTGAGCACAAAGGAGGAGGAGGAGGAGGAGGGAAGAGGAGAGGTCAGGTCGGGGTGGCGGAGGGGACCAAGCAGCAATGCACCATGCTAGACTGGCGGGCAGTGGCTGAGGAGGAGTACCAGCGAGGAGAAAGGAAAGAGGGGTGAGGGAGGGTGTCAGGGACCGTGCTGAGGAGGGATGCACTGGGGAAGAATGGTGGGAGCCACCCCCTCCTCATGATCCTGAATCTTCCCAGGAGCAGGAGGACAGTGTAGATTGTGAACAGTGGTTTGCAGAGGGGCATAGTTCAGAAGGTAGAAGCTGGGAAATACTGCATGGGGAACAGCTAGGAGAAGTGACACTGGAAGAGAGAGTGTTGACAGATTCACAGTGTGATGGCCTGGGAATCCGATTCAGAGGCTGAACCAGAGGAATCCCAGCCTGCACAGGAATCCCCGCCTCCAGGGCCGGCTGAACTGGGGCAGGGCCTTGATTCTGAAGCGCCTGCACCTGTGCCGGATCCTCAGGAGCAGGCACCAGGTGAATCCACTCTGGCTCCGGAGGTGGTTGAGGACTCAGTGCCTACAGGTGAGTCTCCCCCTGGGTCCAGTAACCCTTCAGCCTCTCCTGAACTGCAGAGGCGAAGGGCAGAGAGGCGAAGGGAACTGGTTTCTCCCAGGAGGAGTGCTCACCTTAAGGCCAGGAGAGGTGGGTCTCCTGGGGGCCGGGACCGCCCCTGGCCTCAGAGAAGATAAAGGCCAGTCAGCCCGGTCCCAGGTTGCGGGAGCAACATCGTTAAAGAGCTGTTTCAGCCAACATCCAGTCCTGTTCCTCCAGTGTCCCTGTCCTTGCCCGGCTCCTCGCTTTGAACCCCGCTTCGCCCGTGGAGGACTGTCTGCCGTCCCTCGACTCAGGTCCTGGACCTCGCCCCACGGTAACCTCCCCCCGGGACCAGCACACACAGTCTCTGGACAGCACCCACCCTCCATCTCCAAAGACACAGAGAGCTCAGAAAATATTACAACAGAAAGAAGGTAGAAGGTACAACTCAGATTACAAGATGTAGGAGTGATGTAGATTAATAGGGATGGGGAGGGGGGAGTGAGCCTTAATTGGGAGCATCCCCCATGTCTAGTAGACCTGTTATTTGTTCTCTCACTGTGATTATTAAAAAATCTAACTGGTAAGATGTTCCTTTCATTTGATCTCTTCTTATTTACTAAGCCGATTCCCTGGAGCCTGACAGAGGGAAAGGAGGTTGTTCCTTCCCCCTTCTCTCTTTTGTCGCTCACACCGGGCCAGACTGCTCATCAGCTGCACCAACAGCAATGCAACCACCATTTTGGGTTGACCAAGCATGAGTACGGGAGAAAGCTGTCCTGTTTGAAGCCCAAATGGGACAAGAGATGGGTAGCAACCCTACTGAGAGAGTCTTGAGAGCCAGGCAGAGAGACCTTGAAGTTTAGCCCCCAAGCCTGAGGTAACCTAGAACTACTGTCCTCCAAAGCTACTAAAGTCCATCTAAGCCCCATAATCAGGCCAGGATCCAGGTTGAAAATGGTCAAGTATTTTGCCCCAGTTACATGGAGTTGTACCCAATGGTAATCCAACTCAGAGTAGACCCACTGAAATTAATGAACCTAAGATAGCTTCAATGGTTTGCTCTGGCTAGGACTAGCATTAAGTCCAACTCCATGTGTTTGGGAACCCCTGCATACTTTTTGCTGCCCATTTTCAAGTGTCTGCCCAATCCCGTTTTGCATGATATTGCAAATGTGTGTGTGTAGCTCATCATAATCCCACTGCTGTCGCAGCTGCTGTGCGTTTTAGGTTTGGCAGGCAGCTGTCCCAAAATTGCCCGAGATTCCCTGCCAGTCTTTTTAAATTGCATTATACAATCAATTAAACTTTTCTGACCTTCCTGTCTCCAGATAAATTCAGCCGTTGATGCTTCGAGAAGCAAATCATGCATGCAAATTGGGTCTAATGACAGCTGTAGTTCTGACTGCAGCCATGAAATAAAGGAGTGTAACACAGGGCGAGCTTGGGTAAAACATGGAGCCACATATATTTAGTTTCATGCAATTTCTTTGCTGCTTGCCTGTGCGGGAACCAAGCTAACTTTAGCACAAAAAGTGGGTGGCTTTAACTTCACCCCTCCTGTCAAACACACACCTCAGGGTGGGTAGGGAGGTCTTCCTCCCCCATCCTCTTTCAGGGCCCCACAACTCTGAGTGGGGGTCACAGGTTAGCCCCAAAGGTGGCTAACAGGTCCTACAACCAACAGGTCCTACAGCCAACAGGTCCTACAACCTGGAAGACAAGTCTTGGGTCTCACCTTTCATCTTAAAAGTACCCACCAAACTCCACCTTGTGAAATTCCTGCACGTACCTGCGAAATACATCACACACTCACACACACACACACACACACACACACACACACTTTGAAGCCAAAATCTGGGACACCATCTTCCCCAATGCCATTTTCCTGTTTTCTATCACAAGAGCATGGCGGCCATTTTGGTTGCTATGATCTTGCGCAGTTTTGCACCACAGTTTTCCCCTCCCCCCAAAAAAGCAGGTTGGGGGACATGGTGCCCCAAAATGCATGTTTTAGGGTACCACGCAAGATTGCAGACCCCAAAAGTGCATTTTCTGCTAAAACCACAATTATAGCTAATTATACATATTATTAAATACATTATTGTAGGTGTCATATACATAAGTAAGACTTCCCCCACCCCACCCCACCCCTGTGGGAAATATGGGAGGTTGGGAGGGGGAAATTCATTTTCGGTCCTGAGGCTCTAACATCGAGGACAGGTGGGTGGGGTGATCATGCAGATCATGCTCAAAAGGAGGCTTATAATATAATACAATGCTTTTCGCATTAAATGTTGCACATAATAGCTTTTTGTTAATGCACAAGTGGCTTAGACATAAGGGGATACTCAGTGCGAGAGGCAGTGGGATACAAGCAAAGGTTGTTCAGGTTGGAACAGACACATTTTATGTATATATGCATTTAAAACACATTCCTTGCCCGTCGCTATTTCTTATCATTCTGATTCTCTTGAGAATCAGGAGTATAACTAGTTTACAGCCTGTTCTTAATCCTTAGGAGGGGCAGCAGGGTGCTGGATTTTGCAAGGTTTAGGAGCTAAAACCTCAGCTAAGCGTATCAGCAGAGGATGCTGTGATGCTTAGTTATTTGCTAGCCTCTTGTATCCATTTATCTCCACTTGAACTTGCTTGATCCATTAGGTGGCCGAGAGAAAAGAGAGTGGGAGAGAATTAGCTGTTCAATGAAATCCAGCTTAGCGACTGAATGAACTTGACAGCCAGCTCCTTTAGGCAACTTTGAATGGGCTTCAAAACAATGTGGGTTTGCACAGGTGATCGTTCTAAGTACCGCTGTCGAGAGGCCATCAGATTGTTCTCGCAAGGTCTTCCACGTTAAATGGCAGGATAAAAGAAGTCCATTGCAGGGGCATGTTCTCTGAGCATTGAGAAGTTCTGGCGCCAGAGATCCTTGTGTGTTCCAATTTCTCACAGATCACTGGGAAGTGATAACAATTTTTGCAATTATTGGTGTATTTGCAGGAGTCCAAGTAGCCAGCACTCCTGCAAGGCAGCAGATTTATTAATGCACATAGCAACATACGAACAGGGCTGTCTTAAGCATATGCAGCGCCGGGGTGCAAAGATGAGCCTGGGCCCCCTCCCCCCAGGTTGCCCAATTCTAGGCGCACAGGAGGGTGGAGCCGGCCGGCCGGCCACCTCAGTGTCTTGCTGGCTCGGTTGCCCCCAAACTCATGGCGCAGAGCCATGGGAACAGAAGATCCTGCCGCGGTGCTCTGACCGACGGGCAGGCTCTTCCCTGGACTCAATTCTCAGGCCCTGGACTCTCAGCCTGGTGGCCCTGAGAGCCCGGCGCCCGGGTGCCCTACACCCCTAGCACCTATGGGTAAGACGGCCCTGCCTATGAAGAGCCTGCTGGATAATAATAATAATAAATTTTATTTATATCCTGCCCTCCCCAGCCAAAGCCGGGTTCAGGGCAGCTAACAACAATAAAATAGTACAACATTCTAAAATCATTTCATTATAAAATTAATTCAAATCAAATTGATGGCAACCACTGGGCTAGAGTTCTGTGAAGATTGCCAAAGGAGAGAGTCAGGCTGTGCCCTGGCCAAAGGCCTGGTGGAACAGTTCTGTCTTGCAGGCTCTGCAGAAAGATGTCAAGTCTCGCAGGGCCCTAGTCTCTTGTGACAGAGCATTCCACCAGATCGGAGCCACAGCCGAAAAAGCCCTGGCTCTAGTTGAGGCCAGCCTAACCTCTCTGTGGCCCGGGATCTCCAAGATGTTTTTGTTTGAAGACCGTAAGTTCCTCTGTGGGACATAGCAGCCAAAGGTCCATTCAGTCAGCATTCTGTTCTCACAGTGGCCAACCAGATGCTTGAGGGAAACCCACAAGCAGGATTTGAGCATAGGAGTACTCTCCCCTGGTTTGGTTTCCAGCAAGTGATATTTTGAAGCATTACTGCCTCCAACTGTGGAAGCCAAGCCTAGCCATCATGACTTGTTGTCATTGATAGTCCTAATTATATGGGCTCTTATCAAGTACAGGAATTAATTTCAAGGAAAAGCAGGGGTTAACCACTTCCTGACACCCCCCCCCCCTTCCTGGCTGTTACTCAGTTGTGCAGTCCAACCTTGCATTCACCTATTGGCATCCAATAAAACTCCTTGTTCCACCGCCGCCTTGTCGTTTGTTTTAGAAGCTGCCTCCCCATCTACTGCAATGTGTTTGAAATTGGGAGGGGGGAAAGAGTGAAAACTTCTGCCTGAGAGGAAGAGCAGGACAGGAAAGGGTGGAGGGAAATGCCAAGCGGTGGGAGACGCGAAAAGGAAAGGTTGACTAGGATGCACTCAGCCGGCAGAGATCGGAGCCATATCTATAGTGGTGCTTGGCTTAAGAGCAAGTTCACCCTTGATTGTTGCTAAGCAATGAAGACGAAGGCAGAGAGAGAGAGAGAGAGAGAGAGAGAGAGAGAGAGAGAGAGAGAGAGAGAGAGAAGCAGAGCAAGAAAATGAAAAAGCCTTTGAGGTCATCCAGAGCGACTGCCAAATTAAATATAGATGCTCCCGCTGCACGGTCTGACTTGCCGTGAATGCAAAGATGCTAAATAACTCCAGCCTCTCTCCCAGACTATCAGCTGTCAAAAAGTGGTCTAGTATCTACATCACAAGCATCACCTGCAGGCGGAGAGCATGGTCTGTGTCCTAGTATACTGGTTAACCACATGTAGGGGCCTGAACCATTGGCACCTGCCTCTGATCCAAAAGGTAAGAATGGGGTTTTTAATATATATATATTGTTCTATGTATTTGCTGAATGGCTTGGGGCATGGAGAACTGTGTCTTTATAAATAATCCTGTCACTTTGTTCTGATGTGGCTAAGAGCTAGGAGGCTTCTTGCAGCAGCTAATATGTCTACATAACTGAGCCTTCACATACATGTGAAATATGGCATATGAACGGACGCAGACCCTTTTTATTTTGCCCTTTAAGTCAGAATTGTCACTTGGAGGTGATTGACAGCCTTCAGACAGTATCGGAATCAGTGTGGATATTGAGATTGACTAAGCAAGTGGAATGTTTGCAATCATGTATCCTCAACGACAACGAGGGTTGTGTATGAGTGTGAATGTGTTCACATGCCTACACACATAAGTGCGTACCTAGGCACAAATACTTGTGCACCCGTGTGTGTGTGTTCTGTTTGGCATTCACAAGTCTCACTATCTGATATTCTCATAGTAGACAAGAGTGCACCTTTTCTGCTTTCTGTCACAGATCAGTTAAACCACAATTGCCTCCCCTTTAATTTCACGAAATGCTCCTGAACAGTGGTTCTCATTTGTTCAGTGCAATCCCTGGTATAATTGTTGTCTGCAATCGGATTCAAAGCTCATTTTCTGGTTTAGTAACAGATAGGTAGCCGTGTTGGTCTGCCATGGTCAAAACAAAATAAAAAAATTCCTTCCAGTAGCACCTTAAAGACCAACTGAGTTAGTTCTAGGTATGAGCTTTCGTGTGCATGCACACTTCTTCAGAAGTGTGCATGCACACGAAAGCTCATACCTAGAACTAACTCAGTTGGTCTTTAAGGTGCTACTGGAAGGAATTTTTTTATTTTCTGGTTTAGTTTATATATGACAGATTTCAGGACTATAGCCCCCTTCCATAATCATAAATACTTTGTGGTGCTTATCTTTTTATCACTTGGAATTATATATACCATATGCTGTGTCTTTTCCAGAGTTCCCAGTCATTTCACAGGCATTAAACTTTTATTCCTTACCTGCATTTTTAACATTTGGACATCTGCAAAAAGAGAGTGACATTTGCTGCTGGGTGGCAGATGTCTGCATCCGTAGCAGTGAACCATTCACCATTCCTTGTCTAGCACCACAGCACCGGTCAATCACCCCACATCGCTGCATGAGCTTGGTGTGTTGCTGTTTTTTACAATGAAGATATAAAACACCAAAAGCCTCTCTACAAAAGACCGCAGATCTATGGATCAGAAGACATGAACATAATTGCTAAAAGCCACTGGGGTCCCATGCGTTGAGGATCTGGATTCAAATCCTTGTTTAGCGATGAAACTCCCAGAATGGCCTGAGATGGTCACTACCCGCAGTGTAACCTACCTCACAGGGTTGTTGTGATGTGGGAGCAGAGGAACCTTGTGCACTATCTTAAGCTCCTTAAGATCGAGAGCCCGTGTGGTGTAGTGGTTAAGAGCAGTGGACTCATAATCTGGTGAACCGGGTTCGTGTCTCCGCTCCTCCACATGCAGCTGCTGTGTGACCTTGGGCCAGTCACACTTCTCTGAAGTCTCTCAGCTTCACTCACCTCACAAAGTGTTTGTTGGGGGGGATTCTTAGCTGATTTGAGACTTCTTAGGGTAGTAGTAAAGTGGGATATCAAATCCAAACTCTTCTTCTTCTTCTCAAATATTTATTTTATTTTCCTTGACATACTTATTATTTGACGGATCGATTTACTACACGGACTAATTTTAGAATATGATTAGAGGGGGGAAACCCAAACATTCAGTATTATCATGGGTGACTTGCGTGTGGAGGGTGTGTGTGATTAGTTTGTGGCCAGAATCTATTAGAAGGCGATGCTGAGGATCTTTGTTCTTTCTGCCTGCAGACATATCTCAGGCGACGTGACCAGCAACTTCATGATAGATCATCACAAGCTGTCCTGTACTGAATCAGACCATTGGTCCATCTAGCTCTTTATGGTCCAAAGTATTGGAGCCTCAGCTTCAGGATCTGTCCTTCCAGTGAGCACTCAGGGCTTCAGAATGGATAGGTTTGATCTTCTTGCAGTCCATGGGACTGTCAAGAGTCTCCTCCAGCACCAGAATTCAAAAGCATCAATTCTTCGGCGATCAGCCTTCTTTATGGTCCACTTCCATACATCACTACGGGGAAAACCATAGCTTCAACTATACGGACCTTTGTTGGCAAGGTGATGTCTCTGCTTTTTAAGATGCTGTCTAGGTTTGTCATTGCTTTTCTCCCAAGAAGCAGGTGTCTTTTAATTTCGTGACTGCTGTCACCATCTGCAGTGATCATGGAGCCCAAGAAAGTAAAATCTCTCACTGCCTCCATTTCTTTCCCTTCTATTTGCCAGGAGGTGATGGGACCAGTGGCCATGATCTTAGTTATTTTGATGTTGAGCTTCAGACCATATTTCGCGCTCTCCTATTTCACCCTCATTAAAAGGTTCTTTAATTCCTCCTCACTTTCTGTCATCAAGGTTGTGTATTATTATTATTATTATTATTATTATTATTATTATTATTATTTCCCTGCCCTATCTGAAGATAGTGGAGATTGAATCCAGGATCTCCTACATGCAAAACACTTGCTCTAGCACTGAGCTATGGTTCTTCCCAAACTAATTACACCACAGTATCATTTTTGTTATTTTTTTGTGGGGGGGGGGAGCATCTTTCCACAGCACAGAATTTGCCTCACCAAAATCATCCTTGGGAAGTAGAGGATTTATCTAAACGATGCCCCATTGTCATCCTGTTCACACACCCACACAGCCTCTACAAGATAATCCTGTTAAGCATTTTGAACGTCCAAGTTCCTGAAACAGAAAGTGCACACAGACTGCTTTTGCTAAGAAGATATATAGGCTGTTGTATGTTGCATGCTTGAATTTGCCTCTCTGTCTGTCTCCATTTTATTGCTACAGGGGGGAAAGAAATCCCTTCGCCTATCAGCAGTAACAGGTCTTGCTGCAGGCAGATGATAACTCTGTTCTGCCACCTCATTGACAGCCAACGAAGCTTGACAGACTGAAGGACCAAAGGGAAGCAATCGCTTTTTTGCTTTTTTTTAAGGAACTAAAAAGCACCGTCTGTGCTTGCTGAAATGTCTTCACACCTTGCTTGAATTACATAGAAGCAGAATGAACGACATCACTTGTTGGGATTACGTGAAGCAGGAGGTAATAATACAAAATACAACAAAAAACAGTCACACACTACACAGTTTTCGAGTTCTTTGCGGTATCTTGCTGTTGTTGTTAGCATCTGGGTGGATAACGTCAGATTCAGAAAGACCAGGGCGAGTGGTGGATGCAGAAGGGATGTCAAAATGGATCCCTGGCTCTCCTAAGGTAGAATGTGCATGGAGGATTTAGGTCAGGCTGGGGAAAGGGGGAAGTGCAGAATACAGAATTAGCAGTGGACAAACTTTTTCAAGCTCTCGCCGTATTGCCTCAGACGATGACATGCTGTTCCCTCCTCCAAAATAAAAAGGGGAAATTAATAAATAAGGATTCTTTGGAGGCATTCCCAAGTGAACCAGACCCCATCCAACTCCCAATTAAGGGCATTATTATTATTATTAATTGATAAACCATTTCATAGCCTGTGTACAATAGGATAACAATTACCGGTAGCTAAAATTTCATACAAATTGTAAAAATAAAGCCATTCCCACAGATGTACAATTCGCCTTTCATAAATGATTGGGTCGCACCTCAGGGAGAAACTTCTTAATCATCTTCAGTAGGCATCTAAGCATCATGATGCTGCGCAACTATCTAATATTAGTTGGTAACTGGTTCCAGAGGGCTGGATGAGGGTCCAATATCCTTCCATGATTCATCAAACCTTCCCTAATTCAGCTCTCCCCATTTTCAGTTGCTGGTGCTCCATAGGCAATCAGAACATGAGGGGGTTCTTCATTCCTCTCTCCCTGATGCCTTCTCCACACCCTAATCTTTATTATTATTATTATTATTATTATTATTATTATTATTATTATTATTTTGCAGGAGGAGCCCAATCACCTATACTGCCCATTACCACACCCCACGAAAACCTCACCTTGGTGCAAAGAAATCTCTATAGCAGGCAGGTGAGGAGGGCTCTCTTGAAACAGGTGAGGCATGCTGGGTTTCTCCTTCCTGGACAGAATTAAGTCAAATGAGTGGAGGACCTTTTTCAGCACAAGGGCAGCATTCCCGGCTGAGATGCAAATTTTAACTTTGTTGTACAGTGGGCTAGCTTCTGCACTCATGCGCCCCTCTTCATCCTCCATCCAGGGAAGCAAGAAACATTTTCCTTAGTTCAAGGACACATTCCATCCAGGCAAAAACACTCAGGGAGGGTACAAATCAGGGCTGGTGAGGGATGTGGCCTGAGGAGAGGGGGCTGACTGGTGAAAGGTTGCATTCAGCCTCCGCAAAGGCCTGAGGTTCCCTAACCCTGAAGTAAAGTGATAGCAGCACAGAGATGCTGGCAACATCTTTTGCCTCCAGGGAATTGTGGGAGATGTCCTGGCAGCAAAAGATACTCCCAGCATCGCAAAATGGGCAGTGCTCAACTTATTTCTGTCCAAGAAGCCTCTTCCATCTGCGAAGAAGCCAAGACCAGCTCTACCATTAGACAGAGTGAGGTGACTGCCTGAGATGGCAGATGTTGGAGTGGGTGTGGGGGTTTTTTGTGGGTGGAGGGCAGCAGTGCCAACCCCCTCAGCAGTTCCTCCCTTGCTCCTCACCTCTGTCGGAGGAGGACTGAGTTGTTCTGGGTGTCACACAGCTTGGTCTGCCACCCATAAGTTGTCCTGATGCCCTGAGGCTGTTGCCCTGTCATCAATGTTACAGTTAGATTCAGCTACTCATCCAGTTCACTTCTGTATGTGGAAAGAGGGCAGGCACACCAGCTCGTAGGGGCAGAGGTGTGTTGGGCCCCCTCAAAATCTGCTGGCAGGGGCCAGGCCTCGTCAATGTTGAGGGGACAAAGGAAGCTGAGCATGGAGTGGGTCAGTGGTTGGCTTCTCTTGAGTGTGAGAGAGGAAGCCGCACTGGGCTCCACACTCAGGCTCCTCCAGACAATGCGACACCATGCATGCGCCATGCGTCATGTGCATGACATCACACACATGTGCCAGGCCCCCTCATCTTGGGCACCAGACGTTGTTGTTGTTGTTTAGTCGTTTAGTCATGTCTGACTCTTCGTGACCCCATGGACGGACCAGAGCACGCCAGGCACTTCTGTCTTCCACTGCCTCCCGCAGTCTGGTCAAACTCATGCTGGTAGCTTCGAGAACACTGTCCAGCCATCTCATCCTCTGTCGTCCCCTTCTCCTTGTGCCCTCCATCTTTCCCAACATCAGGGTCTTTTCCAGGGAGTCTTCTCTTCTCTTCTCATGAGGTGGCCAAAGTATTGGAGCCTCAGCTTCACGATTTGTCCTTCCAGTGAGCACTCAGGGCTGATTTCCTTCAGAATGGAGAGGTTGGATCTTCTTGCAGTCCATGGGACTCTCAAGAGTCTCCTCCAGCACCATAATTCAAAAGCATCAATTCTTCAGCGAGTAGCCTTCTTTATGGTCCAGCTCTCACTTCCATACATCACTAGGGCACCAGATATCACCTCTAAAAGAGGAAGGTGCATTCTTATCCTTTGCCTCAGGAAGTACATGTCTCAAACAGGCCCTGGAGGGAGCTTCCTTCTACAATCAACCAACAGGCATTGGCAAGAGGGAATTTTGAGGGTGAGCAGGATGGAAGACAGGGAGACCCAGCTAATTCATCCTCTTGTACTGCTGAGTTATACAGAGGTGAGACTGAGACTTAGGAGGAAGAAGCTGATAGACAGTACCACCCTCTGGGCTGGTTGAAGGTAAGAACGCAGGTAGTTGGTGGGCAGAGTGAGGTCGGTGTGGCAGTGCCCTTCTTCGACCAGCCTCCCCTAGAATCAAACAAGAAGGTCTTGCTCGCAACAAACAGTGCTGCCTGCTTGCCAAAATTCAAACAGGTGGGCAACCATGCCTCGCTTCCAAATCTCCCCCCATCTTTGAGGGAAATAAAAATAAAAGTGAAGGCAGGATTCTCTCCCACAGACGCACTCCTATCTTCGAAACCTGCCTTGCAGAAGGCGAGAGACCATCTCTTGTGCCTTAGAAGAAAATCACCTATTTTTGAGTGCACACATCAACTCTTCTGCAACAACCCCGGGCATGTGGCAGAACATCTGTTATGGAAACACTAGAAAGCAGAACGGAGGCAAGCTGGGCAGCTGCCAACTCTCTCAAGATCTTCTCCCTCCCCTTCTTTGACAAGGCTGTCCATAACCAGACAGATGGCATCCAATAGGCAGGCAGGCTCACTTTGTTAACAACCCCAAATGCGTGAAACGATTCCCAGTTCATTTTGCACCAGGCGCTGCCTCCTTGTGCTGTATTTGTTAAAATCATTTTGAATGCAAATGCAGCTCGCTATTCCGAAATGGGGAGAAAATGGATTATTATTAGACAGTGTTAGCTGGGAACAATGAGCAGCTCAGTTCTTGTGGGAGCCAATTTGCAGACACCATATTGACACATGCCTAATCTGCTCTAACTGTGCCCTTCAGGCTAAAGGTGCAGAAATTGAAGCTGGGATTTAGGTCAGTACATTTATACAGACAGACAGACAGACAGACAGATTTTTATTGCAAATATAACAGAAAGGGGGGGTGTCAGTTCACTGTAATGATAAGCATTATCCATCCATCCTAATTGCAACATGTATATTAAGATAAGTAGTTCATCTGTCCAAATCGGCATCCACATTTAGGGATGTAGCTTTGTAGAGGATATCAGCTGCGGATGATGTTTCACAATGCAATTTCAAGCCCAAAGTAACACAGTTAGAGGGATTTATTCTTTTTAGCGTCAATACACCCTGATGTGTATCTCGCCCAACACATTGAGGAGGGGTTCTACATCCAAAATAAGACAATAAAAGAAGTAACTGGTTTTATGTGTGAACCTCCTCTAGATTCCTGCAAAAGTGAACAACTATTTAGAAATACAAGTACAGTGGTACCTCGGGTTACATACGCTTCAGGTTACAGACTCCGCTAACCCAGAAATAGTACCTTGGGTTAAGAACTTTGCTTCAGGATGAGAGCAGAAATTGTGCTCCAGTGGTGCGGCAGCAGCAGGAGGCCCCATTAGTGGTGCTTCAGGTTAAGAAAAGTTTCAGGTTAAGAACGGACCTCCGGAACGAATTAAGTACCCGGTACTTAACCCGAGGTACCATTGTAAAGGGGTGTGAGTGTGTATGTGGGTGATTGTATTTATTTCTTTATATATATATTTTATCATTCATCTTATCACCAGGGATGGGGAACCTGTGGCCCTCGAGGAGAGGGGCTGCCAACTTTTTTGGATACATGGGCACATTCGAAGTTTTGCCGAAGTGCTGCAGATGCCGGACAAAAAATGGCTGCTGTGGGGACATGGCGTAACACAAAATGGCTGCCACATCTAAAAGAGCAGAAAAGGTGACTGGACCACAAAAGGGCATGGGTATGCCCCCACCCCATTCAGCTGCCCCCTCAAAATGGAAAAAGGCACCTTCATCAGCCACCTCCATGTTCGCTCATAGAGAGAAGGTCTTAACTAGGGTTGCCAAATGTCCGGAATTTCTCAGACATAGCCATTATTCAGCCCTTGTAAAGAATGTCCGGGCGGAAATCGCTGAAATGTCCAGGAAAATCCAGGTGTTTGGCAGAAGTGTAGATTTTGGTGAATTTCATTAAAAAGAACCCACAAGCCTTCTTTTTTGTGTGTGTGTCCGGATTTTCACTTTTTTTTAATATAATTTTTATTAACAGGCCAATCAAATCACATTAGTTCCAAATCACATTAGTTCCAAATTATACAGCCAATTTTTTAAATTTTTGTTGGGGCGGATTTTCACTTTTTGAAATATGGCAACCCTATCTTAGCACCTCTGTGTACCTCTCATCCACTCAGAACTGATATGATGGTGAGTGTCCACTCTTGGCAACCAATAAATTGTGGTTATGTTTACAGGGGAATGTCCAGTGTGGGAGATGCTGAGCTCATGCTATTGGAACAGAGCAAGAAGACTCAGTTGTGGTAGAGCATCTGTTTTGCATGAAAAAGCTCCCAGGTATAATCCCCAGCATTGCTAGGTAAGGTTCGGAGACACACCTGCCTGAAGTCCTGCCAAACTGCTGCCAGTCGGGGAAGACGAAACCAAGGTAAGTGGGCCAATTTATCTGCCACAGTATAGGACAGCTCTTACATAATCCAGAAGTGACTACCATTGGGTGTGTCAGGGACTGGCTGGATGAGGGAGAATGGTGTTAACTGCCTGACCAAGAGCCCCCCAGGGAAAGTACAGAGGGAGAGTATTTGAATCCTGGATTCTGGTGGTGAGAAACCATCCACACCCCAAAAGAGGGGAAGAGCTGAGAAGCACTGGGAGCTTGAAAGATGATGAAGAGGAGGAAACAGGCAGGTGCCCCAGCACAGGGCAGAGACAGGGATCAGACTTGGCAATTCCACCACAGAGCCACTCTGACAGCTTCTCTGCTGACAGCCTCCAAGCCCCCTCCCCACTCCCAGAACAAGCCGCCTATGGCATGTTACCGAATAAAGGGCCAGGTAGAAACAGAAGTGAGGGACGCAGGTGGCGCTGTGGGTTAAACCACAGAGCCTAGGATTTGCCTATCAGAAGGTCGGCAGTTCGAATCCCTGCGTCAGGGTGAGCTCCCATTGCTCGGTCCCTGCTCCTGCCAACCTAGCAGTTCGAAAGCACGTCAAAGTGCAAGTATATAAATAGGTACCATTCCGGCAGGAAGGTAAACGCGTTTCCGTGTGCTGCTCTGGTTCACCAGAAGCAGCTTAGTCATGCTGGCCACATCACCCAGAAGCTGTACGCCGGCTTCCCTCAGCCAATCAAGCGAGATGAGCGCTGCAACCCCAGAGTCGGTCACGACTGGACCTAATGGTCAGGGGTCCCTTTACCTTTAGAAACAGAAAGAGTCCCTTGGGGCTTGCTGTAGACCAGGGGTCAGCGAATTTACCACGACTCAGGCCGGTGTCTCCAGCGCGATCGTGAAGCGGGCCGGAGGGCAGGGGAGCGCGTGCCCATATGCATGCACACAAGCTAATTCCGGCGCACTTCTGCACCGGAAATGGCTTGTGCGCATGTGCACGGGCCTCCTCCGACCCGGATGTGCACTAGAAATAACGCTTGTGCATGCGCAAATAACGCTTGCACATGCACACAAGCTATTTCCAGTGCTCCTCCGACCCGGAACTGGCAGCTGCACAGCACAGCGCCGGTAAGAGCGGGCGGTGACAGCAGGTGGCGGGGGTCGCCACAGGCTGGATGAACGAGTCCCTCGGGTCTTATCCGGCCCATGGGCCTTAGTTTGGGGACCCTGCTGTAGCCAGAGGAACGGGCCTGACACAGAGGGATAGGGAGTTACAAGCCACTTCAGGCAAATGCTTCATCTAGACAGGAGCAACCCTTAGAAGTCTCTTTGTGTTCTCTGTTCTGCTTCCTTAATAAAGAAACTAACTATAAGTCAAGGGACGCAGGTGGCACTGTGGGTTAAACCACAGAGCCTAGGACTTGCCGATCAGAAGGTCGGCGGTTCGAATCCCTGCAACGGGGTAAGCTCCTGCCAAGCTAGCAGTTCGAAAGCACGTCAAAGTGCAAGTAGATAAATAGGTACCGCTCCAGCAGGAAGCTAAACGGTGTTTCCGTACGCTGCTCTGGTTCACCAGAAGTGGCTTAGTCATGCTGGCCACATGACCCGGAAGCTGTACGCCGGCTCCCTCAGCCAACAAAGCAAGATGAGCACCGCAACCCCAGAGTCGGTCACGACTGGACCTAATGGTCAGGGGTCCCTTTACCTTTACCTAACTGTAAGTTAGCCCGTGTTTCACTGCCTTTCTCTGATCTGTGAATGACCTGTTCTCCTTGTCAGCTCCCTGGCAGAGTGGCAGCCTGCTTCTCCAGACGTCCTTACTCTACCTGATTATCCACAGACCACAAGTGCCTTAGTGATTTCTTCTCCTTTTTCCCCAGGACACACTTCTCTCTTGCGCCATCTTGGTGGGAATGTGGACAGCAGGGCGCTCTTCCCGAGTCCAGCTCCACGTGGTTTCACAAATACCTGGAAATTATCCAACACCAGTGTTTAAGAGGGGGTCTTTCTCCAAGTTGCTTGAAGAGCAGCAGTAAACATTTCCAGCACACATCTGCAGCATCAGCATCAGGACTTGAGCTTTCAGATAGAACAAAGGGATCATGAGGAGGACAGGGGTGGAAATAGCAACTATTTGTTTTGTCTCCTAACTGGCAGAAGGGAAGAGCTGGTGAAATTCAATTTGTGGCTTGTGTGCCGAGGCACTTCGGTCCTCATGAATCACCTAGAAGAATCTGTGCCAACTGCAACACCAGCCAAGGCTTCCTTCAGGTTTAGATTGATGAGCAGAAGCAAACAGCCACTTCAGAGCTGACAAAAGAGACTTGGAATGGGTGCCAAGCTTGTCTGGATGAGTGGGAATCGACCATTTTTACAGGCAGAACACACTTTTTTCAGGAATGTAGGAAGTTGCCTTGAACCAAGTCAGACCACTGGTCCATCATCGCAGTACTATCTGCTAGGGGTGTGAATCAGCTCTTTGTGGGAGTCAAATAACAAGCTGAATTATTAGTCTCTGCAGCTAGTCTCGGGCGCAGTTATCCTCCTGCGGTTTGACTACACCCCTGGGGGTGCATTCCATTGTCTCTTGAGACAGACAAATGCCAACAACAACAACGCCTATGTGGCTACATTTAGTCTATTCTGTCTTGAAAGGTAAAGCTATGACTTATTCAGCAGCAGAGGACATCATGTGTTCCTTACCATGATGCAATGTCTATCAATAGACATTAATTAACTGATGTAACCACTGAGTTAGCAATGTCTAAGTTGTGAGGTTTTCGGTACAGCGAACTAATTATTTATCTATTGCGAGAAAGAGTGGCAAGTGCTTGTGGGTGTAAGAATCTCTGTGGAGAAAGATGCTGTTTTAATTAAATCAACTGCTGGCAGACATAATAAGCTTTCGGGCCTATTTCCGTTCTGTAGTAACTGAGTACCATTAACCAATCATTCAACCTATGGTCTGACTACTCCACCCATCGCAAATTTGCACCTAGTGTGAAACGTTCAATTTCAGGGGGTTTCCCCCCTCATTTTTCCAATCTTTGGTTCAATTTTCCACATTTCCATATCAGTTTAATAAATTAATAAATATATAACTTACTTCATGAACATTCAACTACAGGCCTAGCTTGCCCCATAATGTTCCCCAGTGCCTAAGAATCCAAACCCTTCCTCCTGACACCATCGTCTCATTTCGATATTGAGACCACAAAGCTGAGCCTGTCTGTCTGGCCCTGCACATGGAACTGGTAGCATTTCAGAGAAAGCCATCTTGGAGTAGCACCCAGGGCCTGGTGCAAGATGGAGCACTGTTGAGCCAATTGGGAGTGGACACCATAGTCCTGTTATATTAAATAAACATGTAAGTAGCCAATTGCCTAGAAAATCCAACACGGTCACATCTGATTTTGAGAGGTGAATATCATAGATTTAAGAGTCTCACGCTCTACTGACTGAAGTATCCCAACAAATGAGGAGACTGGTGTGTTTTTTAAAAAAAGAAATCTTGAAACGGAAAGTCAAGAGGGTCAAATCACTCCAAAATGCTTTTAGCTCCAAACATGCTATTAGATACTCAGCTGGAGTGTATACCACAGATCCAGGAAAAGTACCATAAGAGACAAGAGGACACTGGCATGATTAACAAGGAGAGTGAGAGAAGCTATTAGAGGCAAGAAGGTTTCCCTCAAATAACTGAAGTCTTGTCCAGATGAAGAGAACGAAAAGGAACACAAACTGTGGCCCAAAAAGTGCAAACAAACAGTAAGGGATGCTTTAAAAAAAGAAAAGACTTTGAGGAACACATTACTGTAAAAATAAAGACCAACAAGGAGAAGTTCTTCAAATATATTAGAAGCAGGAAACCATCTAGGAAGACCCTTTGACAACAAGGGAGACAAAGGAGTTATAAAGAAGGACAAAGAGATTGCAGAGAAGCAGAATGATTTGTTTGCATCTGTCTTCACAATGGAGATATAGGGCAGAACCCAGTACCTTTGCAGAAGATGAGTCTGGGGAGCTAAGATGGATAATGGAGATGAGATATGAAGTTCTAGGCCCAACAAAGTTAAAACTGCCAAAACTCTGAGTCCAGTTGGCATCCTTCTGAGAGTCTCAAAAAACTCAAATGTGACTATGCTAATCTTCTAATAAAAATATGTAACTTGCCCCTTGGGTCAGCCTCTTATACCCGAGGACTGGAAAGTAGCCAATGTAACACCAAATTTAGAAAAGGGATCCAGGAAATTACAGGCTGGTTAGTTTAACATATGTCCCTGGAAAATTGGTGGAGGCTATGAAAGACTTAGGGACTTGGGTGGCACTGTGGGTTAAACCACAGAGCCTAGGACTAGCTGATCAGAAGGTCGGTGGTTTGAATCCCCGCGACGGGGTGTGCTCCCGTTGCTCGGTCCCAGCTCCTGCCAACCTAGCAGTTCGAAAGCACGTCAAAGTGCAAGTAGATAAATAGGTACTGCTCCAGCGGGAAGGTAAACAGCGTTTCTGTGTGCTGTTCTGGTTTGCCAGAAGTGGCTTAGTCATGCTGGCCACATGACTGGGAAGCTGTACGCCGGCTCCCTCAGCCAATAAAGTGAGATGAGTGCTGCAACCCCAGAGTCAGCCATGACTGGACCTAATGGTCAGGGGTCCCTTTACCTTTACCTTTATGAAGGACTTACTCACAAACTTGAGTTATCATAGCTAGGAAATGGAAAAAGCAAGGTGGGTATCAAATAGAAGAATGGCATAAAGAAGTGTGGGACATATATGATAAATTAATGTGTGCTAGCAAAGTAAGAAGGGGAAAATGACTTTGAGGAAATATGGAAGATATTTGTGGAATTTGTATTGTGAAAACAGAAAGGGGTTAAACCATATCGAGAAGTACTGAATTTTTGGGAAGCTGGATAATTATGATAAATGAAAATGAAATGAAATGGTGGAAAGTAATGTTAAAGATAAAATAACCAAGCATTTAAATGAGCAAGCAGTACTGCATCAAAGTCAGCAAGGCTTCCACAAGGAAAATACCTGTTTCACAAACCTATTAGTCTTCTTTGAGAGTGCCAACAAGCATATAGAGGTGATGTGGTGGACATAGGGTACAGTGGATGCTCAGATTGCGAACGTGATCCATGCGGGAGGCATGTTCGCAACCCGCAGTGCCTGCAACCCGCAGCGCCACACCTGCGCACGTGCGGGTTGCGATTCGGTGCTTCTGCACATGCGCGAGCACCGAATCCCGGAAGTAACCTGTTCCAGTACGTCCGGGTTTTGGCGCATCCATAACCCGGAAACGCACAAGCTGAAGCGTCTGTAACCCAAGGTATGACTGTACTTGAACTTTCACAGAGCTTTTGACAAAGTACCTCACCAAAGACTCCTGAGTAAGCTTACTGGTCAAGAGATAAGAAGAGAGGTCCTCTTGTGGATCAGTAATTGGTTAAGTATCTAGAACCAAAGAGTAGGAATAAATGGACAGCTCTCTGAATGGAAAGTAGTAGAAAGGGGAGTTCCCCAAGGATCAGTCTTGGGGCTTTTAAACTTGTTCATAAACAATCTAGAGATAGAGTGAGCAGTGAAGTGGTCGGTTTGCTGATGATACTAAATTGTTCGGGGTCATTAAAACAAAAAGAGATTGTGAAGAGCTCCAAAAGGACCTCTCCAAACTGAGTGAATGGGTGGCAAAATGGCAAATACAATTCAATGTAAACAAGTGTAAAGCAATGCATGTTAGGGCAAAAGTATCATTCACATATCATCGGGTGAAAGGACCAAGAACAAGACCCTGGGGTTATAGAAGATAGTCCAATGAAGATGTCAACTCAGTGCGCAGCAGCCATGGAAACAGCAAATTCCATACCAGGGTTCATTAGGGAACTAATTGAAAATAAAATTGCAAGTATTATACAGATCTTTTTGTGCCCCAACATTTGGAGCGATGTACAGTTCCTAGCAGTTTGAAAGCACGTCAAAGTGCAAGTAGATAAATAGGTTATCACTCTGGCGGGAAGGTAAACGGCGTTTCTGTGTGCTGCTCTGGTTCACCAGAAGCGGCTTAGTCATGCTGGCCACATGACCCGGAAGCTGTACGCTGGCTCCCTCAGCCAATAAAGCGAGATGAGCGCCGTAACCCCAGAGTTGGCCACGACTGGACCTAATGGTCAGGGGTCCCTTTACCTTTACCTTTACAGTTCTGGACACCTCCCCTCGGAAAGGATAATGTAGGGTCAGGAAAACCTCAGAAAAGGGCTGCCAGAATGATCAAGGGAACAGACCAACTCCTCTATGAAGACAGGTTGCATTGTTTGGGACTTTTTAGTTTAGAGAAAAAACAAATTAAGAGGTGACACGATAGAACTTTACCAAAATTATGCATGGGGAAAATGGATAGGGAAACAAACACTCTCAAAACACTGGAGCTTGTAGACACTGAATAAAGCTGAATGTTGGAAAATTCAGGACAGATCGAATTAAGTACTTTTTTACACGGTGCATAGTTAAGCTATGGCCATGAAGTGAAGGCCATTAAGTTAAATAGTTTTAAAAGAGGATTAGATACATTTATGGAGGATATGGCTAGCAATGGCTTCTATCCATGTTTGCTATGCCCTGAAGGCAGCAATGCTTCTGAATACCAGTTGATGGGAACCACAGGAGGGGAGAGGGCTCAGTTCCTGCGTGTTGGTTTCCCCCAGGCGTCTGGTTGGCCACTGTGAGAACAGGATGCTAGACTAAGATGGGCCATTGGCAGATCCAGAAGGCTCTTCTTATGTCCTTCAAATGGGGTGCAGAGGAAGCACTTGTGAGGCCTTCAAGCTTGGAGGTAATGTAGACTATAAATGCAATAAGCATAAAATAAAATAGAAATTCACTGATGATAGCTTCCTGTATCATTGCACTGGAAAAGATTCACTACCCCTCACTCTGCCTGTTCCTAGAGGATTAGTAATGCATAACCTGATCACAGTACAAGCAGATGTGGACCATGAATAGATGATTTTATTTCCAAAGTCACTACTGGAATAGTAGAACTGATCAGTTACAATGCAGGCCCGAATGGTAGCTGACTGCTCCGAATGTGCATTGCCTAAAGGAAAAGACTTTGGGGGGAGGTGGGGGGGGAGCACCATGTTGTTATATCAAGCTGTGACTCGGAATTGCATTACACATGCAAAATTGAAGAGCTGCCACATGGATCTCTCCAGCCTTTGATCTCTAGTAACACAGGAAGTGTAAACTAAGATCAGGTTTATGCCACCAGTCTTAACTACACATCAAAGTGATGACAACAGCATCACTTTCAAGATAAATTACATACAGTCATGGGTTCCCACTGAAAGTGGGAGTTTTTCTATTTTTTTTGTTTGCAGGAGGAGGCATGCATCAATATTTGTCACAGCCTAAACAATACAACACAGGTATCTTCACCCAGCGAGATCAGCAATATCTGCGCAGACTGGAAGCTGCTCTCTAGAGATTTCAGGCATGTGCCAAAGACTAAACAGTGGATTTTCTGAATTTATAGGGTCATCTCTTTTCCAACTCTCTCTCTCTTTCTCTTCCCTCCTCTCTCTCCCTCCCTACTTCTACCTCTGTTTGTATGATCAAATTTGAGGAAGTCTTCAGGAGAACTTAGAAGTTGGATGAATGAATTGATTGAGGGGGCACTCTCATTATATTT
This sequence comes from Podarcis erhardii, assembly GCF_964252035.2. Taxonomy (NCBI): domain Eukaryota; kingdom Metazoa; phylum Chordata; class Lepidosauria; order Squamata; family Lacertidae; genus Podarcis; species Podarcis erhardii. The sequence goes on along the minus strand of NC_138503.1, from coordinate 16,986,801 downwards.
ACAGATGACTCCAAACTAGGAGGGGTAGCTAAGGGCACAGCAGACAGACTCGAGATTCAATACGACCTTAACGGACTGGAAAACTGAGCCCAAACTAACAAAATGAATTTCAATAAGGCCAAATGTAAGGTTCTGCACTAAGGCAGGAAGAACCAGCTGCACTAATATAAGATGGGGGATTCCTGGCTTGCCAGTAGGACATGTGGAAAGGATCTAGGGGACTTAGTAGACCACAAGCTTAACATGAATCAACAGTGTGATGCAGCAGCAAAAAAGGCTAATGCTATTCTAGGCTGCATCAGCAGAACTCTAGTGTCCAGATCAAGGGAAGTAATGGTACCACTCTAATCTGCCCTGGTCAGAACACACCTGGGACACTGTGTCCAAGTCTGTGCGCCACAATTTAAGAAGGATATTGAATTTAGTTTATTCGATTTTTTACTTTGGTTTATTTTTGTTTAGTTAGAAATTATAAGAAAAGAGCATATACAAATACAAGTTTAAATCAATATTTAATGTATAATTATTTAAGGCTGTACATGTACCTAAGATTGTGTATGGATTTAAATTAATTTTAAAAAAAATTATGTACAAAAAAATAAAAATAAGAAGGATATTGACAAGCTGGAATGTGTGCAGAGGAGGGCAACCAAGATGATCAAGGGTCTGGAAACCAAGCCTTATTATGAGGGATGCTTTAGGGAGCTGAACATGCTTAGCCTGGAAAAGACCGCGAAGAGATATGATAGTCATCTTCAAATATATCAAGGGCTGTCACGTGGAAGATGGAACAAGCTCGTTTTCTCTTGCTCCAGAGTCTAGGACCCAAACCAAAGGCTTCAAGTTACAAGATTCCGACTAAACATCAGGAAGTTAAAGCTGCTGGACAATGGAACGGACTCCTTCGGGAGGTGCTAGATTCTCCTTCATTGGAGGCTTTTGAGCAGAGGTTGGATGGCCGCCTGTCATGGATGTCTTAGTTGAGATTCCTGCATTGCAAGGGACCATTAGGATCCCTTCCAACTCTACAAGCTATGATTCTATGACTTTGTGACAATTTGATTGGTCCTAATAATAGCATTGGCCTCTTATGGCCAAAAGAGATGTTGGGGGAGGAGTTGAGACATGATGGTACTGAAGCTGGTTCTGAGCTAAAATTCCCCTCTGACTTCAGCATCCTGCCCATAGGTTGCATATGGGGAGAGAGAGAGAGGAAGAAGAAGAAGAAGAAGAAGAAGAAGAAGAAGAAGAAGAAGAAGAAGAAGAGGAAGAGGAAGAAGAGTAGTAGTAGTTTGAATTTGATATCCCGTTTTATTACTACCGGAAGGAGTCTCAAAGCGGCTCATATTCTCCTTTCTCTTCTTCCCCCACAACAAACACTCTGTGAGGTGAGTGGGGCTGAGAGAGTTCAGGGAAGTGTGACTAGCCCAAGGTCACCCAGCAGCTGCATGTGGAGGAGCGGGGAAGCGAACCCAGTTCACCAGATTACGAGTCTACCGCTCTTAACCACTACACCAGGCTGCAGGGAGAGAGGGAGAGAGAGAGAATTAGCAGGTGGAAATGGGAGTGAAGTGATAGCAGTTGTGATCTTGGTTGCTACTGTGTGCCTTTATTTTATTCAGAAGACACCAAATGGAGGGCAGGACAGTTTGTCCTCACTCTGATTGGGCTTCATAGTGATACATTGCTCCTGATAAAGGCATCCTTTTCCTGTTGCTTTTTAATCCCCACTCCCAGGACAAACAATTTTTTGTCTTATGTCGCCTTCATTTTTCCCAATACATCCTTAACCTTAACCCTTTAAAGTGGTGATGGGGAACATGTCGCTTCCAGAGTTTGTTGTACAGTGGTGCCTCGCAAGACGAAATTAATCCGTTCCGTGAGGCTCTTCGTATAGCGGTTTTTTCGTCTTGCGAAGCAAGCCCATTGACAGCTTAGCGGATTAGCGCTATTAGTGGTTTAGCGGCTTTTAGCGGATCAGCTGATAAGCGGCTTAGGGCTTAGGAAAAGGGGGGGAAAGGGAAAAACCCCCGCAGGAATTCGCAAGACATTTTCGTCTTGCGAAGCAAGCCCATAGGGAAATTCGTTTTGCGAAGCGCCTCCAAAACGGAAAACTCTTTCGTCTAGGGGGTTTTCCGTCTTGCGAGGCGTTTGTCTTGCAGGGCACCACTGTACTCCATCTCCCATCAGCCCCAACCAATATGGCCAATAGTCAGGGATGATGAGAGTCATGGTCCAAACACATCTGGAGAGCCACACACCCCATTATTGCTTTAAAGTAAGGGGCATTGGAGCATCTTAAAAAGTAGAGACATCACCTTGCCAACAAAGGTCTGTATAGGTAAAGCTATGGTCTTCCCAGTAGTGATGTATGGAAGTGAGAGCTGGACCATAAAGAAGGCTGATCGCCAAAAAATTGATGCTTTTGAATTATGGTGCTGGAGGAGACTCTTGAGAGTCCCATGGACTGCAAGAAGATCAAACCTATCCATTCTGAAGGAAATCAGCCCTGAGTGCTCACTGGAAGGACAGATCGTGAAGCTGAGGCTCCAATACTTTGGCTACCTCATGAGAAGAGAAGACTCCCTGGAAAAGACCCTGATGTTGGGAAAGATGGAGGGCACAAGGAGAAGGGGACGACAGAGGACGAGATGGCTGGATAGTGTTCTCAAAGCTACCAGCATGAGTTTGACCAAACTGCGGGAGGCAGTGGAAGACAGGAGTGCCTGGCGTGCTCTGGACCACAGGGTCACGAAGAGTCGGACACGACTAAACGACTAAACAACAAGGGGCATTGGACAACCCTTTGGAAAGCCTTGGGGTTGTTTATTAAAAAAACAACACTCAATGCTGGGCCTGAAATTCTCACTTTTTTAAAAAACACAGTTTCGCCTTGTGTTAAAGTAGCCCTGCAGAGATGCCTTGCAGGAGCCAGACATGGTGCTGTTTCATGAATCTTTGCACCAAACCCATTTGCTTGGATGCGGCTTAATTTTAAAGCAAACGGTGTGAAAATCCCAGTGTGTGGATGTGTGGGCTTCCCTTTCATGCCAAAGCACTGGTGCTGAGCAGAGCTAGCCATTGGAATTATATCCAGGTTTGACAGCTTTTCAAGATCAGGAAGGAATTCTGTCATCGCTTTCCACCCCAACTTGATGAGGATTTATTTTTAAACAGCCTACGCGCTGCTTTATTATCTCCTAAGACACACAGGGGAAGGGGGGGTGTCTTTGGAGAGAAAGCAAATTCAAACCATGTAAAACACAACTCTGGCGTGCAATGACATTATTAGATGTTGTTGTTTTGAGTAGAATTAGCTGCTCTTCTTTTCGACCAAGCAAGTTTGAAACGGTAATGAAAGGTAAGATCAGATTGAAATGTTCTGGGAAACTGATGTCTAGCTTTCCTAACTATTACAGTGATACCTCAGGTTACATACGCTTCAGGTTACAGACGCTTCAGGTTACAGACTCCGTTAACCCAGAAGTAGTACCTCGGGTTAAGAATTTTGCTTCAGGATGAGAACAGAAATTGTGCGGCACAGCGGCAGCAGCAGGCCCGATTAGCTAAAGTGGAACCTCAGGTTAAGAACAGTTTCAGGTTAAGAACAGACCTCCACAACGAATTAAGGTACCACTGTAATCCAAGTCTATTTTATGGAGAGCCCAAAATCAGTTGAGGCTTTGGGTGAGAGAAGATATCTAGGAGTTCCATCTTTCCAGGCAGAGGCATACCTAGGCTCCTTTGCACCCTTGGCAAGTTGATGTGTCAGTGCCTCTGAAGCCGGGAGAGACCATGGACCAGAAACTCAAAAAGTTTGCTTTTCATCTCCTGTCCTGCTCCACCAGTGACTTCCTGCCTTCCTGCCTCCCTCTGCTCACTGCTTTCCCTTCTGCCTCTTTCCTCCCTTCCTTTATCCTCCTCCTGCAACTCTCACCCATTCCCTCCATCTTTCTTCTCTCCTAGGCCCTGCAGGGCTGCTGTGATAGCCCATGCCAGTGACCAGATTCCTCCACCCAGAGGAGCCTGTGCACCTCACCTGGCCACCCACAGCATCAGTGGAACAGCCTGGGGAGCATGTGGACAGACGGACGGGCTCCTAGCCACCCAGAGCCAGAGTGGAGGGGGCGATTTTGGTGCCCCCTAGGCCTGCGCCCTTGCTGGGGGGCAACCTATCCAACCCGCTGCATACGCCCCTGTTTCCAGGGCTAAACTCCTAGGAGCTGCACACAAGACAATGATGCCTCACAAACTATCTGTAAATTGTTTCATACTCTTTAAGGATAACACATACACACGTACACACACCCCTCTGTTACATCTTGCATGAAATGTTCATTCTGCACTTGCAAGAAATAGGGTTTTTTTAGTGTGCCACCACCTGTCCTTGGGAACTCCCTGCCTCTTGATATTAGGCAGGTGATTTCATCATATTGTTTCTGCTGCCTGCTAAAATCTTTTTTATTTAAGCAAGCCTCCCCAGTCATGTAATTTTGTTATTTACATTTGTTGTTGTTGTTGTTGTTGTTGTTTATATTCCACCCATCTGACTGGGTTCCCCCAGCCACTCTGGGCAGCTTACAGCACATATGAAAACATTAACGTCAACCATTAAAAACTTCTCGACACAGGGCTGCCTTCAGATGTCTTCTGAAAGTTGTGTAAAATCTGTTGGTTTTTCCTGTATTTTGGTAATTATATTACGTGTACTGTTTTTAAAGTCTGCATTGGGCTTTTCCCCTCCTATCAATATTTTATACCAAGAAAGGCATGGCTGGCTAACTGAAACCCTGAGCAGGAAGGCTGTGTGTGAAGAGGCTAAGCTGGTTGCTCCAGCTTAGCTGTATGGCTCTAACAAGCCTCTCTTGAGTTCCTGTACCAATAATTAAGGAGTTTCACCACTTTGCAATTAAGCCAAGTTTTACTGCCTGTGCAACCTTTCTGACTGATGTATGGAAAAGCACATGAAGCTGACCTTTGAGTTTGTAAGTAAACCAATTTTTAACTTACCAAATGTATGGGGGGTTTTCTACGCTAGATGAAGAGGGAAGTTTTGGAACTCACAAGGGGGTGTTTTAAAGGTCTAACAGCCAACATTCCCTCACTTTACTTTGCTGCACGTTTTGTGATTTTAAATCTCTGCTGGGGTCCTCTCACCAAAAAGTACTCCCCCCACATCCAGAAATTTCCCCTCATATACCTATTTTTTCCTTCAACCAACGGGTATGTCAATGCTGGATACATTTGCAAAGGTAATGCTGGTTTTACTCTTTTATTATTTTTAACTGCCTAGTTAAAAGACATGACTTTGACAGTGCTAGCTAAGAAATCACCAGATACTTTTGCCCAATTTACCTGGGTTCTATCAAGTGCCTTGGCCAGAGAGGTGAAGCGGGCTTCCTCATTATCCAGTGGCACTGGCCTTTCTCAGGAAAGTCAGGGTCTCTCAGACCAGAAATGGCTATTGTTACAAGGAGCGGAGGTGAAATCCGTCAGGCTGAAACACAAGCCTTTGAAACAGAAGATAAGACGGAGGAAATGAGGGCCCTTTTCAGCAAAGGAAGGAACATGGGGGTTTACAGCTCCCATTAAAGGATTGCAAGGGATAGTGGAAAAAGCTGGCAAAATGAGAAATCATTTTTAAAAATTGAACCAGCTGCTCTACACCGTGTAATTCAAAGACACTGTTTTCCTGCTCCAGTGGTATAAAGGACTATGTTGTCCAGTTGTAGTTTGGTGTGTTTGTGTATTTTTATTTTTTTTACTTTTGGGGGCTACCAGGTGGCTGTTTCTTCAACGTCTGGAACACCTGCCATAAGACAAGAGCAAAACCCTCAAGCAACTCTCTAGACACCATGGGACCGCTAACTTCCAGCAAGTTAGTTGTCTGAAGGAAGAACTACATGTTTGCAGCTTCCCTGTCCTCCTGGCCTAGATGTTGTTCCTACTGTTTGTAAGTAAGAAGGCATGTGTCAGAGAGTCTTGGTGACACAAAGAGCGGAGTTAATTAAAAGGAAGATTTATTGCAAAAGCAACAAAGTTCATCGGAGCGGCGAGCACAGCCATCGTCCATTAATGAAAGATGTCCCTTCTAAGGTGGATGTTTCCGGCAAGGCCAGAAGTAGCCGAACTTCTTGTGACGTATTCTGTCTTGAGGATGCCCCATATGCCTAGACCTAGGGGAGAGGGGGTCAGCTCTCACCTCTTCCTCATTCTCTGAGAGTTTACTTCCATGCTCTTTCCCACTTTCTAAGCTGGTTTCATTTCTAACTCTTCACTAGCACGCTGGCAAGCTGCTGGCTGGCTCTCTAATACAGTGGTACCTTGGGTTACAGACGCTTCAGGTTACAGACTCCTCTAACCCAGAAATAGTACCTCAGGTTAAGAACTTTGCTTCAGGATGAGAACAGAAATCACGCAGCAGCGGCACGGCAGCAGCAGGAGGCCCCATTAGCTAAAGTGATGCTTCAGGTTAGGAACAGTTTCAGGTTAAAAACGGACCTCCAGAACGAATTAAGTTCTTAACCTGAGTTACCACTGTACATTGCTATCAGTTGGCATTCCTACGTGTGGGGGAGTTGGCTCATGACTATAATTCTCTTGTCTTGTAGTTAACCCTCTGTCCTCCTGGCTCCTCTCTTCACTGGGAGCTAGCTGCAAACTTCTCCTGGGGTCTGGCTCATTCATGACAGCATGTGAGTGAGGGCTGGCTGATAGCAGACTGAGGTTAGGGGAGCAGTGCCTTGTGTGCCCTAATAGACCACCCTCCATTGCTCACCACTTGCTTGCCATTCATGGGGACAGTGGACTAATCTTTCCTAGCCACCTGTGACATGCCTAATTTTGCCCCATGGTCCAGACTTCTCTGATGTGGATTAACTGTCCAGCTAGCACCCTTGAATGCTGGAACAGCACTCATCAAGACCTTTCAAGTGTGTCAACCTCATTCATCCTAGGCAGAATATTCTTGGCACAATCAGTCTCATTCGTGGTCCTTTTGGTAAGTATAATGGGCTTCTTTGAGGGAGTGAGGAAAGCTTCCTGCAGGCCACGAGAGTCTGAATTCCAGACTTGTTTCACTGGCATTATTTGTCACTCACCTGGAAAGCAAATGACATGTGCAATTAAACTGCATTCAATTGGTGAGTAGTGCATAAGCAAGATACTTTCCCCAGTCCTCACCTTTTGTCAATTATATGTGTGACTCTGGTGAACGGTACCCGGCAATTGGTGCAATCAGTGCCACCATGGTTATAGCACAAAGACTTCTGATGACAAATGCCTTCCCTGGGCAATGGGTTTTTCTGCTAATATCACAGCTTTGGCTCAAAGAGTATCTATTAGAGTTACCAGTGAGATTGCTGTGCTGTAAGTTTGACACTGTTTCTGTGGGGTGTTACAAGACAGCGGCAAAGGAATGCCTAAATCCAAGAGACTGAATAAATGAAATTGATGCTGCAGTGCAACATGTATGGACTGGGCTACCATAGTTCTCTCTATATGAAACGGTCTTTTAAAACAATTCAGAAATGCATATATATATATATATATATATATTATTATTTAAAGTAGCACTCAGGATGCTAGCATGGGCAAAGATGGCTAATGCATATTGGAATGATCCCTTGCCAATTTCATTGGTTATTACCAGTTCATTTCCAATTTAAAGCCCTGAACAGTTTAGGCTGACTGATCTAAAGCAGAACATTGGGTGCCAGTCTTGGGGTTCCGATAGATTCAGATGGGTGCAGGCCCTCCTTTAAATCAGCTTTCCCCAACAAGGTGCTCTCCAGATACTTTGGACTACAGTTCCAATCAACTCCAGCCAGGTTCAGCAATGGTGGGAGTTGTAGTGCAAAGCATCTGAGGGATAGTAGGTTGGGGAATTTTACTGATTGATTGATTGATTGCACCCCACCCATCTGATTGGGTTGCCCCAGCCACTCTGAATGGCTTCCAGCAGGTTATACAAAAACATAGGAACAGCAACAACACAAACAGAATGTCATACGGAGTTTCCTCACCCATGTGAATCTACCCAGCCCCTAAGATTGGCATCTAGTGCTCTGTTCTGTGCCCCAGCATTGCAAGCATTTAACTGATGGATACCAGGGACAGAGCCTTTTCAGTGGTAGCATCACGGTTGTGGAATTCTCTCTTGGAGGAGATTTTTAGATAGGCTATGATAACCTTTAAAATGATTGATCCATTCTAATTCTTGGATTTTTATGCTGATAAGTTTTACTTGTGTTTTTATAGGTGGGTGGTTGTAATGGTCATGCTACTGTATTTACTCGGGCTGTGAACCAAATTCAGATGAAGCCCAAATCAAACAGGGTTGATTCAGCAGGACTCGGTGGCTTCAGTGAGCCAGACTCCCAGCACCACCAACTGCAGTGTCTGCTGTCTGTCAAAGCAAGTGGCACTAGAAGGTTGATATGAGTGCTCCTCCATAACCATCTGCTCAGCAGTTAGCACTACCATAGATTTGCTTTTGACATGCAGCCATTAAGAAAAGAACTTAGTTCAAACCCATGGAATTGGCAGTGAAGCTCATGACCTGTTAATGCTTTTGAATCTCATTGTGCTGTCCACAAACTGCCCATCAGAGTTGTGTGGTTTAATCAGGCAACATGGGATGAAAAAATATTGGGTTGTTAATTGATTCCTATAGCCATCTGGTTGGCCACAGTGAGAACAGAATGCTGGACTACATGGGCCATTGGCCTGATACAGTGGCCTTGTCTATCTTGTTATACTGTCTCCAGCCATCATATTTTTATTATTATTATTATTATTATTATTATTATTATTATTATTATTATTACCCCGTTCATCCGGCTGGGTTTCCCCAGCTACTCTGAGTGGCTCCCAACAGAATATTAAAAACACTATAAAACATCAAACATTAAAAACTTCCCTAAACAGAGCTGCCTTCAGATGTCTCCTAAAAGTCAGGTAGTTGTTTATTTCCTTGACATCTGATGGGAGGGCGTTCCACAGGGCAGGCGCCACTACCGAGAAGGCCCTCTGCCTGGTTCCCTGTAGCTTTTCACAAGGAGGGAACTGCCAGAAGGCCCTCAGAGCTGGACCTCAGTGTCCAGGCTGAACAATGGGGGTGGAGACTCTCCTTCAGGTATACTGGGCTGAGGCCATTGAGGGTCAGCACCAACACTTTGAATTGTGCTCGGAAACGTACTGGGAGCCAATGTAGGTCTTTCAGGACTGATGTTATGTGGTCTCAGTGGCCAGTCCCAGTCACCAGTCTAGCTGCCGCATTCTGGATCAATTGTAGTTTCCGGGAAGAACATGGCCCTTTTGGCTAGTAACCACTGATAGCCTTATCCCCTATGAATTTATCTAATCCTCTTTTCAAGTCATCCAAGTGCATTTACAAATCCAGTCTTAGTTATTTTATTTTATTTTAAATGCTATTTATTAGATTTTGACAAGAAAAAAGTTACAATTAACAAAAAAAAGAAAACACCAGAAATATACAGGAAACCAAAAATTTAACATAAAAAGAAAAAAGAAAAAGAAAAAAGACAGAAAAAATAAAAATCCCTTTTTTCAATTTCTTACTATTCATTTACTTATTTTCCTTCCTCTCACCTCCCTTTTTTGTATTCCATTTAAAAGTTAATTCAGCAAATTCATACCTTCTTGATTTGCCTTTAAATTCATCGTCATATGTTCTAACTTCAAATTTTCATCTAGTGTCAATCCATTCTTTCATGTTCTTATTTTAGCTTATTACTTGTACCTCATTTCATTTCAGAGTCATTGACATTGAAAATTTTACAGTTCCCTTTACTAATAACTTCTTTAACCTTATCTCACCTTCAAAACATTAAAATTTCAAAATTTAAACCATATTTAAACTTAACTCCCTCCAACCTTTCTGCTAAAGCCAATTAGTTCCTTTCATGCACATTTTAATATTTCATTACTGTATTAATATTACACTAATTCCAAAAATAAAAACAAAACAAATTCCTTCCAGTAGCACCTTAAAGACCAACTAAGTCAGTTCTTGGTATGAGCTTTCGTGTGCATGCACACTTCTTCAGAGATATCTGAAGAAGTGTGCATGCACACGAAAGCTCATACCAAGAACTGACTTAGTTGGTCTTTAAGGTGCTACTGGAAGGAATTTGTTTTGTTTTGACTATGGCAGACCAACACGGCTACCTATCTGTATCCAAAAATAAAGTAATTTATAAAAAGAAATTCTCATTCTAATTTTGTCCAATGTCCCTTCTTCCTGGTTTCGGATAATGCCAGTCCTTACACCATTATATCCTGTCCATCAGTCCGGTGTTCTAATATCTGAGGCTCTCAAGTCCTTTCTATGCCCCTTCTGCAGGTTTTCTTGTACCCAATTATGCTTGCACACATCCTTGTCCCTTGCTGGATTCTTGCATCTTTTTTTCCTTTTTTCCTTGGGGAGCGGATCGCCAGGGGAGTCCATACAGTAGTTTTCTCCATCTTCTTTTATCAGAATATCTAAATCCCCGGTGATCCACTCCCCGATGTTTGATTTGTAATCCAAAAGATAATTAATCCAAAAGTAATCTTCAACTTGTTTCACAGTCCCACCAGAGCCAAGGGCGTCCTCAACTCCAAAGTTTGGCAAATGTTCTCCAAATTCAGTCTTCCCATATCGCATCTTCTGGTCATGCGGGATTTTGAGTCTCCACGTCTCCTGAGGTGCAATCGCAACCTCTTCCATTTTCCTCTGCCCTTGAACCTGCCCTGCCAAACCAGTCACCTGGGTTGGTTGTTGTACGGTCTCTTTCACTTCATTTTCTGTCAATCCACCTTTACTTGCTGCTGCAGGTATCAAATCTAGCTTTTGGTTCATCAATGTCACTTTTTGGTTCATCAAAGTCACTTTCTCATCCAGCTGCAGGAGTACAGCATTCACTTTGCCAAGGGCATCAAGAAAGGCTTCCTCCGTAATCATTTCTGTCAAGGTCAGATAGCTGTTCCCACGGTCTAATTTTCTTATTCCTTCCCTGTGAGTTGGAACAAACACGCAGCTAGCTCCCTCTGAAGGATACAGTTACTGTTTAACATCCATCTTTAAAATGTAACCAGCAAGGGGAAAATTACTTTCGATTTTCAAATGCTTTGTTTCCTTTCGATATAAAACGAACAAGCAGAAAGGAGCATTAGAGTTATTTTGTTTCTCTTTTGAGTTCTATCTGTCAAAGATTTTTCCGTTTCCAGTTAATAGGCATCACCGATTATTTTCTGTCCTGACATTCCGTCCCCAGGTTTGGGACAACGGAGGCTTATATTCTTTCACTCTCTCTGCAGGATTAAAGTGTCAAAGTTCCGTCCCCCCTTTTCTCCTGCTGTCGAGGGGGGTTTTGATGGTTATAGATGCAAGAGATTTCAATTTTAAGATCAATTTTCCGGCTTTTAGCTTTTAAGATCTTTGCTTCAGTCTAATTACAAAAAACGGGAGGCGGACTTCCTGTTTACACCTTCCCGCTTCGGTGCCAAATTCCAGATTGTTTCTTTGATCAAAGGAGCCGTTCCTTTGATCTCCCAATCTTTCAATTATCTTACTCATGAGTTGTTGTTTAAGAGCCGAATTTCACAGGAAAGAGGACAGCGCTCTCCGACATCAGCTGTGCAGCTTCACTCCACAGAAGTAGCGATTGACTCTCAGCACCACGCCAGCACCCCGTCTCGCTCCGGAGCCTTTTGCAGGGCTCCTTTACCAGTCAGGGGGGCGCAAAAGGTGCCCACCGAGTCCCACGGTCGCAGGCTTCACCCGCCTGCAATTTTTGAGAGGGTCCCCGCTTCGCTGCAACGGTAGGACCCGATTTCTGCGGGGCTTTCTTCCTCTAGGTTAGAGGGAATCCGCCATTGTCGGAGGCGCCACCTCCGGAAGTCCGTACAAATCCAGTCTTAGTTAATTAATGTTTCCATTAAAGATTGTGCGCATACATTTGAGGACTGTGTTAAATGCACGAATGCAGTTGATATTAGAGACTAGGTGTGATGGCCTGGGATTTGGACTCAGATGCTGAATGTGAGGAATCCCAGCCTACACAGGATTCCCCGCCTCCAGAACAAGCTGAGCCGGGGCTGCGGCCTGAGCCTGAAGGGTCCTCACCTGTACTGGATCCTCAGGTGCAGGCATCAGCTGAGTCTGCTCTGGCTCCTGAGGGGATGGAGGACCCATTGCCTGCAGGTGCTCCACTCTCAGCCCCGTCAGAGGAAGCTGAGGTTGCCTCTGGGTCCGGTAACCCTCCAGCCTCTCCTGAGCTGCAGAGGCTCAGGGCAGAGAGGCGGAGGGAACTAAGTTCCCACAGGAGGAGTGCTCGCCTCCAGGCCAGGAGAGGCGAGTCACCTGTGGACCGGGGCCACCCTATGCCTCAGGGCAGATAAAAGCCAGCCAGCCCAGTCCCAGGTTGCGGGAGCAACATTGTTGGTAGCCTGTTCCTGCCTGCACCCTGTCCTGCTCTTCTGCCAGAGTTCCTGACCTCACCCGACTCCCTGCCTTGTACCCTGCTTCAGCTTTGACGGACAGCCTCCATACTGCACCCTCGACCTTGGACTGGACTCGGACCTCGCCTCACAGATAACCCTCGGGACCAACACACTAGCTACCTGAAAACTATTTTTTTCCTCTTGGAAGAAATAGGGACACAGTTCAGCAAGCAAGCTAGACTGCATTTGTCTTAGATGACGAAGCACCAGACATTCCAGCTTGTGGACAAAAAAGAGCATGTACCACAAAAGTAAGGTAGCGCGAGGCCAGCCATCTCATAGCCGATGAAAATGTGCAAGTTTTATAAGCTTCCTTTACTGTCATTAAAAGTATCGCCGTTACCTTGGCAACAGCTGCTTCACATAGGACTTGATAAAGAAACCCAAATGTTCTACTGGCACATTTGAAATCGATTTGTGGGAATCTATTGAGTGTGTGCTTTTTAAAATCACAACATTTTCCTTTTCCTTAGGTGAAATGCAGTTGCACAGGTTTGGGTATTGTGTGAGTGAGAAAAAAAGAGGCAGAGAGGAGCAGCAATGTTTTTAACTAGGTATCATAAAAACTGCAGGGGGGATCAAGGTCAGTTCAACTGCACGAGCAGAAAGACCCTATGAAAACATCTTCCACAATCTTGCGTCCAGGGCTGACTCTGGTTTGGAGGTCAACCCCGGAAATTGCCATTTCCAACACTGCCTGCTGGTAGTCAGGGATGGGTGGTTGCAGTTTCTCATTCTTCAGTTAACCACAGAAGCTTGTGATTATATAAACAGCATTTCTCCTAACATGCATATTTGTGTTAAAACATGTGCATTTTGCAAGCAGTTTCACCTAATATAAAACACTTTTTAAAACGTTCCTTTCATTCTCATATACGCATGATTTCCCCCACGATAGGTCTTTATGTACACGTTTTTGGTTTGGAGACCTGCATCAGAGAAGTGCAGGTTTTGAAGGATAGCTGTGCTTTTGTTCACATATTATTTTAGGAAGTGCAAATTACAAGCAGGTCCCACTTTCTGAGCACAACGCAGTCCCAGGAAACGGTTCATTGGGCGAATGTTCACATAGCAAGCTAATGGTGTCCCAGGTTTTTTTTCAGCTGGAACTCACCGAAACTCAGTTCCGGCACCTCTCAGGTAGGCCTAAGTGAAGAAGGGAGGCCTTCATGGTGAGTTATGGTAGCTTGTTTTCTAGAAAAACAGCACTGATTATGTCCATTATTTCCTATGCAATCATTTCTAACCTGTGATTTGTTCAATCTCTCTCCTCACTCTCCTTCCATGGTTTCTGCCCCAAACTGCTGCAGCCAACCTGCAAAAGTCAAACAAAGGAAAAACTGAGTAGTCCTATTTCTCCTGCTCCCTGTATTTTTACTACCAGGAAATGGGGCAGGTGCTTGTGACAGGTCCCTTGGGCATCGCACACTTTGATTTGTTGTGGCAACAGGGTGCCATTGGCTGCTCCACCTCAGGCAGCAGCAAAATGTCTCGGGCTGGCTCTGTGTTGAACTGAAGGCCTTCTATTGGTCTTGTTCTAGAGGAGCTCAGGGCTCCCAGGGAAAGCCAGGTTGTGTCCTGTCAAGAGGCAGGCATTCCAGACACCTAGGGTACCTACAGGACCTTGGAGAGCTCTCAGGGCTCTGCTTGGATAGCTTTGCAACCTATAGTTTTGGCAAGTGGCTAGCTTTTGAATTATGGTGCTGGAGGAGACTCTTGAGAGTCCCATGGACTGCAAGAAGATTAGACCTCTCCATTCTGAAGGAAATCAGCCCTGAGTGCTCACTGGAAGGACGGGTTCTGAAGCTGAGGCTCCAATACTTTGGCCACCTCATGAGAAGAGAAGACTCCCTGGAAAAGTCCCTGATGTTGGGAAAGATGGAGGGCACAAGGAGAAGGGGATGACAGAGGACAAGATGGTTGGACAGTGGTCTCGAAGCTACCAGCATGAGTTTGACCAAACTGTGGGAAGCAGTGGAAGACAGGACGGCCTGGCGTGCTCTGGTCCATGGAGTCACAAAGAGTTGGACATGACTAAACGACTAAACAACAACAACAACAAAGCTTGTATGGAAGCCTATGTATGGGCTGTAGTTCAGGAAGCCATGCCTCCTAAGAGGAGCTGGCCACTGTTAAAGGGCCCTTGCCTTATTCTTTTGGCTGCTGTGAGCCTGGAGAGACCAGGGCACCTTGGAATGATTCTTCCTTTAAAACAGAAGAAGGCAAAGCTGTGCCTTCCAATCGGGAGGGTCCTGAGGAGGTCCCTAAATCAGGGCCAGAGCCTAATTCTCCTTGGAGCCTTTCACTTAGCATATGGTATCTGGGTTGTGGTTCATGACTAGGGATGTACAAAAGGGATTCATCATGTGCAGCACTGTATCTCGTTTTTCAGCCCAAGAGCTGAAGTTCACCTTTCTTGAAACAAAACCCCACATTGTTCATCTCATTTATTGGTTGACTATTATGTGATGCCACACCATTCAATTCAATGGAAGTAAATGTTAAGAAACAATATCAATCGCATTGTGTTTGTGGATGTAAAAAAAAAAAAAAAAAAAACCCAGCAACCAGTAAATACCAATTTTCCAAGCAGAATTTCCGTTCCAGGTGGAACACAAACACCTGAACTGATGTGATTTCTGCTACCGATTTGAAATTTATCCAAATTCTCCACCATTACTAGTCACGACACTATCTTTTGAGACAGAAGCATGACCCAGGTCAACAGGGAGTCATGCCTTCAGTTTTGCAGGCCCAGCTATGGGATTCCCTCCCATAATAAGCTAGACAGATACCATCCCTGGCTCAACTTCAGATGCCTGGTCAAGAAAGTTTTATTTCAGGAGGACTTTGCACCCTGATTTCTTCTCAGAAGTTTCTCTCTGTCTCTCTGTCTCTCTCTCTGAGATTTTAATGACTTGCAGTTTAAAATTTTCGAGGTTTCACTTGTTTTAAATTTTGCATACTGAAAATCCAAACAATGGATACAAAATACTCTAGATCAGCAAAACACTGTCAATAAAAATTCAGCCTGATACATACTTCATACAGCTTGCCTTTTAAATGAGAATAATAAGAAGAAATAATTAAATTAAAGAGAGGGAGGAAATCAACATACTAAGTAGGTTCAAGTTCAAATTTCAAATCATAAAATAAACACCCATCTGTGACAGTTTTCCATTTTGCTCACAGTGTTTGTTATGAATAATGATAGGATGTAAAACCCATACAGCTCTGTAATCGTTCATGTTTCAAAATGCTTATATTTATATGCATTAATGTGGGCTACTAGTTAAAGAGCTAAGCAACTAGTCTTAAGTTTAGTGGTCTTGAAAACCTATAAAATGGTTTGCTTTTTTGCATCTGAACCTTCTTTATCATTGAACCTTCCCCCTTGTTCTTTCCCCCTTGCTGATGCCCTCCCCAGAATCCCTCTTTCTTGGATTGTATCTTCTCTGTCTACACCAGCCATAGTTGAACCAATGCTGATTGGCTGGGGATCTTGGCATCTTGATATTGATTTGGTATTAAAATAATACCGAACTGGGGTAAAAGTGTCTGTTCTCTTCAGATTACTTGCCAGTTTGTGGTTCTCTGTCAAAAGCAGGTGGCTTTTGAGATGCTGTTGTACATTTCCCAGAGCCAAACTACATCAAGCGCTGTCAGAAATTTAAAATAATGGCTTAAAAAAACCCCTTTGCTACCTGCAGGTACTGCACATTGATGCCTAGTCTACTTTGCCATCCCTTTTACAAAGCCATGTAAGGCACTGTTGGATAGACAGTTAACCAAAACAGCTGGTTGATCAGCAACACTTTATTTTGGTGTGGCTGAATGATGGTAATAAGATAGTGGCAACTCATAAATAGAAATCTATCAGTGCCCTCTGGCATAGCCAATGGTCAGGAATCCTGAGAGCTGAAGTGCAATGATATGGGGAGAGCTCCAGTCTTCCCATTCCTGCTTTAGACTCTCAGCAGCATCCCTTATCTGATACTTCAAAAGATCAGAAAAGAGCAATGTTAGCCTTAGTTTTTGCACAGCCCCAGCAGACATAAATTAAGAAGGATCAGTGATATGGTCTTGAGAGATGAAAGCAGCCTCTGAGTGTTCTAAGTGCACACTTGGCATTCGCACTTGGTGTGATTGCTAAGACACTCTCCAAGGCACCACTTGGCTCCTGAAGACAGTGTTACCGAGCCAGAAGCAGAAACATCTTGTTCTTCTTGCCAACAGGTCCCTGCCCCCTGACTCCTTTGGGTGGGCAGGATCACAGATGCTATATAACACCATCTAACACCAGTCCTAAATGATCTTCACTGGCTCCCAGTACATTTCTGAACACAATTCAATGTGTTGGTACACATTTAAAGCCCTAAACAGCCTCAGCCCTATATACCCGAAGGAGCGTCTCCACCCCCATCATTCGGCCCAGACACTGAGGTCCACTTCCCTCTTCTGGCAGTTCCCTCACTGCGAGAAGTGAGGCTACAGGAAATCAGGCAGAGGGCCACCTCAGCAGTGGCACTCTCCCTGTGTAACAGTCTCCCATCAGATATCAAGGAGATAAAGAACTACACAACTTTTAGAAGACACCTGAAGGCAGCCCTGTATTGAGAAGTTTTTAATGTTTGACATTTTATTATTTTTTTATATTTTGCTGTAAGCCACCCAGAGTGGCTTTATTATTTATACCCAGCCAGATGGATGGGGTTTAAATAATAAAATTGTTATTGTTAAACTGCAGGAGGAAGTTGATGAAATGGCTGCTTTCAATTTTGCAACCCACAGTCAACTCATGCAATGCTGTTTCCATTCCTCTGTAGTTCAGCTTCTGATGAAAACTGCATTATTCGGCTCACTGTAACTGAATTAGGTTATGAATCACATTATGAATTGCACCATTATTACTGCCATACCTAAGCCTTGACCTGGGACCAGGCACAGAATCCTCAAAGGATGAACCAAGTCGAGGACCTTGAAGAGCTGAATTCAGGACAGAGGTGGGGTGCACCTGGGAGGATCTGAAACTGACTGATCCACCAATCTCTAGTTGGGCAAGATCAGCACACAAGTAGAATCTCTTCAGATGGTATTGCCACCAATACACTGTTATGTGTGGGTGGGTGCCAGACCCTTTCCAACCCATTCCAACCCTTGGACCCAGCAAGTGTTAAAAAATAAGCCAAGGTAGTTTCTTGTGCTGAGGTAATAGCCGGGGGCGGGGAGAGGCCATTAAGAGGAGAGGGGCCTCTGTGCCTGACAGCAAATGGGTGGAACCCCTCCTCCAGCTCTGAGATACAGTGGAATCTCAGTTCCCAAACACCTCCGTTGTCATCCGTTTTGGTTCTCGAACGCTGAAAACCTGGAAGTAAATGCTTTTGTTTTCGAACGTATTTTGGAACCCGAACATGTGATGCAGCTTCCGCTGAAGGCAAGAAGCTCTTGCAAACAATGTGAAGCCTTGCCTCGGTTTTTTAATGTTTCAGAAGCCGAACGGGCTTCTGGAACGGATTTCGTTCAAGAACTGAGGTACCACTGTAGTTAGAAGGACAAAGTTGGAGAGCGGAGTTTGCTACGGTGTGACCTAGAAGCAAAAGCTGCAAGCTCAAAAATGCAGGGAGAGAGCCATGGCTGATTTCTGCTTGAACCCAAGGCTGTGGCTATGGGAGAATCAAGACCTTTTTGGGGTGTTACTGCTGTGAGCCCCTCCATTGTGGGCTCAGGTTGCATATATACATAAATAAGCCATGTATCATAAAGACACCACAGTGCCTCATTCCCAAAAGGAAAGACAAACCCTTGATAAGCGCCAGGGACCCCTGGAATCTCACACTCCTCTGAGATTAGGGTGGTGGGCAACCCCAATCTCTCCTGTACAGAGAACAGCATTTCAGGTTGCTGCACGTTGACCCTTTACAAACAGCTATTTACTTGTTTCCTGACAACTTGCCAGGATATCATACCCCTTGAAGCGTCTTTGGTCACTGGGTCATTAATTGTTGCTGCTTGGGAATTTCAGAATATCTGGAGCAGTTGGGATAATTAGGTCGTCATTCTGGGTGGTATAATTGTTTTGGAGCTGTTCGGGCTGCCACAAATTGCTTCTGAGTCACTTGACTAAAGAGAGCAGATAGTAACTGCTGTGTTCTCTAGAGGGTGAAGCACCGGCAAGACTTTCATCTCCTGCAACCCAATGTCATTTAGCCTTCTCTCCCTTTGCATGTGTGTGTATGCGCCTGTTCAGTAGGTAAGTGAATAAACCCCACTGGTCTATTAAGTGAATAAACCCCACTGGTCTATAGAGCGTATTTTTCGCTCTATAGGACGCACCGGACCATAGGACGCACCTTATTTTAGAGAGGGAGAACAAGGGGGGGAATCTCCCCCTCTCTGCTCAGCACCCCTTCAGTGAAGCAGCAGGAGAAACGGGGCCCCTTCCATTTCTGCTCCCGCTTGGCTGAAGGGGAGCTGCGCAGCTCTCCCTCTCTGCTGAAGTCAGGAGAGTCTTGCTCTTCTGGCTTCAGCGAATGGAACCTGAAGCCTCCGGAGTGCAGCGGGAACTCGTGCTGCCCTCCGAAGGCTTCAGGCGGCTATCCCTGAAGCCTGGAGAGCAAGAAGGGTCAGTGCGCACTGACCCCTCTCGCTCTCCAGGCTTCAGCGAAAGCAACGCGAAGCCTCCGGAGCGCGGAGGGAGCTCTCCCTCTGCACTTCGGAGGCTTTGTGTTGGTATCGCTGCAGCCAAGGAGCCTGCATTCGCTCCATAGGATGCGCACACATTTCCCCTTAATTTTTGGAGGGGGAAAAGGTGCATCCTATAGAGCGAAAAATACGGTAGCTTTGCAGGTAAGCTTTGCAACCATCTGAGCACTCTGCACACCCGCACCAAGCATTGCTGAGGGTCCTTATTTAGCCTGAGCACATCTAAGCTTTGTAGAGCCTCTTCACAACAAATAGTTTGTTTATACGGCAGGATTCAATCCCACGCTTAGCAGAAAGTGTTTTTATATATATGTGTATTTTTATTAAAGATTTTCTTGGTTTACAAAAGTATGTGCAATGTCTCTCTCTCTCTCTCTCTTTCCAAGTACAGTGGTGCCTTGCAAGACGAAATTAATCCGTTCCGCGAGTCTCTTCGTCTTGCGGTTTTTTTCGTCTTGCGAAGCACGGCTATTAGCGGCTTAGCGGCTATTAGCGGCTTAGCGGCTTTAAGAAAAAGGAAACAAACTTGCAAGAACTCGCAAGACGTTTTGTCTTGCGAAGCAAGCCCATAGGGAAATTCGTCTTGTGGAACGACTCAAAAAATGGAAAACTCTTTCGTCTTGCGCGTTTTTCGTCTTGTGAGGCATTCGTCTTGCGGGGCACCACTGTAACATTTTTTACAAATCAGTTTCATTTGTTGAGACATTAAGAAGAAAAGGGGAGAAGAGGGGGAGGGGAGAAAGGTGAGTGGGGGTGGGGTCGGGTGGTGATGTCTCTATTATACTTAATATATATGGGGTTTTGTGTCAGCGTCGCTTGTGCAGGTTCTCTGCTATTCACTTGTGTTCCTTTGGTGGTGAGAGCGGTTGAGGTTGGCCTAGGGTGTGGTCGTTTGTGTGTGATTGGCTGTGGTGGTCTTTGTTTTCATGTGTGAGTGGGGTGGGTGGGTGTTTTGGATCAGGTTAGCCATATTGATTTGTATGCTGTTGGTGAATTTTTGTCATTTTCTTGTTGGGCTGTGTATGTGATAAAGGGGAGCCATACCGGGGTGAAGGCGTCTTCGAGAGTCAAGCTGGTTCACATCATTAAATTGAGATGGAGAACAAGGTGATAAGTCCTCTCTTTAAGGAGACATCTGAAAACCATTGCAGGGGGAAGCAGCCGCTGCAGCTCCCACTGAGAGTGGATTGTATTCTTAAATTTGCTTTCAAGGGCTTTGATCTGTCTGGGGGTTGTTTTTTCCCCTGGTGGAAGGCAATAAAACTGGGCCAGCATCTTTCCCTGTGGGGCTTACAATCGCAGCTCCATTGTTCATGCTACACGAGGCATGAGGCCCGGTTCAGGTGTAATCACAGGTATAAATTGTTGGCTTGAATATTAATGGCCTGTGCACTGCGTCTGGCCTTGATCCTGAACTGATTCATGTCCACCTGGAGCAACCTGCTTCTCGTGCTGAAGACGGAAGCTGATTGGCAACCACACCTGGGTAAATAGGTGCAATGGAAACGCAGCCAAGGAATTCATACTCACAAGCCAAAGTCCTTTTCCAAAAGGCAGGTTTAGTGTTGCTTGTATGTTTACATGAAGATTTTATGAGTGTGGGCTAAAGGAAGGAGAAACTACACCTTCTGCTTAGCTTGAAGAGATGAAACTGACCGTTGACGGGGAGGTGGGGCGGTTATTTCAACAAACAGACTACAATCTGTCTTTGCAATGCCTGCTTATTCGTTGCTCGTCCTCCAAGCCCAGTTCATGCAGGCTGAAACTAATTCTGTGCTGTTAATAGAGGCTGCCTCTTTTAAAGGGGATACCATGCATTCCAACATCTCCCCTTCATTCCTAGGAATGGGCAAATCTGTCAATTGGGGGGGGGATCAGTTCTTCAGTCTAGTTCTCCACATTTCCACATCAGTCTGCTTCCCCCCGACCCAGGTTCTCATGAAAATTCACCAGCATTTAAGTTTGAATTTCTCTTAATATACATTTGCAGGCACTTTTACCTAACATACACATTTTTGCAAACAATCCCCCCCAAAAATAATGTGTTTTGTAATATATCCTTCTATAGGCACGCTTTGCCCCAGTATAGACATTTCTTTTGATTTTATTACAAAGATAGAATCAGGATTCAGGATGACCTTAGCAGACTAGAGAACTGGGTCAAAACTAACAAAATTAATTTCAATGGGGGCAGATGTAAGGGTCTACATTTAGGCAGGAGGAACCAGCCGCACAAATATAAGATTGGGGCATGCCTGGCTTGCCAGTGGTATACGTGAGAAGGATCTAAAGGTCTTGGTAGACCACAAGCTTAACAGGTCAAAAGCGTGATGCAGCAGCAAAAAAATTAAAATAAAATAAAAAGCTAATGCTATTCTAGGCTGCATCAACAAAAGTATGGTGTCCAGATCAAGCGAAGTAATAATAAGAGCTTACAAGTGTTGTGTACCTGATCATCATTAATTCTTTTAATTCTTCCTTCTAGCTAAGAGGGTCTCCTTAAAGATTGCAAAGGTGCTTTCTGTGAATGGGTCTTTAAAAGCTTAAGTAGGACCAGGCTTACAGAATTACTTAAAGAGGCCTCAGTGGAGGTGGATTTTTCCCATGCAGCTTCTTTGAGGCAATTACAAGAGGCCTCGCCAGACAATGGGCTCTAACAGCAGTTTATCCCTTCAGCCTCTCCATCACGGCAGCTTCTGACAAACCTTCCAATGAGCCATTGTATCAGTGACTAACCCATTAGCAGAGACCATTAATGAATTGCGCTACCTCCTTTAAAATGATTAAAATTATGATGATGATTGTTACAAACCTCGTGTAGACGTACTGCCTGATTTAGTCTGACATCCCATACATACTTACCTGGAGGTAAGTCCCACTGAACTCACATGGGCTTGCTTCTAAGCAGGGATGAAAGAGAAATTCAGTTTTGTTTGCATTTTAATAAGAAACTGCCCAATTCTCACTTTTCAAGCCAATACACAAACTGAAATGCAGCTGTCTTTGGGAATCCACATTTCTCTGAATTTTGCAATGTAGTTCTCCAATGTGTACAAAAAGACATGTATAGGGGAAGCCATGCATTAAAAATGCATAAATTGGTCAAAATGTCCTATGCATTATTTTAGGGGGGAATTGCTTGCAATTGTGTATTAGTCAAAAGCACATTCAGAAATGGGTTTAGAGAAATTCACACAAAAATGCTATAGAGTGGTTGTTTAAGAAAAACACACAAATTGCTGAGGAAAGGTGTAGAGCTGGATTTAAGAAGGGAGGGGGGAGAGAATGGAAAGGGGCAGATTTTTCCATCCCTACCTCTGAGTAGACATGTATATGATGGCATTGTTAAAGATACAAACCAACTTCATAGGATTTTTGCAGCCTGGTTCTGTGTATGCCTACTCAGAAGTAAAGCCCATTGTTTCCAGTGCAGCTACTCCAACATAGGAGATTGCTCAGCAGAGGGCATGTTGTCAGGAGCGGGATTCAAACTTGCAGATGCACATCTGTATGTGTGAAAGAGCTTTGAGGGGTCAAAGTCACCATGTTCTGTTTGTAAAACATCACACACACGCAAACGAACACACACTGTTAAAGTTACATGTAGGCTTAAAACACAGTTGTTCCTGCATTGCTTCTTTTTATCTAGAATTCCACAATATGTTCACTCACTTTTAATGGAGAATCCAGGTGCCATTATCTGATAATTTGAAGAGGAAAAAAGAGGATGCTATGACAACTCCCATTTTAAATACCCCTACTATATGGAGGCTAAGAGATGCAGGTGACGCTGTGGGTTAAACCACAGAGCCTAGGACTTGCTGATCAGAAGGTTGGCAGTTTGAATCCCCGCGACGGGGTGAGCTCCTGTTGCTCAGTCCCTGCTCCTGCCAACCTAGCAGTTCGAAAGCACATCAAAGTGCAAGTAGATAAATAGGTACCACTCTGGCGGGAAGGTAAACAGCATTTCCATGTGCTGCTCTGGTTCGCCAGAAGCGCCTTAGTCATGCTGGCCACATGACTCAGAAGCTGTACGCCGGCTCCCTCGGCCAATAAAGCAGATGAGTGCTGCAACCCCAGAGTCGGCCACGAATGAACCTAATGGTTTACCTTTACCTTTTTACAGTTTACCTTTACCTTACTATATGGAGGCTATAGAAGCTGTGATATATTGCTGAGGGGGGCAGGAGAAGAGAAGTGGAATGCAAGTCTTCAACCACCAGTTATGTCAATTTCTCATCCAGAACGTATAGCCAGAGACATTTTGGCTAATTTAAAAAAATCCACCCGGACAGAAATTTTACCCCTGAAAAAGAGGACGTGTCTGGGAAAAAGAGGACACATGGCAACCCTACATTATCAAAGCATTGCATTCCACTGTTTTTTTTTCAATGTTATCCTCCTGTGTATTTTCTGCACCTGATTTGAGTTTATCAGGGCTGGGGGAAAGCAATAAAATGTGTGGACAAGCAAAGCGCCAATGAGACTTATAAGGGTGACTAGTCCTTTAATTAAAAGCTTCCTGTCATTCCTATTTTATTGCTGATTCAGCCAGCCTGGACTGCTTCAGAGGGCAGCTTCTTTACCTTGGATCTGGATCTGAGCCTCACTTTCGAAACTCATCCTGCCTCATTGACTGTAAGAGTGAAATCAACACATGCCTTTAACGTTGCTAACCTTTGGGCAACACCTGGACAAAGTTGCAGGTGATGTTCTGAGTAAATGAAGCCTGCCAAAGTTCAGTTTAAAAGGTGGAGGATATTTTATGTGTCCTAGCAGCCTTTGAATTTTGATGGTTTCTTTTTTAAAAAAGAAAGAAAAGAAACTACCTTCACATTGTATGGAAGGTAAAGGTAAAGGACTCCTGGACGGTTAAGTCCAGTCAAAGGCGACTATGGGGTTGCAGCGCTCATCTTGCTTTCAGGCCGAGGGAGCCAGTGTTTGTCCAGTTTTCCAGGTCATGTGGCCAGCATGACTAAACTGCTTCTGGCACAACAAGACACTGTGACGGAACCCAGAGCACACGGAAAAGCCATTTACCTTCCCGCCACAGTGGTACCTATTTATCTACTTGCACAGGTGTGCTTTTGAACTGCTAGGTTGGCAGGAGCTGGGACAGAACAACAGGAGCTCACCCCATCACGGGGATTCAAACCACTGACCTTCTGATCAGCAAGTCGAAGAGGCTCAGTGGTTTAGACCACAGCACCACCCGCATCCCATACTCTGCTTTAACTCCACATCCAGTTAATTGTGGGAAAAGCAATGTATCCAAAGCACTCGAGTTGTGGAAGCAGCTCATATTCATATTCCATATTTGTACTTCTTTTCTGAATTCTTTTCTGAATTTTTATCTTTTGCATTTTAGTCAGGTTGAAGGGGAAAGGTGCTCATTACTTGAAAATGCATGTCAAGAAGATGACGGGGGGCGGGGTTATTGCACACCGCTGGTCCACTGTGCCTCATTTAATCCACATGGAAATTGGAATTGGTAAACTCCACTAGAGGCATGCCAAAGGAAACAGTGGGATTTACTGTAAGTTTTGCATTGCAGATATGAAGAGGAAAGACTCAGCTGGAGAATGCATTCAAAGCCAAGGCATTTAAATTGCAAAAAAAAAAAAGGACACCTTTGCTTCTGCTCATATCCTTTGGTTTATTCTCAGTCTTTTTTTCAGAGGGGGGGTGTGCAGAGAGCCTTTCTCTTGCTTGGATTAAGCCCACTGTTCCCATTTATTTCCTTTTCACCTCCTGATCTCTAGATACGGAGTGTGGCCTTTGTCATTTAAATCTGAGACAATACAGAAAGCAAGGCAAGAAACCAAGGGATTGCCTAATCACCTTAAGATCCAAGGAAGAAAGAGATAAAATATTGAACCTACATTTCCAGAAGGCATTGATTATCAAGAATTCTCAAATACAGATTTATAAAGATATCCCTAAATATTTTTTGGAGGTGAGGACTCAATTTAAAGATTTAGTGGATTTGCTGAAAAAAAACAATACTCCATTTAGATGGGAGTTCCCACAAGGGTTGTCCTTTAACTTCAAAGGGAAGAAAATCAAAATAAAAACAATTCAAGATAAGGAACACTTTTTGGAGAGAAACTTCGAGGATTTTCAAAAAGGAACTGTGACTGAGGGAGAAATACCAGATATTGCAAACTTATCATTTGGACTGAACCCAGCACCGACTGATCAGGAACAAGAACTTGGAGCGGTTGGTGGAAAAGACACCCAGTAACAAAAATGTCTCTGCAACTCTTGAGTTGGAACTGCAACGGCCTTAACCATCCCCGAAAAAGGACCCAAGTCTTTCATATACTAAAGAAAGAGCAACTGGACATAATATGTTTGCAAGAAACTCATATTGCCAGAATACATAGAAAACTTTTGATAAATAAAAGATTAGGACTGGAATTTATTTCCTCAGATAAAGTTAAGAAAAGAGGAGTCGTGATCTATGTTAAGGAAAAATGGGAACCAAAAATGATCTTTAAAGATGAACAAGGAAGGTTTCTGGCAGTGGAAATTCAAATACAAGGAGAAAAAATCTTGATTGTAGGAATTTATGCACCTAATGAGGGGAAGGCTGAATTCTTCAAGAAGTTGCATGAGACATTAACGGACTTTATGGACTATAAAATAATAATGATGGGCGATATGAATGGAGTCGTCTCCACAAATATGGATAAAGCTCAAAGACAAGTAATCTCTAAGGATGGGAGACTACCAAAGACCTTTTTTGAACTGACTGACACAATGGACTTGATTGACATTTGGAGAACAAGGAACCCTCTGGAAAGGGAGGGGACCTTCTTCTCTGAAGCAAAAATGACATGGACCAGGATTGACCAAATATGGATTTCCAGTAATCTGGCACCAAGGGTTAAAAATACAGAAATCTGCCCAAAAACCTGCTCTGATCATAATGCAGTAAAGATGGAAATGAAATTGACAACAGCTGGAACTTTCAGATGGAGAATGAATGACACCCTTTTTAGAGATGAAGAAATTTTAAAAAAGGCCCAAAAAACTCTGAAAGATTACTTTGAAATAAACCTTAGAACAGATCTGGAAAGAAGAATAATATGGGACGCAAGTAAGGCTGTCATGCGTGGTTTTCTAATTCAACAAAATTCGATAAAAAGGAAACAACAAAATGAGAAGAAAGAAAAAATCTGGAATCAGATGAAAGAAGGAGAAAAGAAACTGAGGTCAAAACCAAAATCCCAGGAGATTTTAAGAGAAATAAAATACTACCAGACCCAATACATGGAACTGATGAACCAAGAAATAGAATGGAAAATAAAACAAA
Organism: Podarcis erhardii; assembly: GCF_964252035.2. Lineage (NCBI taxonomy): Eukaryota > Metazoa > Chordata > Lepidosauria > Squamata > Lacertidae > Podarcis > Podarcis erhardii. The sequence goes on along the minus strand of NC_138503.1, from coordinate 16,960,274 downwards.
TGAGGCAAAAAACTTTTGAATCAGCAGACAAATGTGGGAAATTGCTGTCATGGCAATTGAAAAAGAGGCAAAAGTTGAATACTGTAACGTCCCTTGAAGTAGAGGGGAAATTTGTAAACAAACCAAATGAAATCAGTAATTGTTTCCAAAGTTTCTTCAAGAAATTATACGCACAAGGGCCGAAAGATGAACAAAAGATAGAAGAATTTATTAAAAAATATGGACTATCAAAGATCTCGGAAAAAAATAAAAGGACTTTAAATGAAAAAATTACGAATCAGGAAATTGAGGGTGCCATCCAGAATATGCAATTGGGAAAATCACCAGGGCCAGATGGACTGACGGCGAGATACTACAAAGCAATGAAGGAATGGTTAATACAACCATTGAAAGAAGTGTGTAACCAAATCTTGGAGGGGAAAAAGGCTCCCGAATCGTGGAAAGAAGCATTCATCTCACTTATACCGAAGACAGAAACTGAGAAACATCAAGTTAAGAACTACCGCCCTATATCACTCTTAAATGTGGATTATAAAATCTTTGCAGACATTTTAGCAAAAAGATTTTAAAAAGTGTTGGTAGAGGAGATTCAGAAAGACCAAACAGGCTTTCTCCCAGGGAGACATATGTCAGAGAATGTAAGGAATATTATAGACATTTTGGAACTATTGGAGACTGATTTAAATAGAAAAGCAGTATTGATTTTTGTGGACGCGGAGAAAGCCTTTGACAATATTTCTTGGAGTTTTATGAGGAAGAATCTCCATGGGATGGGGGTAGGCCAAAGCTTTGAAAACGGTATAGGTGCAATATATTCAGAGCAAAAAGCTAAATTAATTGTGAATGGTGTAGTTATGGATGAAATCTCAATAGAAAAAGGGACACGACAGGGTTGCCCAATATCCCCTCTATTATTTATATCGGTCCTGGAGGTGTTGTTGAATATGATTAGAAGGGATCAGCTGGTTGAAGGAATACACCTCGGAGCTAAACAATATAAGTTAAGAGCATTTGCAGACGACCTAGTTCTGACATTACAACAGCCAGAAGTCAGTACAAAAAGAGTTTTAGAATTAATTGAAATATTTGGTCAAGTGGCTGGTTTTAAACTAAATAAGCAAAAGACAAAGGTACTGGAAAAAAACCTAACGATGGGGGAAAAAGATAGCTTTCAAAGGGAAACTGGTTTGGAGATAACAAAAAAGGTGAAATATCTGGGGGTGAATTTAACATCCAAAAATATGAACCTGTTTAAAGACAATTATGAGAAATGTTGGTTAGAAGTGAAGAAAGATCTTGATACATGGTCTAGATTGAGATTATCCTTGTTAGGCCGAATTGCTGTTATTAAGATGAATGTATTGCCGAGATTGTTGTTTTTGTTCCAGACATTGCAAATTATAGATAAGATGGATTGTTTCAAGAAGTGGCAGAAAGATATATCTAAATTTGTCTGGCAGGGCAAAAAACCCAGAATAAAATTTAAGATTTTAACTGATGCAAAAGAAAGGGGGGGTTTTGCGCTGCCGGACTTAAGACTTTATTATGAAGCAGCAGCTTTTTGCTGGTTGAAGCAATGGCTACTTCTTGAAGACACAGATATTTTAGACTTGGAAGGGTATGATAACAATTTTGGCTGGCATGCATATCTATGGTATGACAAGGCAAAGATATACAAAGGTTTTAAAAATCATATTGTCAGGAAAGCATTATATAATGTTTGGAATCGATATAAGGATTTGCTGGAAAATAAAACACCCAGATGGTTGTCACCAATGGAAGCTAGAGCGGTAAAAAAACTTAACATGGACTCTAATTGGCCAAAATATAGTGAAATTATAGAATATGATGGCGAAAAAGTTAAATTACAGAGCTTTGAGAAATTAAAATCCAAAGTTCGAGACTGGTTACATTACTATCAGATAAATGAAACTTTTAAGCAGGACAAGAAACTAGGATTTCAGAAAGAGAGGTCAAAATTGGAAACAGAACTGTTAGAGACCAATACTAAGAATTTGTCTAAAATGTATAACTTGTTGCTGAAATGGAATACACAGGATGAAACAGTTAAATCAGCAATGATTAAATGGGCACAAGACTTAGGTCATGATATTATGTTTGCTGACTGGGAACAGTTATGGACCACAGGACTTAAATTTGCGGCATGTAGTGCCTTGAAAGAAAACATAATGAAAATGATCTATAGATGGTACATGACTCCAGTCAAGCTTGCAAAGATATATCATTTGCCCAGTAACAAATGCTGGAAATGTAATGAATGTGAAGGAACTTTTTATCATCTTTGGTGGACCTGCCCAAGGGTTAAAGCCTACTGGGAAATGATCTATAATGAAATTAAGAAAGTCCTTAAGTGGACATTTGTAAAAAAACCGGAGGCTTTTCTCTTGGGCATGGTCGGCCAATTGGTACCAAAAAAAGATAAGATCTTTTTTATGTATGCAACTACAGCAGCAAGAATACTCCTAGCAAAGTATTGGAAGATGCAAGAACTACCTACTCTGGAAGAATGGCAGACGAAGGTGACTGAATTTATGGGACTGGCAGAGATGACCGGCAGAATCCGTGATCAGAGGAAGGAGACGGTGGAAGAGGACTGGAAAAAATTTAAATCATATCTTAAGAACTGTTGCAAAATTTCGGACTGATAAAATGTCAAGGGTTAAGAAATAGAGAATTATAGTTGGAAATATTTAAGTTAGGAAAATCATGAAGGAAATCAAACTTTGAAAAGGAATGAAGGATTGCTAAAAATTTCGGACACAGGGGTGCAGTGAAGGGGAGGCATGGGGAAGTCATGTATTGTTTGTTTGTTTGTTTAATTTTGTGTTTTTTGTTTTATGAAAATTAATAAAAATTATTTCAAAAAAAATAAATAAATCTGAGACAATATTTTGAAGTGTGATTTATAAAAATAAAAAATAAATTTTTATCCTTAAAAACAACCCTATTCATATTTTCCTTTCCTCAACAACTTGTTGCTGGGTTGTGCTTTTTTATAAAAATAATAATACTTGAATCCATGATTTACGACACTTCAGAACTTCGAGAATCTGTGAATCAGAGGCTGAGTTCAGAACAAAGGGTTGCAGGGAGAAAGGGAGGTTGTTCCTGTTTTAGCAAATTCTGCTTTCTTGTGACTTCAGAGGGGTTCACGTATGGAAAGAAAGGGTGATGGGACTGTAAAGCCATGCAAGACTAGCCCCACCCACTAATAGCCCTGCCAGGGCCGTCTTTACCCGAGGGTGCAAGGGGTGCGGGCACCCGGGCTCCGAATTCTGGGGGGCGCCAAATGTATACCTACTGTATACGGGTCGCTCTTGATCGGCGGCAGTGAAAAGCAATGGAGTGAAAGTCCCCCCCCCCCCATCGCTCTGTTACTCCGTAGCGTCAACTATTCCTGACGAGCCAGGAAACAAAAGCAGTCTTTCCTGCTGCATCGTTGTTACAGGTGAGCTCAATAAAAGTGAATTTGGGGGCGCTGGGCAGATCTTTGCACCCCGGCGACACATATGCTGAAGGTGGCCCTGGGCCCTGCCCACCACCATTTTGGCCCCAACATTGACACATTCAACAGGTGTCAAATGCAGTTCTGCACACACATAGAATTTCACATGTACAGCTTCTACCAATATCCATTGGATGCAGGGGTACCAACTGAGACTCGGAGATCTGCAACTTGCTCCAGCAAGTAGTATGACTGCAGCACATTTGTCGCTGCTGTTGTTGAGCAGTCAGAAATCCTTGCCAATCTAAGTCACTGAAGAACTACAGTGGTGCCTCGCAAGACAAAAAGAATCCGTTCCGCGAGTCTCTTCGTCTAGCGGTTTTTTTGTCTTGCGAAGCAAGCCCATTAGCGGCTTAGCGGATTAGCGCTATTAGCGGCTTAGCGGCTTTTAGCGGCTTAGCAGATAAGCTGATAAGCGGCTTAGAAAAAGGGGGGGAGGGGAAAAAAGTCAGAAAAACTCGCAAGACATTTTCATCTTGCGAAGCAAGCCCATAGGGAAATTCGTCTTGCGAAGCACCTCCAAAACGGAAAACCCTTTCGTCTAGCGGGTTTTTCGTCTTGCGAGGCATTCGTCTTGCGGGGCACCACTGTATCAGTAGATCGCAATCTACCACCTTGGTTGGGTGCATTTAAGCAGAGGCTTGTCAGCTTCGCCTTTGAGCCAGTGCCAATGACTGGGCTCAACCTCTTCAGCCCCATCTAGGCCAGGTGAGCTGGGAGAGACCTTCCACTGCAGGGAGCAGGTCTAAGTGCTGTGGACTCACAACTTAGAGCTGTGAGACCAAACTCAGTTCCAAAAGTCAGCGGAGCACAGCAGAGCATGAACCACACGAATGACAGCTCTGAAGTATAACTTCTTTTATTCTCTACAGCTACTGCATAAACTAACTAAAGACTAATCGGAGACGCTGGACTGCATGAGTGTTACAGCTGCTTGAGCAGTCACCTTATCTGTATACAGATAACACTCAGACTCCTACAGGTTGGAGTGGAAGAAGCAATGAGCAAAATCCGCCCCCTCCTTTCTGAAACATTGTCAGCAGATTCTTGCAATGGGAGGGGTGAAACATCCTCAAGGCTGGACTGGCTACCTGTTATTGTTGTTGTTTTATTATTTATTGAATTTATATACCGCTCTATACCCAATGGTCTCAGGATGCTGTCCTCAAAATATTCCTGAAACTGGGCAGAAGGTTGAACTCGATGGCCTTCCAGGTTTCTTTTTGGTGCTCAAATCCTGTGGGTGCTGCCAGCCTACATCCAGTGCAATATGTAAACAAGAGAAGGTGCCCACATGGCTTGTGAAGAACCTTCTTCCTCCTGTGCTGGAGGCTATAGCCAAGCACATGGTAGATAGCGGCTCTCATCGGGGGTGACAGGCCGATCAATGTTTCCTGCACCCAAATCTCCTGCTAATGATGGCACGGGGGTTATTTTGCGGTGACAAGAACTTCGCTTCCCGATTCCGACTGCAGTCAAGGGGTTGAGCACAGAGAAAGGTGCAATCAGGCAGTTTATTTCCTGGCTCCTGTGTTAAAACAGTACTAATTGCCGTACAAGAGCCCTAAGCGTTTGGGTGAAGCCACTTAATTACAACATCTTGTATATAGTGCTCAATTAAACAGGATGATGTGCAGGCAAGCATCAGCCAGCCAGCCACCCTCTTCTTTAAAAATAGCGGAGTTTGGCGAAATTGTCAGTTACATAAACACAGCCTTGAAAGACAAGCACGTTGAGTGGAAGGCAACAGATGGACCCTTCTGAGCTGACGAGAAGATATGCGGTGTGTGGCAGACTCTTCTTGCAGACAGATCGAGCCTCCTTCCGAAGCTTTGACTGTAGATGTAAAAAAAGTATTCAAAGTGTGCTATAATCAGCGTCTTCCTTTCACAGCTTGCTGCCTGGAAAAGAACTTCTTTGCCTATTTGCCACTGAACCCCTTGAATTATAGAATTGTGAGGGACCACGAGGATCATCTAGTCCAGGAGGTCCCAAACTTGGGTCTCCGGATGTTTTTGGACTATAATTCCCATGATCCCTGACCACTGGTCCTGCTAGCTTGGAATGATGGGAGTTGTAGTCCAAAAACCACTGGCGACCCAAGTTTGGGAAGCCCTGATCTAGTCCAAACCACGGCAGTGCAGGAATCTTTCACCCAACATGGGGCTTGAACCCACAACCTGAGATTAAAAGTCTTATGCTGCAGCAACTGAGCTATCCCTCGAGGTTAGTTGTTTTAACTGATTTTAATATTGAAGTAACTCCCTGGACCTCATGGTGAAGGGCAGGTAAGAAATCTCTCATTAAGAACAGAAGGAGAGCCTGTCTGGATCAGACCAGCCAGCCTTGTCGCAGGTCCTGTTTCTGAAGTGGTCAACCTGATGCCAATGGAAAGCACACAATCAGTGTGGTGTAGTGGTTAAGAGCGGTGGACTCGTAATCTGGTGAACCAGGTTCGATTCCCCGCTCCTCCGCATGCAGCTGCTGGGTGACCTTGGGCTCGTCACATTTCTCTGAAGTCTCTCAGCCTCACTCACCTCACAGAGTGTTTGTTGTGAGGGAGGAAGGGAAAGGAGATGGTTAGCTGCTTTGAGACTCCTCAGGGTAGGGACGCGGGTGGTGCTGTGGGTTAAACCACAGAGCCTAGGGCTTGCCGATCAGAAGGTCGGCGGTTCGAATCCCCACGACGGGGTGAGCTCCCATTGCTCGGTCCCTGCTCCTGCCAACCTAGCAGTTCGAAAGCACATCAAAGTGCAAGTAGATAAATAGGTACAGCTCTGGTGGGAAGGTAAACGGTGTTTCCGTGCACTGCTCTGGTTCGCCAGAAGTGACTTAATCATGCTGGCCACATGACCCGGAAGCTGTACGCCTGCTCCCTCGGCCAATAAAGTGAGATGAGCGCCGCAACCCCAGAGTCGGTCATGACTGGACCTAATGGTCAGGGGTCCCTTTACCTAGGGTAGTGATAAAGCAGGATATCAAGTCCAAACTCTTCCTCTTGCTAGTGAACCCCAGAAACTGGGATTGAAAGACATTTAGGGTTGCCATATGTCCTCTTTTTTCCCGGGACACATCGTGTTTTCCATGGGTAGAGTCACCATAGCAATCCATAGTTTAAAGCAGAAGTTGGCAAAGGTGTCCTCTTTTTCGCTCTTCAAAATATGGCACCACTAGCTGAGGTGTTGCAACCAGAACGGGACACTGTCTTGCAAATGCAGACAACACTTCACCACAGATCTGTGTTGCAGAGGATTCTGGGAAATGCTCCTTGCCATACTCGGTTCGAACAGGGCACCGGACGGGACCACTAGTCTACATAAGCCAAGAACACACTACAGAAAAAGGAGATTGCATTATTAACTTGTAGTTTGCTTTGGAGGGAAAGGGTGGTATAAATAGTGTTGTTGTTGTTGGTATTGATATTGGACACGGGTGGCGCTGTGGGTAAAACCTCAGTGCCTAGGACTTGCTGATCGTATGGTCGGCGGTTCGAATCCCCGCAACGGGGTGAGCTCCCGTCCTTCGGTCCCAGCTCCTGCCCACCTAGCAGTTCGAAAGCACCCCTAAGTGCAAGTAGATAAATAGGTACCACTTTATAGCAGGAAGCTAAACAGTGTTTCCATGTGCGGCACTGGTGCTGGTTCACCAGTGCAGCTTCGTCACACTGGCCACGTGACCCGGAAGTGTCTTTGGACGGCGCCGGCTCCCGGCCTCTTGAGTGAGATGAGCGCACAACCCTAGAGTCGGTCACGACTGGCCCGTACGGGCAGGGGTACCTTGACCTTTTTATGATTGAACCTTGGAGCTTCTTCGGGCAAACAGGGATCTTGAAATTCCCACAACACATTGTGACTTCTCTCATTCCCACACTTTTCTCTGTCTTAACTCTTAAAGATTTAACAATAAGGAATGCTCGTGTTGTTCTCTCTCTCTCTCTCTCTCTCTCTCTCTCTCTCTCTCTCTCTTTGTGGTTTTTGTTTAGTTTTTTGGGTTTTTTGGTCCCTTGCAAAGCATCTTCTAAAAGCAGTCTGTACTTTTCTGCATCTTTTCCTTTCAACCCAAACAAAAGCCTGAATTATTCCTTTCCCCTCCCTTCTTACCCACCCCCAACCGGGGTTTCACACCAGCCAATTGCAGGAATAATTAACACAGAGATTCCCTGGGGGCCTTTTGACATATTTTCTTAGCTTTCTGGTGTGCAGACAGCCACAACCTCTCTTCCCCATCTTATAAAACTGAGGGGGTGGTTAGAGAGAAGTGTTGAAAAGGGACATAATAGGTTTTTTTTTTGGTGTTTTTTAAAAAATTGTAAGTCTAAAAAACTCATTAATAAGCATAAAACAAATGCTTTTACTGTAAGCTTAAGTACTGCTTTCTCCCACCTCCTAACAATTAGTCACCCAAGAGAGAGTAATTTCTGTCTTTCCAGACAGACAAACTTGCAGGGAGGGTGGGGCGGATAAACAGCTTTTTAAGCGAAGCTGGAAGAATTATTTATGTCAATGGGGGGCTATCAGAAGTAGACGCAAGGTGTAAATGTTCAATCCATTTCAAAATTTAGCCGGCCTTTGTATTTACAAGCAAGATTGCAAGTTCTTTTTTTTTTATAAGATATTTATTAAAGTTTTCAAAAATGATACAAAAAGAAAAGAAACAACAAAGATACAAAAATACAAAAATGTAAAAATACAGAAATAAAAACAATTTAAAAACTCGTATAATTTCTGTTCACTTATTTTCTTTTAACTTATTTTCCCGACCTCCTCACATCTCCCTTTCTTATATTCCAATTCAGATTATTTGTTCAGCAAATCCTCACCATTAGTTCTTTTACTTATTTCAAAACCTTATTTTCCATATCTCTTAGCATTACAGCTGGAATCCATTTAATTTCTTTCCAACATCATTCTAACATTCATTTCAAGATTGCAAGTTCTTCAGACACAGGTCCTGAAGAACACACAATTAAAATAACAAACTGTGCTGTCACCAGGATATGGCTGCAGGCCAGCAGGATGGATTGCTTTAGGACAAATTCACGGAGGTAGAGTCTGTGAATGACTATTAGAGATGATAAGTGGTGCTTGCAACAAAATGTTGCAGCATATCCAGGCTGCTGCCCAATATGCCAGCCTGCCAGTTGTACCCTATTTCAGAATACTCCATACCCCCACACCCCATTTCTCTTTTCCAGCTGATGCTCAATATTCTGTAGCTATTGTGCATGCTCAATTCTCAATAGACGACCACAGTGCCACCCGCGTCCCCAAACATACTAACACCTCTCTTTTGTTCCTCATTGTCTCTATTTTACATCCATTTCTGTCTGAACTCAATAAAGGTAATGGGACCCCTGACCATTAGGTCCAGCCATAGCTGTCTCTGGGGTTGCGGTGCTCATCTCACTTTATTGGCCGAGGGAGCCGGCGTACAGCTTCTGGGTCATGTGGCCAGCATGACTAAGCCGCTTCTGGCGAACCAGAGCAGCGCACGGAAATGCCGTTTACCTTCCCACCTATTTATTTACTTGCACTTCGTGCTTTCGAACTGCTTGGTTGGCAGGAGCAGGGACCAAGCAACAGGAGCTCACCCTGTCACAGGGATTCGAACCACCGACCTTCTGATTGGCAAGTCCTAGGCTCTATGATTTAACCCACAGCACCACACCTGAGTCCAATAGTAGAGGGAGTAACATATGTGGAACCTCCATATTCATCTCTGAGGCATCTTGGTGGAAGGCACAATACTAAGAGCAGAGTGGCTCTCCTGTTCAGAACCTAGTATCTGCTAAACATACTCCAAACCAAGATTTGTGTCCAAATGTATGTGTCTTCCAAACCATGGTTTTTACAATATCCCTTTCTCCACCTTCCCTATCACAAGGAGGAGCCTTGTGATAGGGAAGGTGACAAACCACGGTGTGTGGTTTTTCATATAATGGTTGTGGCTGAACTATCTCTAAATAAAATTTGACTGTGAAAAAGGGATGGAAGGGAATCTGAGAACTTACTGCAAGAACTCAGGAACTTCCAATAAGCTGAACGTTGGAAGATTCAAGACAGACAAAAGAGAGTTCTTCCCCACACAGCATACAATTAAACTATGGAACTCAATCCCACAAGAAGTGGTGGTGACCACCAATTTGGATAGCTTCAAAAGAGGATTATATAAATTCATGGATGATAGGGCTACAGGTAAAAAGGTAAAGGACTCCTAGACAGTTAAGTCCAGTCAAAGGTGACTATGGGGTGTGGCGCTCATCTCGCTTTCAGGCCGAGGGAGCTGGCATTTGTTCGCAGACAGCTTTCCAGATCATGTGGCCAGCATGACCAAAGTGCTTCTGCTACAACAGGACACCGTGACTGAAACCAGAGTGCATGAAAACACCATTTACCTTCCCGCTGCAGCTGCAGAGGCATAACAAGGTCAGGTGGTACCTAGTACGATTGTTGATTGGCGCAATCATCGTAGTGCAAATCCACCCTCTGATTGCACAAATACGCCCGGCCATATATTTTCGCGTTCGGCAGTCAGATTTTCGCGATCGCATAAAACCGCCCTCCAGGGATGCAAGCGTCTTCCTCCAGGCGGTGTCAGGCTGATCTCCAGGCATATTTGCACAATCAGCGGGCGGATTTTCATGAGGACAATTGCGCCAATCGCAAAAATCTGCCCGCCGAGGGTGCAAGCACCACCGCGCCGATCCACCCGGGGCAATTTTGTCACCCTCCCCCCTAGGCATGACACCTGAGGTGGACCACACACCCCTTGCGATGCCCCTTCGCAGCAGTACCTATTTATCTACTTGCACTGGCGTGCTTTCAAACTGCTAGGTTAGCAGGAGCAGGGACTGAGCAACGGGAGCTCACCCCGTCGCAGGGATTCGAACCACCGACCTTCCGATCAACAAGACTAATAAGGCTACAAGTCACTGTCGGAGGCAGAATGTCTCTGAATACCAGTTGCTGGGAATCACAGGTGGAGAGAGCATGTTGCACACAGATCCTGCTCTGCGGGCTTTTTGAAGACATCTGAAGGCAGCCCTGTTTAGGGAAGCTTTTAATGTTTGATGCATTACTGTATTTTAATATTTTGTTGGAAACCGCCCAGAGTGGCTGGCAACACTTTACTGAAGATAACTGAACAGAAACAGCATATGATTTGAGAAGAAATAAACAGAGAGGTTTTGCCTGTCTTAGTTCAGGCCTTGTGCGAAGCAGGGAGACATTCAACCAAACATACAGAGGAAGAACACCCTCGGAACTACAGAGTCATACAGGGGACGTGCTACCTCAGCAAACATTATACCACTCTGCCAGGTTACTATGCAACTTCCTCTACCCTCTTGGCTAGCTGACCTACGGATGGCAGAATTAACCCTTAAGTTACAATCCAAATGACCCCTGAAGAAGAACCCATATGCTTTAGCCTTTTCTTCTAGTGTGTCTGAAAGCTTCCTGAAAGGAGACTAAAAAAATATATAAAATGCCATTTTAAAGTTACAAGGCTGCTTGATAAATTTGGAAAGACACAGACTTCACCCCATTAAACTTAAGTTACCCTTAAGAGAGTGCATTGTGCTCCTAAAGCAACATGACTAAATTATTGCACACCGTTGCTATGGCAGCTCCTAATTTGTCATTGGATAATAGAGCAATACATGTTTAAATAGCCTGAAACTTGCCCCTGAGGTATCTTATAAACAAGCACATTTTTTTCATTAAAGGTTTTTTAAAAAAATAAAAAACTTTAAAAATGAGTTTACATTTTAAATTGAAAGAGCATCTTGTTTTTTTCTTAGCTGTGGGAATTTTTTTAAAAGACCATTAAAAGTGGTGAGATAGCCATTTCGGGTGAGAGAATCGAGGGTGACATCTGCAGCATACATTTAGAGCAGTGTAAGACCACTTTTAACAGTCGCGGCTCCCCACAAGGAATCTTGGGAACTGTAGTTTGTTAAGGGTGCTGAGTGTTGTTAGAAGACCTCTGTTCTCACGGAGCTACCATTCCCAGAGTTCCTGTGAAGTGGAATTCACTGTCAAACCACTCTGAGAACATAGCTCTGTCGGAGAAACAGAGGTCCCCTAACAACTCTCAGCACCATTAACAAACTACAATTCCCAGGATTCTTTGGGAGAATATTCCTTGAAGTGGCATGATACCACTCTAAATGTATGGTTCTGAAGGGGACGTTGAATTTTTCAGCTTTCAAATTCCAAAAATGGAGGGTGTTAAAATGTCTTAATGTGACTTGTGAATCCAGAAGATATTTTGGTTAAAGTAATTTAGTTTTGCTTGTAAAATCATTAAAAATGATTGCCAACTGCTTGCAGTTATAGTGTATATTCATATTTTTTGTTCTTTGTTATTGTTTCACATTTCCTGCCTTCTTCACAAGGTAAATTTGTTTTTCTGAAAACTGTTTAAGTGCTTCTCCGTCAAACATAGACTTGCCGAGCTAAATGTTGTCCAATCTCAAAAATAATAGCAGATTTGAATTCCGCCTACCCCAAAACATGTTTTTAAGAACCCTCACTGAAGAACTATGCAAAAATTAAATTTCACCTCCTAAAATGACATACCCTAATGGCACAGAGGGAGCCCGTATATCGACTGACCTGCAATAGTCACAATCACCTGTCAGTTACCCTGCTTGGCATTAAGAGGCTATTGTTTTTGTAATCTTTAAATTTCATATTTATAACAAAACAGCAACAGGAGAACCCACATCTCTGTGCCAAAGATTCAATGCCATATGATTCAGGACTTTGACATTAAAAGGGGGGAGGGAAGAAAGAAAGAAAGAAAGAAAGAAAGAAAGAAAGAAAGAAAGAAAGAAAGAAAGTTTTCTTTCAGATTTCGTAAAGGAAAGAAATCAAGGACTTTCTGGCTGAACAATGGAGCAAAGCATCAATGATTCCATTTCACTTCACTTGATGCGAAGGGGTTTTTTCCCCACCTAATTTTTATTATTTTGCGATCATTTTAGTGCATAAACCTTGATGAATAATGGAATTTAAGGAAGGGAGCCTTCCCATAGAGGCCGGCTCTATTGACATCTGACTGGTAGTCTAAAGGCCTGCTGGGAAGGTCCAAAGGCTTCATCAGAGTTTCTCAGCAGGTCATTACGAACGTTATCCAATTAGAAAGCAGAGGTGCAGGATGACATTGTTCTCCAAAGAGCAAATATAATTGATTTTCATTTCAACGGGCGAGGGAACCTCTTTACTCAAAAGGACCTTAGCATAATTTCTTGTTTAGAGGGACTTAGAGAGATTTCTGCTGGAGTATTTAATTCCAAGCTTGGGACTGTCCCTGGCAACGTGTATAAATTAAAGGACAGCTGACTTCACTCATTGATACTCAGAATGGGAGAGGGTTTTGTGTTTTTTGTTTTGTCCCTTTTTTGCCAGTGCTCAAAAATAGCAGGAAGGTTTTAGAGGAGAAGGGCCTCGGAGACTAGTTGCTTAGGCCCCCCCAACCTCTGTGAATAGTTCACCTGCTTTCAAGGGCTACACCCCTATGCATTTGAGGGGGGAAATGCAATATAAAACCAACTGTTTCTTTTTTTTCTTTTCCATTTAAAAGCCATGCCCTGTATGTCTCCATCTGCATTGGTACCATTTCTCCTCTTCCCATAGGATTTCACTGTCTCTATTGTTTGGATGGCTGCTTGCCCTATTAGCATCACAGAGTGTTCCTCTCCCCCCAAATGCAAGCATTTAGCATTAGCATCTTAATTCCCTAAGAGGGGGCAGAATAAGCATAAACAGGGTCACAAAGGACAGGTAAAGTAGCTACCTTAAAATAAAACAATAGCAATAATCTCTAAAGCAGAATTCAGAAGTCCTTTCGCTTATTTGGTGTGCAGCCTGGAGATTTTTGAAAGCACCTATTTTGGTCTGTGGTCTGTTTGTTCGAATTATCTTTTAGCTGATGCTTAAGGAGCACTGCCCTTTAAGGTGGCATACAAAACGAAAGCCCATAGATCAGGGATGTCCAACAGGTAGATCGCGATCTACTGGTAGATCCCCGTGTGGTTTTGGTAGATCGCGGTCGATCTCTTGCTCCCTTTCCTTAGTGCTCCATCGCCTTGCCCTCCATTGTTGTTTGATCTGTTTTCATCCATAGCCATCTTTCTGTGAGTGACTTTACCCCTTTGTCCCTTGCCTTTAACCCCTCTCAAAAAGTTCCCCCCAAAAAAGCTTTTTTAACCCCTAAAAAAGCTCAACAACAACTTGAGATGAACCCCAAAATACGGGGGTAGATCACTGACAGTTTTTACCGTATTTTTCGCTCTATAACACGCACCTGACCATAACACGCACATCGTTTTTAGAGGAGGAAAACAAGGGAAAAAACATTCTGAATGAAACAGTGGATGTATCATTTTTGGGCTTCAGGCTGTGGCCACAGACATGTGATCTGATGGTGAATTTGGGGTGACCCAATGCAAAAATCCTGAGAATTCCTGTGGATCCATGCTTTGTAACCACATTTTTGCACCATTGCAGCCCCAGGCAACAGTGGGTGCGTGATTTTTTTGGTGCAGGCTGTAGCCATGGACATGCTATGTGATCTGATGGTGAATTTGGGGTGACCCAATGCAAAGATCCTGAGAATCCCTGTGGATCCATGCTTTGTAACCACGTTTTTGCACCATTGCAGCCCCAGGCAACAGTGGGTGCGTGATTTTTTTTGGTGCAGGCTGTAGCCATGGACATGCTATGTGATCTGATGGTGAATTTGGGGTGACCCAATGCAAAGATCCTGAGAATCCCTGTGGATCCATGCTATGTAACCACGTTTTTGCACCATTGCAGCCCCAGGCAACAGTGGGTGCGTGATTTTTTTGGTGCAGGCTGTAGCCATGGACATGCTATGTGATCTGATGGTGAATTTGGGGTGACCCAATGCAAAGATCCTGAGAATCCCTGTGGATCCATGCTTTGTAACCACATTTTTGCACCATTGCAGCCCCAGGCAACAGTGGGTGCGTGATTTTGGGGGGGCAGGCTGTAGCCATGGACATGCTATGTGATCTGATGGTGAATTTGGGGTGACCCAATGCAAAGATCCTGAGGATCCATGTGGATCTATGCTTTGTAACCACATTTTAAGTGGAGAGCGAAGGAAAAACAAAGAAGGGACATGAGAGGGGTGTGCAGAGAAGCAGCTGGCTAAGAATGCAGGAGAGGGATTTAATGGGAGGGAGGAAAGAAAGGCAAAAGTTTCCCCCCACCCAAGCCAGCCATCTCTCTCTCTCTCTCTCTCTCTCTCTCTCTCTCTCTCTCTCTCCCCCTCCCTCCCTCCCTCCCTCCCTCCCCCTCTCTCTCCCCCTCCCCCCTCTCTCTCTCCCTCCCCCTCCCCCCCTCTCTCTCTCCCTTCCCCCCTCTCTCTCCCTCTCCCCCAGCAGCACAGAGAGGAATTCCCCTCTGCTTGCCTGGAGGGGAGGGGCTTTCCCTGCTCTTTGTTCCCTTTCAGCAAACACAGCAACGAAACAGAGAAGGGTGGGCAGTAAGACCCTGAGGCAGAATGCAGGAAAGCAGCCACTTCCTCTTTTCAGGTTTCGCTTCTCCGTGCAGCGCAGCGCTGCGATTTGATTTTTGCCTGATTTTTCGGCTCCAGGGACCACACATTCGCTCTATAACACGCACAGACATTTCCCCTTCCTTTTTAGGAGAAAAAATCTGCGTGTTATAGAGGGAAAAATACGGTAATTATGAAAGTAGACTGCAGTCTCTTGAGAGTTGGCCACCCCTGCCATAGATCTATAGGGTTGTATCGAAAGCTAGACCTATTCAGAGTAGACGCATTGAAACTAATGGACATGACAAAGGGGCCAGCTCAGTCTGCTCTCCAGGTGCTACTAACAGTTGATGGTCAACTTCAGGCCCTCCACCGCACCTTTTCTCTCTCTTCCTAAGGTAAAGATAAAGGGACCCCTGACTATTAGGTCCAGCCGTGACCGACTCTGGGGTTCCGGCACTCATCTCGCTTTATTGGCCGACAGAGCTGGCGTACAGCTTCCGGGTCATGTGGCCAGCATGACTAAGCCACTTCTGGTGAACCAGAGCAGCGCACGGAAATGCCGTTTACCTTCCCGCCGGAGCGGTACCTATTTATCTACTTGCACTTTGACGTGCTTTCAAACTGCTAGGTTGGCAGGAGCAGGGACCGAGCAATGGGAGCTCACCCCATCACCGGGATTCAAACCGCCGACCTTCTGATCAGCACATCCTAGGTTCTGTGGTTTAACCCACAGTGTCACCGGCGTCCCACTCTTCCTAAGTGCCTTTAAATCAAATCTGGACCAGACAGCTCTTTGAATAGAGGACTGGTATATGTAAAGTAGGACACAAGGCCACCCCAGAAACCTTTCTGGTGGGGAGAAACATCCCCCCAAGTACAGAACAATTCAATCAAATGCAGGGTGGATAGCTCAATCAGTACAGCATGAGACTCTCAGGGCTGTGGCTTTGAGCCCCACATTGGGCAAAAATATTCCTGCACTGCAGGGCGTTGGACTAGATGACCCTTGTGGTCCCTTCCGGCTCTGTGATTCTATAATAAAACATCCTCTCTTTATTTTATTTTTTTAGCCCAGCAGTGATGAGGCTATGTGCATTTTCCTGCAGAAAGAATTCCAAAGGTTTGGGGCCACTACTGAGAAAGACCTGCTCCTAGTATGTGATTTATTTTGTGGGGATTTATTTTGTGGTTAACATGATAAAGAAAATTGAAACTACACCATTATATATCAGCTGCATCTTATCCCATTCTCTCCCTCTCCCTCCCTCCCTCCCTCCCTCCCTCCCTCCCTCTCTCTCTCACAAACACACACACACACACACCTATTGTTTGATAGTGGAACAATCTTCCTCTGAAGTTGTGGATTCTCCTTCCTTGGAGGTTTTTAAGCAGAGGTTGGGTGGCCACTTGTCATGGATGCTTTAGCGGAGATTGCTGGTTGGATTAGATGACCCTTGGGGTTCCTTCTGTTGGATCAATCCATCAACCTCTGATGGATGATTTAGAAGAACTGTGTGTGCCAGTATCCATACTCAGCAAAGTTGCATCTCTTTTTTTTCCAGATGATCTTTATTGAATTTTTAGTTAAATACTGTACATACACATACATTATATTTCACATTTGTTCTTGCTCTCCTGAGCTGACTTCCCTCCTTCCTTCTTCTGGCTTTTTTGTGTCCTCTTTGACTTTTCACATTGTCTTTGTCCATTTTCAATAAGATTGTTCTTCTTCATTTTTTCCATTAAATGTCCATAAACAAATAAATCTTTCTATATATACAAATTCTTGCTGTCTGTCTATATTCATTTACAAATATTGTTCAATAATAATCCTAATATGCATTTTTAATTCATTTTGATATTATTATCCAGTCAATTTCTTGTATTTTCTGGTTATGAGATATTATTTTAATTCTACTGGTTTCCCTATTTCACATCATCTTCTCTCTATATAACATAAATTTCCCCCATTCTTTTTGATATGTTTCATCCCCCCCAGCAGAGTTGCATCTCAATGCAGCTCCTTCCTTGGAAGTGTCTTTGGGGTTGAAGGTACACACAGTAGGCAATAAACACTCATGGGCACCATAAAGATTCAGTCAAGTGAAGAGTTTTACTTGACAGGCATAAAAGCGTATTGGTAGCAAATATATACAGGCATTCTCCACTGCTGTGGTCAAGGCATGCTTAGAGTCCAACAAGAGTGCAAGACTCTCTCTCTCTCTGTTTCCCTCACCGCAAGATGCAAGCAAGAGACTCACAACAAGTAACAACAAGTCACGCTGAACCATTGTTATCAGTACTGCCTGTAACACTGCGCACGTCCAAAGAACAGTTCCCACAGAAAACGTCCTTGCATAGACAAAACAATCTCAGCCTTCTTGAAACCTTTCCCCTGTTCTTTGTTTCTGGAACAAATGATCCTCTCACACACATAAAGAACATCCAACACACACACACCCTGCAAATATATACCGTATTTTTCCGAGTATATCACGCCCCCCATGTATAAGACGCCCCTTATTTTGGGGGACACCAAATTAAGAAAATGGGGAGAGGATTGCCAGACTTGTTGAGCTTTCGTTAGGGGAGATTGCCGAAAATCGCTCACCCAATTGCCACTCGCGCACATCGCAAAAGCCACCTATCGTCTGTCCCCTCAACGCCAGTTGCCCGCCCAACTGCCACAGCGACAGCCAATCAACACCGGCCCTTGCCACAGCCACCAATAACACACCCAATAGCTGCTGACAATCTCCGGCTCGCAGCAGCAACCAATCCCACGTCCCCCCTATGCACTATCCATGTATAAGACGACCCCCCCCCCCAATTTTTAACATTAATTTTTAATAATAATAAAAAATTGTCTTATACACGGAAAAGTATGCTATATTCTGCCCTAACTTACAGGGTTGTTATAAGGATTGCTGAGATCAGGTATGGTATTTAGGGGAATTGCTATGAAAGTACTAAATATTGCTGTCGGAGAGCACCAGCTCAATAATGCAAAACACACAGGTTAGATGTGCACATCCATTTAAAAGTGCCAAGGAGCGACTATGCAGAATTAGACAAATTAACAGGAAAGGTTCGAAACCGACGAGTTTACCGAGGACTGGAGTAAATTTGTAGACTATATGAAACGCATATGTGATGTACAAATACCGTTTGTGGGTTTACAGGAAGCTTTGTGAAGAAATAAGTATTAGAAACGTTGTAAAAAAGGGAACAAGGGAATAGGTTTATTTAAAATAAAAGGCAATGTTAAATTTAGAACTGCGGATAGAAGATTAGAAAACGGAAGATTCGTGGATGAGCTGAAGGAAGTCAAAAATATGTATCTGTGACAATATTGAAAATGTATGTTTAAAATTTTATATTGGAAATCGAATAAAAATAAATAAAAATAAATAAAAGTGCCATGGAGCAGCTCTCACTGAGGTGGCAGAAAATTGTATCTAGGCTGCAACCACCGAGACTCAGATGGGATGCAACTTCATGTGAAAAATAACTATGGTAAATCCATCCTAAAAGAAAGAAAGCATGTCAGGGAGATGATTTCCTTGGCATACCAGTTTTCTAAGTGCAGGGAATGTCATTAATGACCTGAATGGAGGAGAATTTCATTGCATAAAACAGATTCCCACCCTGCAACATGCAGCAGGCCCCATTTTGTGCAGCAGGGAGAAAAATTGTGATGTGAAGTTTTCTGAAGTTTGATCTAGAGCCTGAGGGGGTGAAAGAAGATGAAAAGAAATAGAAAATGAAGCTGAAGACACTTTCCTTTCTGAGCTCCATACGTATATACGGTACTTAGTTTATTATACCCATCCCTTTCCCCTCACATTCGTTCCAAGGGACCTTCCCAAACCTTTATCCCAGTAGGTATCTGTCTTGGATCTGAACTGATTTTATGTTTTTATACTCACAACTCTTTTAAAATTATCTTTGTATATGCAGTTGTTTTTATATAATGCAACTGTTACACACATTATATCATTATGTGTTATTATATTACCATAACTGCTTTTTGAATATTTTTGCTGTTGTGTGCATGTTTTGCTGTGAGCGTGTTTGCTGCCATAGGCTCCTCTAAATTCAATCAATCGATAATAAATATATTGTAAATTGCTTTGGGCTGCTTCAGGGGAAGCGATTCACAAATGACATAAATAACAATTTCTCCTTCCTTCCTCTCCGTCTCTTCCTCCCAATCCTTCCCAAATTATCCCAGCATATACAGTGGTACCTCGGTTTTCAAATGTCTCGGAAGACAAACGTTTCGGTTTTTGAACGGCAAAAACCCAGAAGTAACTGCTTCAGTTTTCGAACGCTTTTCAGAAGTAGAACATGCCACATGGCTTCCTATTGAGTTTTCCATAAGTAAATGCTTCCAGAAGTAAATACTTCAGTTTTTGAATGTTTCGGAAGTCGAACACATTTGAAAACCGAGGTACCACTGTAATCCTTGTCCTTGAACTACTTCACCTTTCCGTTTCAAAGATGGTCCAATCACAACGCAGAACAAGAGAATTGTCACAGGTGATGGGCAATGGGTGGCTGGCTGTGTTGCCCTACTCAGCTGCCTCATAATTGGCCACTCTGCTTATAAGTCATCCAACCTGCTGCAGCCGACGCCACTCACCCCCACCCACCCGAACTAAAACAAGTTTCCCTGCTGCCCCTCCACCTCCTTCTGTGGAAGGACTAAGGGGGCAGGGCTTTCGTCAGAGCAAGATTTTCTAGGTGGGGGTGGCCCAGAAAGTGCCACCACCCCACCGTGGTTTGTAATGGAGGCTAGAGATGCCTTTTAAGACTGGTGGAGGGATTGGGCTACTGTAAAGTCACTTTATTTTGTTTTGTTCTTACTAAATCTGCCCTTTTAAAATGTGTTTGGGAGGGGGAATTATTGGGTTGTTTCTGTTTTTATTTTGATTATGTATTTTGTGGTTTTGTATTGTGGTTTTATCTTGTGAACCGCCTGAGACCTGCAGGTCTAGGGTGGTATAAAGGTAAGGTAAAAGGACCCCTGACTATTAGGTCCAGTCGTGACCGACTCTGGGGTTGCGGCGCTCATCTCACTTTATTGGCTGAGGGAGCTGGTGTACAGCTTCCAGGTCATGTGGCCAGCATGACTAAGCTGCTTCTGGCGAATCAGAGCAGTGCACAGAAACGCTGTTTACCTTCCCGCCGGAGCAGTACCTATTTATCTACTTGCACTTTGATGTGCTTTCAAACTGCTAGGTTGGCAGGAGCAGGGACTGAGCAACAGGAGCTCACCCCGTCGTGGGGATTCGAACCGCCGACCTTCTGATCGGCAAGTCCTAGGCTCTGTGGTTTAACCCACAGCACCACCCGCGACCCTCTAGGGTGGTATTCAAATTTAATAAATAATAATAAATTGTCGATTGCTGAGCGCACACAGGTCAATGATGGTGCGCGTTGGTGCACAGACTGTACACTTGTTGAACATTGAATGGAATCAACATGTGAAGGCATAGCTCAACTGTTTGGGTGCTCAG
This sequence comes from Podarcis erhardii, assembly GCF_964252035.2. NCBI lineage: Eukaryota > Metazoa > Chordata > Lepidosauria > Squamata > Lacertidae > Podarcis > Podarcis erhardii. The sequence continues at coordinate 16,939,694 of NC_138503.1, read as the reverse complement.
GTACACAGAATGTACTTTTTGAACGTATGAATCCAGAGGTGCACACTTCTTCGCACAAACACTTGAACATGGGAAGAGAGGCAGCTTCCACAGCTGTTCGTTGCAGCGTGTGAACAAGCCTCTGAAGCCCAATGTTTCGAGGTTCAAGTCTGGTTTAAAGATTTACAGCTAGAAGTTGAAGCCTTGCTGTTCCCTCAGGAAGAGTTCTCACCCGGACGAGAGGCTGACAAGCGCACAAGTCACACTCTTCCCCCTTTCTGGCAAGTTGTTTTTCTATTTCAATCTTAGCCGTTATTTCTAAATCTGTATCCGTACATATAAAAGCGCTCTGTTTGTGTGGTACATCCCAGCCTTTAGTACTACCGTCACCTGTCTTCCTGAACCCTTGGGTTAGGGATGGCGATAAATCCCAAAGCGAAAACACTTTATTGCTATAGCTCGCTAATGCATGCTTTGAAATAAATTTACCGGGGGTTTTTTGTGTGTTTTTTGGAGGGGGGAGAGAAACGGATCACTGAGCACCCTCATTAAAGCTACACCTCTGTAGTTGTTCCTCACCAGAATACATGAAAGGCCTTCCCCCCTTCCTCCGCCTTCAAACAGCAGAAGAGTCGAGACTTGCCGAGCTTTTAAAGTTAACTACTTCCAGGTGCAAAGAAAAGAGAGATATTTAGGGCTGCTGGGATGGCAGTGTGCATGTGGGTCTCCTTTTCCTTCCCCCTTTCCCCCCTCTGCCCCAAAGCATTAAAGCCCAGCTGCCTTTGTTCTCTGGGAAAGTGTAGCTGTTCCCCTCACTGGATGTTTTATGGCTACAGGTTGCTCTGTATTGCCCAGATCTCGGTAACAGAGCACCAAAGGTCTCTGTTTTATTGCCCCCGGCTTCGCTTTATTGACTGCCATGTTCGCCTCAGCCCACATGTGCCATGGGGGGGGGGGGCCTTTGGCAAATAACATCTCAATTACAAGCCCTGATGCTCTTAGCAAAAGCCACTGAGGGTCTGCAATTTATTAGAGCCACATGCAGATGTTAAAGGGGAGGGAAGGAGGAACTCTCAAGCCAGGGTTGGAATGGGATTTCTTTCCAAAACTGTCAAAAATTGCATTGGGGGGAGGGGAGTTTTAATTTCAAAAGTCTTCACGACAGGAAAATCCAAGATTCAGCCTTTATTTGCATGCAGCCAGTAACGGTCAAGTTGAAAGTTCAGATGTAGGCAAGAATCCACTTCAACTCTTTTAAAAAAAAAAATCTCATTTTATTTTATAGGGATTGGATCTTGATTCCCTATTGTGTACCACACAATGAGCCAAATCTGTTTTGGCAGGGAAATGGCAGAGCAATGCAAGCGAAACTGGCAGTGTCTCTAGAACGCTGTAAGAGCCCATTCAGTCAATATTAAAAACTTATTTAACTTAGAGAAGGGATGTTGGAATTTGGACAGAAAACAGCAATCTTTCCCCCTTCCCTCCCCCTTCCCTTATCCATTAAATTTATTGTTTATTATTTATTAAATTTGTATATCGTTCTTCATCCAAAGATCCCAAGGCGGTTCACAACAGAAAAACACAAAATGAGAATACAAAATACATAAACGAAACAAAAACAAACCAATGACGTCTTTGAAAAACTATGGGATGTTTGACTTCAAATCTGGATGGCAACCAGAAACAGGGGGCGGGGGCGGGGGAGGGAGAGGGAGAGATTAGTTTAACATCTGAAGAGTGGCAGGTCTTATATCGCACAACTACAGTGTCAATATTGGGTATGAGCCCAGAATCATGGTTTAAAAAGACTTGGGAGTCTTTTTTGGCCCAGCAAAGCCCACTGATATTACAAACTGTCTGGCAGCATGGTGAATACTGAAAACCCCATCCATCAAGTGAGAACGTTGACAAGATGGAAAAGATTCAGAGGAGATTAATAAGATGAGATATGCACCAACAGTGGCAACACTGTGATGCAACTGTAGAGAAGGATAGATAGATAGATAGATAGATAGATAGATAGATAGATAGATGGCATTCTTGCTCCACTTGGAAATTTAAGCCCCCTTCCTGCCCCCTGGCAGGAGAGTTCCAAGTCACCCCTGGCTGTCTGGCAACCCTAATCTCCTCCTCAATTAATTGTGGGCACAGCTAATTTGTTTAACTAATTTTAGCTGAATATAACTTATCGGTAAAATGATTTGATTGGACACCGAAACTCTAGTAGTTTCGCAAGTCCTAAGAATAAGATTGTCTGCACTGAGATTCATAATAAGTAAATAAATACCCATGAAGAAAATATGAAAGGCTTCAAAGTTTGCTGAGCATTAAACCTCCCACTCACTTCTAATTAAAGAAAACCATTCCCCACCCCCACCTTACAAAACAAGGACACTAATTTCACACTGAAGCCAGTGTTCTCTACTTATTCAAGAAATGTTAAGTGCTAAGGAGGCAATGCAGTTTGGGTTATTAACCTCCCTATTTATTCCCCACTCCTTGTAGGCAGACAATCAGCCATCTAAGTAAGGGCTGATGGGGGGGGGGGAGGTGTCTGAAAAATTGGGACTGCAATTTTCAGATCTCTCAGCACAGCTTGCAATATTATATGTGCAATTACTTATATACCTTGCATTAAATTGTCATCTCCTTATAAACAGGGTGCCACTACATACAATTTCTCCTTCCATCGAGAGTCTATGGTTCCATCTAAGTATGGTAATGAAAACAATCTTTCTGATGCTACCAGACCTCTTGAGAGAAAAAGATATACAACTGAGATCCCCTTTCTCCTGCCCCCCTCCCCTCAGGGTAACACACCGGGTTTGGGAAGATCTCAGGAAAATATGTTATGTCAAAGCACACAGATCTATGGAAGCAAGATTGCTAAGTTTGATCAAACCAACAGCAGGCGCGTTACAAATCCTCATAACCAACTGTCCCTATTTAACCAGGGATAGCACCTGTTTTCTGGCCCTGTCCTCTGTGTGTGCCTATTATTCATACCTATTTTGGGCACCTTATTAAAATGTTGATAGTGTGACCAGGATTTGGCTCCCTCCTCTGCACACTAGGGAAGAGCTATAGCACAGAGGCAGAGGGCGTGCTTTGAATGCAGAACGTTCCAGGCTCAGCCCAGGCAAATTCGCAAAGCGATAGTGGCCAATTCAGAAGTTCAGTGTTCCCTTTGTGATAATCGCAGCCATGCCACTTCTGACATTATACAACCTTCTAAGATTATGCAGTAATGTTTCTCCTGTGTTTTTCCAAACCGTAAGTTAAATGTCTATTGCTATTAAATTTCCCGTTTTACAACTGAAAATACTCATTTGACATCCTTCAGATATCAATGAGTTCCCTTCTCTTTCCATGGTTCATTTTACATATCATAAATCCCTGCATATTTTTTTTTAAAAAAACTATACCATTCAGTATTCCATTATTGCATCCATCAAAACTTATTTACACTGCTTATTTTTATCTTAATGCTGCTAGCGTTTTCAGCTATACACAATTATTTCCCATATACAGTGGTACCTCTGGTTGCGAACGGGATCCATTCCGGAGACCCATTCTCAACATGAAAAGACCCATACGTGCAGGTCACGATTTGCCGCTTCTGCGCATGCGCATTACGTCATTTTGCGCTTCTCTGCATGTTCTTCTTGTTCTTATTCTTTATGTTAAGTCTGCAAGTTGTGCATATTCTTAGGCTCAATGTGGTTAGTTAGCTGTCCAGCTGCGAACATTTGATGGACAACAGGAAGACCCCTCCTCTTTTATATTGGGCCAGACTGTGAAGGCAGAGGGATGTGGGTGGCGCTGTGGGTTAAACCACAAAGCCTAGGACTTGCCTATCAGAAGGTCGGCGGTTTGAATCCCCGTGATGGGGTCGCTCGGTCCCTGCTCCTGCCAACCTAGCAGTTCGAAAGCATGTCAAAGTGCAAGTAGATAAATAGGTACTGCTCCAGCGGGAAGGTAAACAGCGTTTCCATGTGCGGCTCTGGTTCACCAGAAGTGGCTTAGTCATGCTGGCCACATGACCCGGAAGCTGTACGCCGGCTCCCTCAGCCAATAAAGGGAGATGAGTGCCGCAACCCCAGAGTCGGCCACGACTGGATCTAATGGTCAGGGGCCCCTTTACCTTTACTAGACTGTGAAGGTATTGTGCTTCTGAATACCAGCTGCTGGGAATTGCTGGTTGCAAAGTGCTGTTGGGTTCATGTCCATCTTGCAGACTTCCCACAGGAATCTGACTAATGACTTTGAGAACACGATGCTGGACTAGATGGGCCCTTGGCCTGATGCTCCGGTGGTCATACGCTCTTATGATGCAAACAGAGATATCTTAATTCAAGGCGAGATCATTTTCTTGAAGTTTCCCCTACTCCTTAGATTCTTTTATTCGAGCCTAACAGCAGTGAAGCAAACAGATGTTTCAGCTGTGCAAAAGTTCTTCTAAAAATAACCTGTCATCCCAACACATTACACCTGTTGGAAAAGTTTGTAAAAAAAAAATGTGAACACGCACACATTCAGACCCATTACTTCCATGCTTACACAGAATGATCTCGCACGAATGATAACCCTTGCATAACCAAGCAAAGACACACAGTCTTCCTCCATTTCTGTTATTTATATTTCAGCTGCTTCTCTCTCTCTCTCTCTTTGGCCAAGTGAAAAGTATAAACACACTAATACATAGGCCACAGCACATCACAGAAGTAGGCTTATGTCAGCCCCACTGATTTCAATGTATTTGTATAGTTGTGTGTGAGATTGTGGCTATAAAGTTTGTGGATTCTTCTGCAAGCAATGTATCAAGGAACTGTTCTTGCCGAATACAAAATACAGTTTTTGATTGCAGCATCAACATCATACAAAAGCATCTCTCTCTCTCTGTCTCTCTGTCTCTCTCTCCTAAGGTGTATCAGAATGTGTGGAGATCTGGGTACACACTACTGGAAGATGACATGAAAGCCTTCACTTCATACAGTAGCTGTCAATCCTACCATATGCCAAAACCTTCTTTGATCTTCCGGGTCCCCTGTGGAACAGAAAAAAGCTGCATAGGAACAGAGGAAGCTCCTTTAGACCAACTTAGACCATCAGTCCATGAAGCCCAAAACTGTCTACACTGACTTGGCAGGGTTTCAGACAAGGCGTCTTCCCTACCCTACCTGAAGATCCCCATCACGGTCCGGTTCACAGGCGATCAAAGTCCCGGCAGGGGACGTCAGGACCAGGGGCAAGATGGTGGGGTGGGAGCAGGAAGGGGGGTCCAGAAGCCAGGAGTCAGGAAGCCAAGAGTCCAAGGGTCAGGAAGGAAGGAGTCACAAAGTCAGGGGTCTGAGGATCAAGAAGCAGGGAGTCAAGAAGCCAAGGTTCAAGGATCAGGAAGCAAGAAGCCAAACGCAGCAAGGCAGGGAACGTGTTGCTGTGGCAAAGAGCCAAAGGGAAGTGCTGACCTTATATCCCTTCCCAGCTCTTGCCACCAGGTGCTGTAGTTACCAATCGGCCTCACCTGTGAGGCTGCGCATTGCCTCTTCAGAACAAACTTAGGAAGGCCCCAGTCCTGCAAAGTCCTATTGGTCACAGAGCCTGGCTCCTGCACGCATACCTGACAATGCCAAGGATTGAACCTAGGTCCTTCTGCTTGGAGTGCAGATGCTCTACCACTGAGCTATAGTCCTTCCTTGTGGTTCTTTCCATCCCTTCTTCATCTTTTTGGGGACAGCATTTTGCAAACTCTACTCCAGGAACACCATTGTTCCTTGGAGGTTCATCAGTGATCTCAAACAAGTTGACTTCCACAAAGCACTCAGAACTCACCAGATCCTATAAAGCCCTATCACCAAAGTAAGCTCCCTGTTTGTTACTAGCCATTTGTTTCAAGGCTTCTTGCCATGATGGCTAGGTTGCCTCAAGGATGCTGCCTCTGAATGCCAGTTCCCAGAGCTCACAAGTGGGAGAGGGCCATTCTGCTCATGCTTGGTTTGTGGGCTTCCCATAGACATTTGATTGGCTACTATGAGAACGGCACAGTGAATTAGATAGGCCTTTGGTCTGCTCAAGGAGGGCTCTTCTTAAGCTGCTCATGTAGGTCAATGTCTCGAGTTGAAGATGTGGTGGGATCAAAATTTGCAGCTCTCCCTAGATTACAGGCACTGGGAGGAGTTGTGGGGAAAGCTGCCCTATGAATCAATCTCCGCCTCTGTGAGGAAATTATCTTTGGAATTAATACACAGCTGGTAGCTGATGCCCAAGCACAGTTTCTTGACCCTCATCCAGTCCACTGCTGCATTCAGACTCCAACTGAGACCTTTCGCAGCTTCTCATCTCCATGCTGAAGCCATGCTGATGTGAACAGATCGGCAAAGAGTTGCGAAATGGACCATTCTCACCTATTTGTTCTAGTCCTGCCCTCTGGAGCAAAAGAGGCCTGCTCTCTACCTTCTGCAAGACAGCCTCTCAGCTATTTGAGGAATGCTCATGTCTCCCCTTAATCTTTTCTCCCTGGGGCTAAATAAACCCAGCTCTGTCAACGGTTCCTCATAGGACCTGCTTGCCAAAAACCCTTCACCATCCTGGTCACTGTCCTCGATGGTGTCATTGCACTACCTTATTCTGCCAGGTGAATGTACAACAAGTCGAAGTGTGTGCCCATGAACATTACCCAGAATCCTCTGTGACAGACCAGAGTCGTCCTATGGCAGATGCGCAGGGTCAATATGGAAGGTTTCCTTAGAGTGTGGAAATGAGTGGTGGCGCAGGAAATGTTGCTTCTCTCCCGTGTCTTCCTTTTTCTCGTGCCATTTTCCTCCTCACCCAGTCTCTCAAATCTCCCCCGCCCCCTTTCTCTCCTACCCCCTTGGTCTCCCTGCCTTCTGTTCAGTTGCTCAGATGTCAGCCTGAGGCTAGGAAACCACGTGAGAGCTGAACAAGGAAATGAGAAAGAGCGTTGCTCCTCCAACTTCCTCCCTCAGCTCTGCGACAAAGGGAGCAGTGAGCATGGGTTTGCGTGTTGAATGGCTTGATGGGATGTTCTCAATGGCATTCTGTTGGTAACCCTGAAACGAATAAACGCATGTTTCTGAAAGAGGGAGAATAACGTGTTAAATAGCTGCCAGAGCTATTTTGGGTAGCAAAAGAGTCCCATCTCTTTCCAGCCTAACATTCTCTAGCGCCCCCCACTGGCTGTGGTGTAGACTATGAGAGCTGTGCTCCCACCTTGTCCTCTTTCTCCTCCCACCACAGCTATTTTGTTCAGCTTGCTCCATTTTGGCAGGTACATAATGTGACAACAAGCAGGAATACAGAACTGCACAATAGATGTGCATCTGCATTGTACTTGGCGCTGAGTGTATTATTGACATCACATCTCCAGGCATTTGGGGAATGTGTGAGGACAAAGGCATTGTGTGGCACGTTACATTCTCATGGGAGCATCTCTCTTGAAGTCAGCATTTGTGATTTGTGCAAAGAACTTGCTCCTGTGTTTATTTTGTCTTATTTCACTCCTTTAAGCTGAAGGTGTGAAATGCCTTTGTCTCAGAACTATGTACTATCCTTAAAGAAAACCCTCAGAATTTTTGTTTCCCTAAAAACTGGCTGCCATTGACTGAGGTCCTATCTTCAACATCTGACTCCATGGCTGCTTGGGTGCAATGCTCAGGCCACTCACAGAAGAATTGCTGTGCCTCCTCTTAAGGTAAAGGGTAAAGGTACCCCTGCCCGTACGGGCCAGTCTTGACAGACTCTAGGGTTGTGCGCTCATCTCACTCTAGAGGCCGGGAGCCAGCGCTGTCCGCAGACACTTCCGGGTCACGTGGCCAGCGTGACAAGCTGCATCTGGCGAGCCAGAGCTGCACACGGAAACGCCGTTTACCTTCCCGCTGGTAAGCGGTCCCTATTTATCTACTTGCACCGGGGGTGCTTTCGAACTGCTAGGTTGGCAGGCGCTGGGACCGAGCGACGGGAGCGCACCCCGCCGCGGGGATTCGAACTGCCGACCATGCGATCGGCAAGTCCTAGGCGCTGAGGTTTTACCCACAGCGCCACCCGTGTCCCTGTGCCTCCTCTTAAGGTCTTGCAAAATGATCCGGCAAAACTTCAGATTTCAGCTATCTTAAAACTGCAACCAGTTTTCCTAGTGGGCAAAGGAGTAAAGTTGTGTGTTTTTTATGTTCGACATTTTATCTAAACTATAAGCAACACTGCTGAGAAATCTATACCAAAGGCAAAACAGAACAGAACAAAGACACATCTTTTTTTCTTTTTTCAAGGCTGGAGAGAAAGAGAGAATGTGTTTTGCAGCATCCTTAAAATAGAAAAGTCCTGGTAAACATTCAGTTTATCACACAAAGATCAAATCTTCTCTCCTGAAAGCTTGTTTTATGCCCAGGTGTTAGTTTCTCTATATTCGTCATTTAACAAAATATAACAGCTAAAGACTGTGCTGTGTTGCTTCCTTTAAAATAGGAGTAGAGAACCAATGTGACACGATGATTAGCGTGTTGGATTAGCACCTGTAAGAACAGGGTTTGAATCCCCACTAGGTGACCTTGGGCCATCTCTTAACTTAATCTACCTCACAGTAGCAGTGTAGCATGGGTTACCGGTGCCCAGGGCAGGGCAAGTGTAGCAGTCCCCTGTTGAACAGAGCCTGCCTCCAACAGGCTCCTTGCCATAGCTGTCAAGTGTCCCTTATTTGAAGGGACAGTCCCTTATTCCAGTGCCATGTCCCGCTGCTGTCCCTTATTGATGGATGTCCCTTAAATGATGTCCCTTAAATTTCAAAGGAGGCAGTTCCTCTCCTTCCCTCCCTGCCGGCCAAGGAGGAGGGAGGCTCCAACTGTGTTGCTTGGCTATGTTGCTCACCCAATAAGAAGTCTAAGAACGACTGGGGGGTGGAGCTTGCATGCCTTGTGTGTGGCTAGTTAATGCAAGCTGAGGAGGTTTTAGAATGCTGGACGCCATTTTGTTGCACATGCTGCTGCAAATTTTGCAGTGCAAAGCCAGGCCGGGGAGCCATCTTAAGTTGAGGCTGCATAGGCCTTGTGGTGCATGTGATTCAGATTCTATTCAGTTGAACCTCTGGTTACAAAGTTGGTTGGACAGTGTTCTCGAAGCTACCAGCATGAGTTTGACCAGACTGCAGGAGGACAGGAAGACTGGAGTGCCTGGAACAGGTGAGGCTGCAGGTCCCTTATTTTGGCTGCTGGTCCCTTATTTTCAAGGCTGCTGGTCCCTTATTTTCAAATCTGTAAGTTGACAGCTATGCTCCTTGCCCGCTGCCTCCATCCACCTGCCCACTAGAGCAACCATGGGCACCAGGTCCCAGGGGCCTTGGGTGCCGTAGCTCCCACAACATTTTGAATGAGGGGGCAGGGCACCCACAAAGTGTGGCACAGCTGCACGTGCAGATCCCCCGGCGTGCGAGTGCTACAGCGCCCCATCCCACCAGGCGAGTAAGTGGCCCCAGGCACCTGCAGTCACAGCAGCAAGCCGGCGCCGCTAAGACCAGCCCTCCTACCATTGCACCTCAGCTGCCAGGACTCTGTGCCTGTCATGGGGGTGCCTGATTGCACCCCATCAAAAATGTACACCTGGAACCAGAGCCCCCTGGCCCCCCATGCTATCCCTCTGCCTCACAGGGGTGTTGTGAGGATGAAATGGGGAGGAGGCCACCTTCCAAACCACCTTGAGCTCCTTAGAAGAAAAAGGTGGTATATATTGGAGATGCGATGAGGTTGAGAGTACGTTCTTTCATATGTAGTGGACCTGTAAAAAGGTAAAAGAGCATTGGGAAAGAATTTATGATGAACTGAAAAAAATGTTTAAAAATACTTTTCAAAAAAAACCACCAGAGTCCTTTTCGTTGGGAATAATTCAGATGGAAGTTCCCAGGTGTCAAAAAAGGCGAATTAAGTACTTAACCCGAGGTACCACTGTATAATGTTTTTCTGTATGTTGTTTTCACCAGTATATGCATTTGTATGGAAACATTGCATGGCTTGAGAATTGCTTTGCAAAATTCAGAGAAATGCAAATGTCAAAGGATTGCTTCACATATTGCTTTATAGAGTGCAAGGAAGGTTTGCCTTGAAATGCACTGAATGCAACTGTGGGCCAGTGGTGGTGCCCTGCCGTGTTTTGCCAGTAGCTGCAGTTCAGAATTACAACAGGGGTTTGAGGGAGGTCACAGCTCAGAGGAAGATGAGGGGGAAAACTGGGAAATAATGGGAGAGGAGGAGGAAGAAGAAGAAGCACCAAGGAAGAGACAGCTGACGGACACAGTGTCTTTAGAAAGCATTCCAGATCCCCCTCTCCCAGAACCCAGCTGGCCTTGAAAGCAGGAGAGAGCAAAAGACAAAGGGCCCTTTGTAGCGCTGACTCATGAGGAAGTGGGAGAGATGGAGGGGGTGGGGTTTCACTTGGAGCAACACCATTATTCAGAGAAGCCACAGTCCCAAGCCTCTCTCTGTGAATATTGAATAAATGCAGATGATAAGGACTTTTCCCTGTCTGTTCCTGGCAACCTTCCGTGGGGGTTGGTTCCTCTGCCGCCTGACAGCGGGGTAATAAGCTATTGCCCTTCTTATTTTTTAAAAGCAGCTTTCCATATTGCGGGAAATGAAATTTGCCCACTGAAACATCTTAACTGAGACTTAACTGATTCAGATAGTTGACCAGTTAAGGCTTCCTCCACTGGGAACAGAAAAGCAGAGAGAACATGCCTCAAGAATTTTCTCAAGTACATTTCATGCTGCTCACCCCTACCCATTTTACATCTAAGAGCACTTTTCTCACATACCATTTTAAAGGTGACACTGGCTGCCCTCATCAAAGCTACCCAATCTCATTTGTATATCAAATGAGCAGATACATATTTATATCTGAATTAAACATTTTAAAAAACAAATCCAATATGCTTCAAAGTGCATATTGCAGCTGTGATTATGGACAAGGAAAAACAGGTATTGGGAAGTCGCTTAAAAAGACTTACTGTACAATCCTAGCCATATCTATGCAGAAGTAAGTCCGGCTGAATTTCGGGGCGGGGGGGGGCTTACTCCCAAGTACATGGAGTTAGGGCTGCAGCCTAACTGGATGGTTTGGGGGGTTTTTTATAATAGGAAAAAATGCTGTGCAAAGATTTGTATGTGTATATGTATATGTATATGTATATGTATATGTATATGTATATGTGTGTGTGTGTGTGTGTGTGTGTGTGTACACACACACACACACACACACACACACACACATATACATATATTGTTGTTGTTTAGTCGTTTAGTCGTGTCCGACTCTTCATGACCCCATGGACCAGAGCACACCAGGCACTCCTGTCTTCCACTGCCTCCCGCAGTTTGGTCAAACTCATGCTGGTAGCTTCGAGAACACTGTCCAACCATCTCGTCCTCTGTCGTCCCCTTCTCCTTGTGCCCTCCATCTTTCCCAACATCAGGGTCTTTTCCAGGGAGTCTTCTCTTCTCATGAGGTGGCCAAAGTATTGGAGCCTCAGCTTCACAATCTGTCCTTCCAGTGAGCACTCAGGGCTGATGGATAGGTTTGATCTTCTTGCAGTCCATGGGACTCTCAAGAGTCTCCTCCAGCACCATAATTCAAAAGCATCAATTCTTCGGCAATCAGCCTTCTTTATGGTCCAGCTCTCACTTCCATACATCACTACTGGGAAAACCATAGCTTTAACTATACAGACCTTTGTTGGCAAGGTGATGTCTCTGCTTTTTAAGATGCTGTCTACGTTTGCCATTGCTTTTCTCCCAAGAAGCAGGAGTCTTTTAATTTCGTGGCTGCTGTCACCATCTGCAGTGATCATGGAGCTCAAGAAAGTAAAATCTCTCACTGCCTCCATTTCTTCCCCTTCTATTTGCCAGGAGGTGATGGGACCAGTGGCCATGATCTTCGTTTTTTTGATGTTGAACTTCAAACCATATTTTGCGCTCTCCTCTTTCACCCTCATTAAAAGGTTCTTTAATTCCTCCTCACTTTCTGCCATCGATGTTGTGTCATCTGCATATATATATATAATAGTCACAAATTTTTATTTCGGGATTTTTACATACATTATATTATCTCCTTCCAATTTCTAATTTTCCCATACAATTTTTCCTTCCCCTCCCTTCCCACCCCCACCCCCGTATCCTTTGGAAGAGTTCAAACAATTATCCTCAGCCACAGGCATAGTGTCTTTAGTTTCCACCAAATGTCTTTTGTTCCAGTAGTTTCTATCCATTGAAGATAGGAGTTCCATCTGTTCCTTATCGTGGTGGACTTGACCTTCCACGTTGTTTCCTGTGACATTACTGCGACAATGTCCGACTGAATAAATTCAAACAAATAACTATTCCATGCCTCTACTGTCCATTTTTCCCTATCTTTCCAACCTAAAGCTGTTGTTGCCTTTCCCGCTAATATCATAGCTTTGAAACTAAACTGGTCCCCTTTCTCTATACAGTGGTGCCCCGCAAGACAAATGCCTCACAAGCCGGAAAACCCGCTAGACGAAAGAGTTTTCCGTTTTGGAGGTGCTTCGCAAAACGAATTTCCTTTGGGCTTGCTTCGCAAGACGAAAATGTCTTGCGAGTTCCTGCGGGGGTTTTTTTTTCCTTTTTCCCCCTTTTTCTAAGCCGCTAAGCCGCTTATCCGATAAGCCGATAAGCCGATAAGCCTCTAAAAGCCGCTAAAAGCCGCTAATAGCGCTAATAGCGCTAAGCCGCTAAGCCGTCAATGGGCTTGCTTCGCTAGACGAAAAAACCGCTAGACGAAGAGCCTCACAGAACGGATTCTTTTCATCTTGCGAGGCACCACTGTAACTGGATGGTTTTAGTACAGTATGTGCCTGGGCCTCTAAGCCATCTATGAGCATAGAAGTGAACAGGGGTGTGCAAGATTCTCCCAAGAGGAAATGGGGACAGGGTGGGACATGCACATGCAAAGTGAAAAGAAGGGACTCCCTGCCTCACAGAGATACAACCAAGCACCTTCTCCCTAGAGATGTGCTCCCAGCTGCACTTTACGCACACATGAAGCAAAACCCAGGGTTCAAGTTCATGGGAATGCTTGCCTTGTTTTCAAGAGCCGGCAGAATGCCAGTATTGATGGGAGCCACTCCTATTTCAGCAGAGAGGGCATTCCACAGTGCTAGTGCCACCAGTGAGAAAGCACACCTCTGTGTTACCACAAGCTGATAATCATTGTTTACATTCATTGCTCTTATGAAAAGTAAAGGGACCCCTGGACAGTCCAGCTAAAGTCAACTATGGGGTTGCGGCGCTCATTTCGCTTTCAGGCCGCGGGAGCCGCCGTTTGTCCACAGATGTGGCCAGCATGACTAAACCGCTACAGGCGCAACGGAACACCATGACAGAAACCAGAGCGCACGGAATCGCCATTTACCTTCTGCTGCCGCGGTACCTATTTATCTACTCACGCTAGTATGTTTTTGAACTGCTAGGTTGGCAGAAGCTGGGACAGAGCAACGGGAGCTCACCCCATTGCGAGGATTCAAATCGCCGACCCTCTGACAAGACTCTGTGGTTTAGACCACAGCGCCACCTGCTCCCTGTCCTTACCCACCATTGGCATGCAGCCTCTGGGAGGTTGCCCTCAGACGAGGGTTGCCACCTATCCTTAGAAAAACACAATTGTCCCTTTATTTGAAGAAAAGTACCCCCTGTCCTGTTTGGACTTCAAATGGGACACATTTTTTTCATACATTTCACATATTGAAGCTCATCATCACCATCCTCAAAACTGCATGGGCAAAGGGGGGGTTGCGGGGGGGGTTGCAGTGCACAGGCCTGCTGTGGTGGAGTCTCAGGCATGGAGGTGGCGGGGGGAGAGTGAGAGAGGGAGGTTGGAGGGGCCTGGTCCGGTTTGGGAGGAGGAGTTTTTGCACAGGCAGAGGAAGGTGGGGTGTGTTGGACTCAGAGAGGACCCTCTATGGTTCTGTTATTCATGGTACATGTTTGAGGCAGTACAAGAGAAGAGAAATGTGAGCCAGCCGAGTGCGACATTTCCTCGATCGCATCACCTTCTTCAGCTCTTGGAATGAAGCAAGCATCCATTCTCTGCTCTCAGAGAGCAGTTCAGCACCCAGATAAAGGGATAATAAAGCACTCGATATTCTGTTCTGCAGACTGCACAAGATACAGATTACATACACTCTAGCCTGACCACCAGGGGCAAATGTCTGCCTTAGTTCTTCCATTCAGGATAAAGATTACACAATAAATTGGCTCCTCTGCCTGGGAAAAAAGGCGGGGACAGCATTCAGGTTGCTCCCAGGGGGCTAGTTTAAAATAGCTGCAAGAAGACTCATTTTGCAATGGTATTTAGAGCGAGGAACACTAAACTTTCTGTTGCAAAGCAGGACAAATCCATCTGGATATTAATAAATTCCCGAAACATTGCTAGCGCTGTACTTCACATAAATAAATAATCAAGGAAAACTTTTATATGCTTACTGTTTAACATCTGTTTTTAAAGTTACTGCATTTATTATTTGGTTCATAGTTGGCCTTTGTTATTATTCTGTTTCCTATTTTTACGGGGGGGGGGGGGGGAATTCTTCCCAGGCTGCACTCCCTCCCCAGACCACCCCCTCTCCTCACCAGCCTTGCTTCTCACCCTCCCTGAGTGTTTATGCCTGACTGGAATGTGTGATAATGTCTCTTGCTCGCTTGGATTAATGAAATCGGAGTCACTGAGTCACAGGAGTTGGAATGTATTGAATCTGCATGATTTCTACACAGCAGAGGTAGAGAACCTCAAGTCTGGGGACCCAATTCATCTCTCTGTGTCCCCCCTCCAACTTCACTAACTTTATTTTTAAAAACTTATTTATTGATTTTTCACACAAGAAAACTATACAGATTTTGTCATAGACCATAAATTACTTTATCCATTGACTTCCTGTCCCCCCTTTCCATGGTTTCCATATTTACCCTTAAATGCTGCAAATTCCACATGTAATATACATCCATTCTAACCTATTAATCTTAATAACTAATGCTGATGCTCATATTTCAAATCCTGCTCACGTTTTCATCTCGCTATAATAGTTATTTAAATACTCAATAGAAGGTCTCCAGTCCTCAAGGAATTTTTCGTCCTTTTGGTCTCTCATCTTTGCTTGAGTCAGTCTTGCCAGGTCTGCATACTCCGTCATCCTCACTAAATTTCCCATGCCACCCCGCTCTGCTCGGTCTGCAGTCCTCACCAGCCCTCCACTGAGATATCCTCAAGTTATTTCGCCTGGCTGGGACATGACCTTGAACTATGACAGTGGCATAGAGTGGGGGGTGCAGGGGGGGCCAGCCGCACCGGGCGCAACATCTGGGGGGGCGCTTGCCGACTCCGGAGTCGCCGAAGAGCCTCAGGCGCAGGCTGTAGCAGAGCCCCATGTCTCGTGGAACCGACGAGCTGTGCGCGCATCCGGGCTGAAGGCGTCCGGCAGGCAGCGGCTCTCAGCGCTCGCCTTGGTCCCCGTGCGTCAGGGCCGTGGAGGGCGCGCCAGGCAGCCCCTCCTCACAGTCCCGCCGCTGCTGCAGCTGCAGCTGCTGGGCCATGTTCCATTTTCCTCGCCTCTCTACCCTCCTCCTCCTCCGGGCAAGCGGCGTCGTTTGGGCGGCAGCGCCAGCGGCAACTCGCCTCAGATCACCTGACACGGACCCGCCGCCGCCGCCGTGGCTACCTTACCGTAAATACCCCAGCCCAGGCAGCAGCAAGAAGAAGCTGGCAGTGGTGGCAGGTTAGGGGTTAGGGGCGCAAATTACTTGCCTTGCCCCGGGTTTGGGGGGCGCAAATTACTTGCCTTGCCCCGGGTGCTGACAACCCACGCTACGCCGCTGAACTATGATAACACTTCTTGCTTGCCTTGATGAAGGACGGAGACGGATGCCTGTGTAGAAACAAGTCTACTCTTTCTTTGGTTATCACTCGTAGCCGAGTAAGACTGTCTTCCACGAATATGGTCTTAACAGTGTATGCATAGGTGGCTATGGAGGCCAGTTCTTGATCTGCATGTCCTTCCACAGTGGGGGCATAGGTTTCCGGGTGGGAGTTGATCACAGTGAGGATTTGCCAAAGTGCCTTCATCTTATCTCGTTTCTCCCTTTCATTCCGAGTTCATGCTTCTTCAAAGTCCATGATGCCTTTGGTAGAGGCTATTCTCTAATTGGTGGGGCGCAGGTGGCACTGTGGTCTAAACCACAGAGCCTAGAGCTTGCCGATCAGAAGGTCGGCGGTTCGAATCCCCGTGACGGGGTGAACTCCCGCTGTTCGGTCCCAGCTCCTGCCCACCTAGCAGTTTGAAAGCACATCAAAGTGCAAGTAGATAAATAGGTACCGCTCCGACGGAAAGGTAAACAGCATTTCCGTGCGCTGCTCTGGCTTGACCCGGAAGCTGTCTGCAGACAAACGCCGGCTCCCTTGTCCTATAGAGCGAGATGAGCACGCAACCCCTTTACCTTTACCTATTCTCTAATTAGAGCGCTTGCAGGCTAGTATTTCCCAGTTGTCAGTGTTTAGACCACATTTTGCCTTGAGAGCATCTTTAAACCTCTTTTGTTGTCCACTTTTGGTGTCATGAGAGTGCATCTGCCCCCAATCCCCACCCAACTGTCCTTTGTTTTGCCCAAGCTGTCCCATATTTTGCCCGACCAAAGGTGGCAACCCTAGCTATGAGGATCCCTCTCTACGATCAAATCTCATAATTATGTGTAGGTAACCAGCCCTTATGACAGCTAAATATGACTTATAGATGATCTCTTTCTCTCTCTCGATCTCTCACTCCATTTTTTTTTAATTGAGCTGGGCAATTACTTTTAAACTGTGCTCGGAGGAATTATAGCTCACTTTACAAAACCAGCTGTAAATTTCCCATTATGTCTTAGGGGGGAAAACCTGCCTTGGAGCGTTCTTTAGATTAATGATACGTTGCACTGAGAAAGATTATTTTATTCAAAGTAAAGGATTTAAAGGGGGGGAATCAGGGCCTTGCAAAGGAAGGACTGCATAGCTGAACATAAGGATGGAAAAATCTCTAGGTGCCCAATTTTCAAGGGTTGGAGAATTTATGGGCCCTTTTCGGCCACGAGGAAACAATGCCAAACAAAATAACACGAGTCTGGAAAGAAATATCCGTGACCTTAAAGAGATCACTTGGTTTTGAGAGACAAACTGAGAAACGACTAACAGGTGCAATTGTCAAAAGATGATGCCCAGATGTAGAATGATTATAATGATTATGAACCTCCTAAAGCAGGGAGGCACAGGGAAATAGAGAGAGGAACTGAAGTGAAGGAAGTCTTTTCATTTTAAAAGAATCTCCATGTGATCTTTTCTATTTATAAAACAGAATGTATTACTGGAAGGCTAACCCATGGCCCATTTTACTGCTAAAAATCGAAGTTTTAAAAACCTATTTTGTATGGCAAATAAATGCTATGGGGGGAGGAGAACGCGTTCTGGGCTATATTGTTGATTTAGGATTTTTGCATGCATACACGCACTCACCAGACAGGATCATTCCTTGTGCAGGTACAGCACCTGTGGAGCCAGGATCATTCCCAGGGAGGTGCAGGGAACATGACAAATCACACTGTGTGCTCCCCTTCCAATAATCTCCTCACCCCAGTCTCTGCTACTGCTGTTCCTTCCCTTCACTGGTGATGGTGGTGACTCCAACAGAAGGCTGTTTTCAAGCCTAATAGGTGTTTTTTTTTGGGGGGGGGGTCTTCCTGGAGACTGCAGCTGTGGAGGGACAGTTAACTCTTGCCTCCCCAACTGCACTCTCCGGGAAGATTCCCCCTTCCCACCCACCCCCGTACCCACTTAGACTTGATAAAAAGCAAGCACAGTGAAACAATTAAGTTCTACTTAGAGTAGGCCCATTTAAATTACATGGGTCTAAGTTACATGTATTCATTTCAAATGGGTCTGGTTATATGATGATCAAAGGGTCTGGAAATCATGCCATATGAGGAACGGTTGAGGGAGCTGGGTATGTTTAGCCTGGAAAAGAGGAGACTGATAGGAGATAGGATTGCCATCCTCAAATATCTCAAGGCCTGTCACTTGGAAGAGGGAACAAGCTTGTTTTCTCCTGCTCTGGAGGGTAGGATTCAAACCAATGGCTTCAGGTGACAAGAAAGGAGATTCCCACTAAACATCAGAAGAAACCTTTGGACATTAAGAGCTGCTTGACAGTGGAATGGTCTCCTTCAGGAGGTTGTGGGCTCTCCTTCCTCAGAGGTCTTTAAGTGGATGTTGGGTGGCCATCTGTCATGGATTCCTTAGCTGAGATTCCTGCATTGCAGGGGGTTGGACTAGATGATCCTTGAGGTCCCTTCCAACCTTATAATTCTACGATTCCAGGACTTCTTTTTATTTTTATGGTATAATGTATACTTTTAGCTGTACGTTGCTTGGAGACCTTCTTCGATAACAAGCAACCAATAAATCCAACAGATAAATCAGAGGCAGAGAAAGGGTAGTCCACAGAACTGGAAAGGATACTGAAGCTCAGTGCACAATCCACACAGATTGACATTTGGTCCTCCAGATATTGTTGGACTACAAGTCCCATCAGCCCCAGCATGCATGGCCAATGGCCTGAGTTGATGGGAGCTGTAGTTCAGAAGCATCTGGAGGGCAAAAGGTGCCCTACACCTGCCTTACAGTTATCTTACGGCTTCTCTCTTCCACAGCAAAAAAAAAAAAAAAAAAGAGGTGGCTTATGCATCACCCCGACCACATGAAATCTGCTGTAAGTGGATCATCATGGGGACTGTTTTTCACACGGTGAGCCATTTGTGCGTAGCGAATGTTTAAATTGATTGCTGCAGGCAGCGCAAATTGCACCGCGCCACAAGCGACCACAAAATAGCCGCTTGCGGTGACGCCGTGCAATTTGTGGCAAGCGCAGAGCACCCACCCCCGAAACACAAATGTGCCCAGCAAACTTAAGAAGCAAACTTAAAGGTACTACTGCTCCAGAAATACTCTCTTGCGAGCCAAAATTCTGACAGGTCTGCAATTATCCCCATCAAGCCTATGAATGATAATGTCTCCTTGTTCCTGTTTCCTGTCATTTCGTGTGTTTTGTCTATTTTTCATTCATCCTGGAATTTGAACAGATCAGTTCACTGAATGCATATGGACCTCCAAGTTAAAGGAAAATAATAAGGATAATGCATACATTACAGGCAGCCACAGCTGGGAAAGGCTATCTTGTAGGAGGCACACTTCTTGCTAATATGGACAACAATCCCATAGACCAGGGGTTTTCAACCAGGGTACCATGAATCATGAAGGGATGTGGGTGGCACTCTGGGTTAAACCACAGAGCCTAGGACTTGCCGATCAGAAGGCACACACACACACAAACACATACCCCCCCCACACACAAAAACAAATCTCACTACAGCCAACCAAAGACAACCAATCATACCCTATGCCACCCCCAACCTCTCTCACCACCAAGGAAATACAACGAGCGACTAGTAAGAGAACCCACACAAGTGATGCTGACACAAAACCTCACACATACACTACGTAGACGAATAGAGGCATTGCACCTGACCCCACCCCACTCACCCCACTCACCATTCCCCCTTCCATCTCTGTCCCCCTCTTTTCTTCCTAACCTAACACTGTATGCAACACTAATGTCTCACAACAAATGAAACTGATCTGTAGAAAACACAACTTGAAAAAAAGAGATAATGCACGTATCCTTGTAAACTAAGAAATCTTTAATAATAATAATAATAATAATAATAATAATAATAATAATAATATTGCACAGTCAAAAGTTCCCCACATGGAGCTCCCAGCTGCCTAACTACTTACAAGAACTTGGGTTTGGCAGATTCCAGGGGAGTCAAAGGCTTTGCTTCTGCTACATATGATTTCATACCTGTCCTAGATGGTCTTTCCCCCCTTTATATACAGGGGTGGGGTGGAGGGTTACTTTGGGGTCAGCACATTTTATTGCACTGCTGAGATGTGCACAAAGCGGAAGAGCTATACTGAAGGGAGAGAAAATGCAGGAATGAGAGAACCAGGAGTGCAGCAGAGGGAGTTCAAGGGGAAACTGAAAAATTGTCCTCTAGCTGCAGCTGCAGAGAGAAGGGGCAGGTGTGGAAGCAGACTGCCCACAGAATACACCTCCCAGCAAAGCACGCATGGTTGCATTCAGAAGCCATCAAACAGACCAAATTGGAAGGGAGAAAAAAATATCTTCAGGTTTCCAAAGTACTAACATTTGTTCTAATACAGCAATGAGGGGGACGTGGGTGGCGCTGTGGGTTAAACCACAGAGCCTAGGACTTGTTGATCAGAAGGTCGGCGGTTTGAATCCCCGCGACAGGGTGAGCTCCCATTGCTCGGTCCCTGCTCCTGCCAACCTAGCAGTTCGAAAGCACGTCAAAGTGCAAGTAGATAAATAGGTACCACTCCAGCGGGAAGGTAAACGGCATTTCCGTGTGCTGCTCTAGTTCGCCAGAAGCGGCTTAGTCATGCTGGCCACATGACCTGAAAGCTGTATGCCGGCTCCCTCGGCCAGTTAAGTGAGATGAGCGCTGCAACCCCAGAGTCGTCCATGACTGAACCTAACGGTCAGGGGTCCCTTTACCTTTACCTATACATGAAAAAGCCCTTAGACCAGTGGTAATGGTCCAGCACAAATTGTTCAAAAGCATAGCATGAATGGAAGTGTAGACAGGCCCCTAGTCTAACCACTGCACAACACTGCCTGCTAATGGTTATTATTAATAATAATAATAAAAATTATATCCTGCCATCTGATTGGGTTTATCAACAACTCTAGGAGGCTCCCAACAGAATTAAAAGCACAATAAACCAGCAAACATTAACAATTTCCCTTCAGATGTCTTCTAAAAGTCAGTTGGTTGTTTATTTCCTTGACATCTGATGGGAGGGCGTTCCACATTGTGGGCGCCACTACTGAAAAGGCCCTCTGCCTGGTTCCCTGCAACCTCACTTCTCGCAGTGAGGGAACTGCCAGAAGGCCCTTGGAGCTGGACCTCAATGTCCAGGCTGAACGATGGGAGTGGAGACGCTCCTTCAGGTATAGTGGGCCGAGGCCGTTTAGGGCTTTAAAGATCAGAACCACCACTTCGAATTGTGCTAGGAAATGTACTGGGAGCCAATGTAGGTCTTTCAGGACCAGTGTTATATGGTCTTGGCGGCCACTCCCAGTCAAATTGGAAAGCCTGGGTTTCCCCATCGAAGCTCCCCTCTGGAGGACCCCAGCAAGTTTGGAAATGTAGCTTCTTTTTCACCCTTGAGTGAAAATATTATATAAAATTAAAATCCATTCAAAATGAGATTTGCTGAGGATTTGCCCTAATGAGCAGTGCACTGTAAATTTAGCTTGCCCTGTGAAAATACACTTATTGTCATGGGCTAAGGCTTCCTAAACTGACTTTCTGATTAGGAGAATAAAAGGCGGCCTGCTTTTAGATGCTTTGTACCCTCTTTCCCTGCTGACAGCTTCCAAGTG